>NW_019174704.1:3772400-4067400 GCF_002260705.1 Seriola dumerili
CCACCCCCACCCCCACCCCCCAGTCACCCTCTCTCTCTATCTCTGCTTTCCTTATCCCTCCTTATTCCACATTCCTCTTACCGGACATAACCCCGGCGGTCACAGTGGACGTTATGGGGGCTTTCCTCTCACTGACACGCGCCAGGAAGGAGAAGAGCAGGCCATCCCGAGCCATGGCAAAGATGATACGGGGTAGGGGAAACATGGAACCCAACAGACTGGGGCGGAGTGGGGAGGAAAACATCAGATTGGGACGACAGTTGTAGGCGTAGGGCGGAGGAGCAAGAGGAAAGGAAGAATTGGTCAGAGGTCAGTAAGCGAGAAAAAGGGAAGAATTAGTGAAAGGAGATGGATACGGTTGGTAAGATAGGAGTTATGGGATAGCGGACAGGAGAACGTGGAATGGGATATCAGGCTGGCTGTACTGTAGAGCAGCAGGAGGCATAATGTTGGTCCAAGGACATTCTCATGCCAGCATGCAAAACTTCTCTCCCTTAAATAGCAAATATGGTGCTCCATGCTGTTATTCTCCATTCCAATGTAAAATCTTAGGTTACTTCACCATGCAGTTTAATTCGGTATTAATATTCTTCCTCTCATCACTAAGATGCAAGCAGAAAATATCCCTCAAGTCTCCTAAGGTTCATTAGAAATAATATCTAGTGACTGACCCATGCTAGATGAATGACAAAGTAGAGATACAATAACGTGGACTGCCTCAGCTAACTAAAAACAGACCTGGACAGTTAGTGATGACCTTTTCATGCCCGTCTGCTGATTTCTGGCAGGTTTCTTCAATACACACTTAAGAGATTTTGCAACTGATAGGCCAGAACATTTGCAGCCCTGCAGCATGAAAAGAAGCCTCAGTGTACATGGATGCAGTTTAACACATGCGTGTTAGTGTCTCACCTGCCCCTATGCCAGAGGTGAGGGTTGCAATTAGCGGGGTTTTGGTGCGGGGGCTGATCTCGGCCATGAACTTGAAAAGCAGCCCATCGTCGGCCATAGCCCAGATCACGCGGGGCATAGGGAACATAGCACCCAGCAGGCTACCGGGGAGGAAGGAAGACCAGCACATATAGTTTCCACACTTACAGCCACAGGGATGCCGTGAAACATACATGAGTACAGACTGTGTACATACATTACATTTACACATTTACGCAACATAATATATACAGTTAATGACATATAGGGTAAGAATAATAGTGGCATGCAGGAACATGTTCAATATTAAGGCACACATCTGCTCCCAGCCATTAACCTGACCTCAAATATACTGTGCACACGTTTTTGAATTAAGAATGGAAATAATTCATAATCATGCATTATAATGATCTATCAAAGCAAAATTCATGTACAAAATAAAGTACAATAATACCGACATTATAAAACTATTAAAAACTGATTGTTAGTAAAAAAAAACTAACAAAAAAACAAAAATTAAAAATTAAAAATTAAAAATTAGTAAAAAAAAGTTGTGGTGGCCTTCGGTGACATGTTATATAATCACATACATACACTGATGGTACCATGTATCCTCAGCAGTGCTCTTATTTTTAGTCAAGGGATCAAATGCCGTCTGAGGTTAAATATACACTCTTGTAACGTGCACACACACACACACACACTGAGAGAGAGAGAGAGAGCGAGAACTAGTGTAAATGGGCATGCATTTGAAACTAACGGCAAACCGGTGCAGGAGTGTGCAAGTTGCTTACCTCGTAGACAGAGCACAAAGAGAGCCTACAGCTACAGCATATTTGGCTCCCCCCCAGCCCACGTATTTAAAGGCTACAGGCAGAGGGCTGTTGCTGTCCAGCAGGTAGTATGGCATCATGAGGGTGAGGGCAGCAGACACACCGAAGTACGCCACGAAGCAGATGAGCAGCGAGGACACGATGCCGATAGGGATGGCTCTCTGGGGGTTCTTCACCTCTTCACCTAGACGGAGGCATAGAGAGACACAGTGAAAAGAAGCAATAACAATGCAATTTATTATTTTCATTGATTTATTTATTATTCATTATTTATTACTTCACCAGCTGCTGACATTTGTCTTTAAAACTTCTGTTGTCATATCAGTCTAGCATCCCTCCCCCAGCTGCTCCGCCACTGTTTGTTGGTAACTAACTATCATAACCACATTTTAATGCAAGGACTGAGCAGACTCTGAAATGCACACAGCCTTCACTCCTTTATGGCTGCACTGGCAGACTTCCAGGAAACATGGAAACCTGAGCAAACAGATGTATTTAAGAAACATTCCGCATGGTATTTTGCAACAAATTGAACAAGGAGCTTATTTTCCCTGCGCACCCACAAGACTGAAACACCCAACTATTCGGCTGTAGGCGATTATGCAACAGCGCTCCTGAGGCGAACATTCAGGTCTTGTTCTGCGGTGAAATCACATCGGGATGATGGAGTGTGTATAACCCTGTCTGGATCCTCTCCTACACCACTGACGGCTACTGATTGGCCTATTGTTGGAAGGTCAGGGGTCACAAGCATAACAGTGGTAACAGTTGTATATGTGTGTGTGGGTGTGTGGACGGGGGAGGGGATAATAGCTTCAAGACAACTTAACTGTAGGTAGCCAAAACACACACCGACATGTGTGTGTGTGTGCATGTATGTGTGTGTGTGTGTCTGTGTGTGTGACAGACACGCTCCCACAAGCCAAACTCAAGCAATCATTCAGGGTTAACTTCACGCTAGCCAATCAAATTTCAGGAAAAAGAGGGGTGGGAAAAGCTCGGGGGCCGGAGAGCAGGCAAGCTGGAAGAAATTTGTAAACGCTCCTTTTTTTTCTTTTCCTTTTTTTGTTTTTACAACCCAGAGGCCGTGAAGTGATTAAACCGGACTACCTGCATGAAGACACACACCTATTCACAGGTGTAGATCTGCACAAAAAAAAAAAAAAAGAAGCTCACATCACATCTTGATTTATGCCCCTGACCCGCGTCACTGCGCCTGGCATTCTGCCAAGAGCAGAACTGGGCCAAATGTACTAAAGTACATCTTTTCTCTGTGCTCTGGCCCTCTTATGTAATACTCCTGGCTGTTTAGACAAGCAATTGAAATGGTCCCAACTCCAGATCCAGTTACTACCCCCCCCCCCCCCAACTGGAACTGAAACGTACCCATGAGGCAGTGGAAGGGATTTTAGAAGTGGAACAAGAGGAGAATGCGGCCAGCAGAGTGAGCGGTTTCCTGGTTTAATCCAGCACTGACCTGTGGTGGCGATGCAGTCAAATCCGACAAAGGCATAGAAACAGGTTGCAGCCCCTGACAGGACGCCTGTAAATCCAAATGGCATGAAGCCGCCCACTCCTAAACGTTCTCGTGTTGGCAGGACCTCTGTCAGACTGCAGAGCAGAGGTGAAATATGAATAAAAACAGCAGAAACCGACCTGTACTGGATGAATTTGTTCCCCAAAATTATAAAAAACAAAAAAACAAAAGCAGTTTTCAGTGAGATCTGTGGATTATCTGAGTAACTGAGACACTGAAAAATATAGTATCCGAAATACCATTGGATAGAACATCTTTGATATGAGAAAGCGTGTATGTCTACATGCTTACTTGAGGCTTGAGTTACTGGTATGATTGGCATGTAGGATCTCCTCAGGGTCTAGCTGCCAGTTCTTCAAAGTACCCTTGACCAGCCCTGAGACCACCATGAACAAGAGGACGAGGATGTTGATACATGTAAAAACCTTGTTCACCATCGCTGACTCTTTGACCCCAAATGCCAGCAGACCTTAGAAAGAGAGAAGACGTAGGAAGGAAGAAAGAAATGAGAAAAAAGTTTGTTCGGAGGGAGAGACACAGAGGTACAGGACCCCATGGCATAAATGAAACTTGTCACACAGGTTTTTCACTCTTATTTGTCAACTAATTGTTTACAGTGAATATCTGCCCCTGCAGCAACTGCTACAAGGGTCAAAAGCTTAAGGGTGAGGCGCTGCTTACCGGCGAAGATAAATATGCTCAATGAGAAGCAAACATGATAACACAAGAGCGAGGGACAGTGAGAAAGGGGGGGGGGGGGGGGGGGGGGGGGGGGGGGGGGGGGGGGGGGGGTTCTTACCTGTGAGGGTGATTATGATGACAACAGCAAACATGTCAGGGTACTCTGCCAGCACGCCCGGTGCATTCATGGACATGTACTCCCTGCAGAACTGCTCTATGCGCTTCCCTACCAACTCGTCGAAGGTGGCGCTCCACGCGCGGGCCACACTGGAGGTGCCTGAGATGGAGAGAGGGAAGCAGAGGGACATCTCTCAGTGTCTTTCCCCTGTTTTGAGATGCAGTACTTGACGACTTTTAATCTCCTATAAATCGAATCTAAAGACAAGTAATTGCCTGTAACTACAAAAGTGACGAAAAGGAGACGACAAAGTAGGAAACGCTGCGTTGCCGTACCAATGATATAGGAGAGGATGAGGTTCCATCCGGTGATGAAGGCCCAGAGCTCCCCTACAGTCACATAGGAGTAAAGATAAGCTGAGCCTGTCTTGGGAACACGGGCTCCAAACTCAGCATAGCACAGACCAGCCAACACTGAGGCTAAGGCTGCTATCAGGAAAGACAGCACAATGGCAGGACCTGGGTGGAGTGGGGGGGTTGGGGGGTTAAAGAGAATCAAATGATAAGAAGATTTGTCCCAGATGACATCTTTGAATGATTTACTGTAATGTTAACTTACCAGAATTCTCTCGTGCAACAGCCCCGGCTAGCACGTAGACGCCAGCGCCCAGAGTGCTTCCCACGCCCAGGGCCACCAGGTCAAAAGTGTTGAGACATCGAGACAGACGAGAGTCCTCTGTGTTACAGTTCACCACCTTCACCCTCAGCAACTGCTTCCCGAAACCCAGAAGCTTCTCCAGCGCCATGGATCACAGTCCGGCCACAGGCGAGGAAGGGGAGGGAGGAAGGGGGGGGAGGGGGAGCCGGTCAACCGGGATTCAGAGGTCACAGGGGAGAGGGCGAGAGGTCACATACACCCTAATGGGAGGCAAAGGACGGAGCAGATGAAGGACAGTAATTCAGCAAAGTACGTTTCTCACACTTGGAGCTGAATGGAAAAAAAAAAAAAAAAGAATCCAACACAGATATATGATAAAAGCAACCTGCATGATGCTGCATGTAAGTATAAACACGGGTGGCACAGTGGTACAAGTGTTACAGTTCGGGAAAGGGGTTCACTTGAGCTTGTAAAACTTGATGTAAGTAGAACACGGTTTCCTGGGACGTTACATAACGCAACCCAAATCCACAATGTGTGACTGCTAGCCAAAAAAACGGGGGCCTATAGGGATAATCCATCTTATTGCTGGATACGTTGCCGACATATGTTACATAATGCAGCGCAACTCACAGGAGAGGAGGCAAAGCCCTTCAACAGACTGTTCGACACGGAGAGAATCAGAACTCAGGACAAAGAAACACAGTCTTGAATCATCACACTGAGTTACTCCTACGCATTGCAGAAGAAGCAAGACCAACACTGCTATTTACGTTTCTTTGTTACATAGAACAAACAAGGATATACCACTGTTTACAGCGCTCAGAGTAAACACAATTAAAAGAAAGCAAATAAGATACTTAATGGAAGAAACTAGACAGAAGGAGAATCTACACTTATTCCAAATATAATATTTTTCTGCACTAATTAAAAAGGAGGATTGGGTTTAAAATCTTGAAGCCGACAGATTTAACAAAGAACGCTCCAAATTGAAGCTGCAGATGCCGAGACTACCTGACTTTTAGCCCCTTGTATGGGTCAAGCTCCGAAACCACTGGATCCTACAATTCCAAAAACGCAACTGACAACATCTTGCATTAGATCCTCGCTGCACCCTTCTTTTAAACCCCTCAGCATCCTATCCCATTAGGACCCGGCCCTTACTGCAGCCCTTACATGTCATCATGCCTTACTTCATGTGTAAAATTGGTGTAGTCACCCTCAACTGTTACTGTTGGACTTAACTACACACATATACACAGACTCATATTAAAATTTGATGGTCTGTGATCATAAAAAAAAAAAAAAAAACAGCAAAGTTTGAAACCAGACTGTCTACTCTCTGGAGGCGAAACCCAGCTGTAAGTCTTCTTTCCAAAGTTTTTTCTCTGGGTCAGTAGCCTGTCCAACATCTTATACACATTCCCCAGTGCTGAGCTCACATACTGAGAGGTAATATTTGATATTCGGAAGGAGAAAAAAAATATGAAGGACAGATGGAGGGAAGGAAAAGGGAAAAAAAGAGGGGAGGGGGTGTAAACATTGTAAGTTAAGTGGTGGTGGTCTGGCAGATGTCCTGTGGTATGTCCCATGGAAGAAAGACCAGGAGTGACGTGCAGTAGCATAACACCGCCATCCATTTCTAGATAATGGCTTCTCTCCAGAGCCCATTGACATGAGCACACAAATCAAAGGTCGTGTGGCGAGTGCAACAGTCATGTCACGTCTGATGGAAACTTCCACACAAGGGTAAGCCAAGGTGATGACCTTTTTATTCTTTCCAGAAAAAACATTCAGGCACAAATATTGTACAACTTTCCAACCTGGCCTAATACAGCACGTATGAAAAAAAGTACACTTGTTGTAAAATGACCAACTATTATACTCATATACAAACAAAGCCTATATTTTGATCTATAAGTAAAATAAATGCCGAGTCAATTAATCAAATAGTCAATTTTGATAGTCAGATCATCATTATAGTCTTTTTTTTAAGCAAAAATGCCAAACAATGTGAAGATTTTATGCTTTTCTTTGTCGTATATGATAACAAACTGAATATATTTGGGTTTTGCACTAATGGCTGGACAAAATGAGAAATTTAAAGACGTCACCTTGAAATGTGGTAAATTATAAAGGCTTTTTTTCCCGTAATTTTTTAAAATATTTTATGGATAAAATTGTTTACTGATTAAACAGGAAAATAAACATCAGATTAATTGATGATGAAAGTAATCCTCTCAGGCTGTTTGAATAGGCAGTAAGAGGCAGTGATGGGTGGAGGAAGCCATGTGGCAATGTTGTCGTATTATGATCATGTCTTTCTGGACTTCTGCATTTCCTCAGTTATTCTCCTCTCTTGTTAAACTGAAACACGAAAGCTTTCCGAAGCTTCGGACGTTACACTTTACAGAGATTGCGATTATTGAACCAAACCGAAATTGGAAGTGAATGAGACGAGTGAGGGTGATTGTGAAAAGAGAGGGGGACACGCCCCCACCAATGCACAGTGGAAATTACCCCATATGGTGAAGGGTTCCCTTATTGTATCCCACTGTGGAACTGCCTACAACATTATGTTTCTTTAATACAGATCTCATACAAGATTATATTTGTTAGCACAGGTTTTTTTTTAAATTGTGTTTTGTTACACTATATTTTACCGACAAGAGGGGGGGGGCGGGGGGGCAAATTGCTGACCGGCCCAGAGAATTCATGGATGTATGGATGCCTCTATAGGACATTATCATACCCTAATCAAAATTCCAAATAAAATTCATCACCATTGTATTTACACATTATATATAAACCACACTGAACGCACTCAGTTAATGTCAGCGCATGATTATGAAATGCAGACATAAGCAAAACTATTGCCTGAGAAAATTTAGAGAAAATGTTTTTAAGTCATCTGTTAACAAAAAAATAAAAAATAAATAAAAAACGCAAACAATAAAAAGCCGCTCCTCAAATAATCCATGAAATTACTGGACTGAACCAGCAGCAATTTATATTATCATTCATCCCAAATAAAACAAAATAAGATGATTATTACAACAGTTCGTGTGCCACATTACTGTAAAGAAAAGCTGAGGGTGAAAATGCCATTCGAACAGCCCTGGGTAAACATAAAGCGCCTATAGGAACGAAGACACACATGCACACACATAAACACAGAAGGCAGTAGCCTGTGTGAGCCACATGACCCCTCCCTGACCTGGGTACGCAGGTTATGCAACTGCCTAGTCAAAACCGTCTCCTGTCAATACAATTCATCAGACCGATTGATGACACCTTAAATGGAAGGAAATCTGACAATTCAAAACAATCTTCTGCGTATGAAACAGGGAAACATACAGAAATAAACATTGTTCATATTGCATGCAATGTCAACGCTTTCAGATCAATGTCAAAATGGCATTAACCTCTTCCCACGTGGCGGAGTAAGAAAACATACAAAGTACTTACTTGAAAGCACCTACAGATACGATTCGCCTGTTAATCTGAGCATAAAGTTTGAAAGACCGATGACAGATACAGGGATTATTTGTTAACTATCCTTCAAGCTGCTGTGAAGAGTGAGAGCGTTCCACGGCCGCCGTTCTGAAATAGAGTCTGGAGGAATCACATGGCTCGGCTATTCCAAGCAGCACATGCACATGCACACACACGCGCACACACACACACACACACACACACAAGCACGGGCAAACTGTAGCAGTAGCTGGTTGGTGGTGAAAACCTTGATACATACTTTTTTTTTACGGTTAAAAACTCTGGATGCTCTTGGACTCTTATGTCACCAATGGACTACAGTTGCACAGTCACAGAAGAACGCAGTTTATGTGTGAAAGCGGCAGCTTCTTGGAACAGAAATGTACCACGGCAAGATCTGACAAGTGGTGGTAACTGTTGGCTGCATCCACATAAGCCTTTGGGTTAGGTGTCACTCATGCACACAAGCGCATACGTGCATGCTTTATCTGAATTCACTCTGATGAAACGTTTATTTACACAGGAATAAATACCAAGAAGAAGAAGAAGTTACAAAAGAAAACGTGTTCTACACTAACACACGTACAGGAGCCGGTGTCAGTTTAAAAGTGACTTGGCTGAGTACGGTAGTTGAGATGTGACGAAAGAAGAGGCAGTGCCCATCAAATGGGGAGGGAGTGGGTGAACAGGAAAGGGGGGTGTGATCCTTCAGCACCAATGAAAGTAGGCCATGAAAATGACACTGCTTGACATTTACACTTCTCAGTATTACTACACAATAACTGCAGTAAATTGCTGAAGTGCATCACCACAAAGCAGAACAAACACTAGCAGGGAATATACAGGATTTGAAAAAAACTGAAACAAACAAACACCCTATCTTGTTGCTACAGTCAAACTACTCTTGCTGAAGTTTTTTTTTTTTTTTTTTCTCCCTGTTGAGCATTTCTTCTGAACATACCTGATGGCAGAGGTCATGGAAAGCCACACAGGACAACTGTCAGATGAGACAATGTTTCTTACTTTCACTGACACAACATGACCTTACACTGCTTTAGGAACGATACGCAGTGAGGATATAAAAACACACACTCATGCCTAGATCTGCAAGCCCGCGCAGTATCTTCAGGTGCACACATATACACACATTACAATGCACACAAGCATTGCTTTCTACCTCTGGCTCTTTCACTGAATTGCACTGCACAATGTTCAAGGAATGGAAAAAATATAATGCACGTTGTCCTATGTTTTGTTTGCTGGTGAAGTCTTGCTATTCTGGAGTCATTCAGGTCAACTGCCCAAATGCACACACTCACCGTGGGCGTTTTGCTCATTGAGCTAGCGGGTGGGTTCAATGAGGAGAAAGAACGGCATGCAACAGCGGAGTGTTGACCGCTGCTTGTTGACATTCCCCATCTGTTCCCATCCCACACATCTTTGCGCACACGTGACCCCATTCAACTCTGCGAGGTGGACACACCGCTTTATAAGAAAGCTGATCTGATTAGCCGTCTGATTGCTTGTTATGTCTGCGACAAAGTCACCTTGAGCTCGCAGTGCGTGTGGATTTCAATAATGTGTGTCAGTCAGTCAGTTGGTCAGTCAAGTCGGTCAGGAGCAGGCACAGTCATGAGGCTGCACCACCTCTGTGGACAGAAAACTACAACGGATATGAGTGATGCAGTGGGTGACAAGGTTTGACGAATGTGGCAGGTCGTAATTCTTCCTAACTGAGGAAAAAGAAAGCATATTTAAGCATCATTATATTTATCATTATCATGCTGGCAGCCAAGTTTGGACCATAAAAACTTCATTCTTTATAGTCAAACTTATAACAAAAACAAAGAAGTTTTGAAAGGGTGCAAATGAGAAGGCGTCATCCACCTGTTTGGACAGACACCAATGCTACTCTCTCATCCTCCTCTTGGACACAGGCCAGAGAAATAATCACATATTTTAGGAAACAGAAGATTTACCCTTCACCTGCATTTAGTCCAACTACAGAGATGGTTTGCCTTTTTTTTTTTTTTTTTAAAGTCAGGAACCAGCCTTCATGAACTGTTTTCAGACAAAAAAAAAAAAAACAATGGTGCAAAAAGACATTTTGAGCAAAACTGTTTGGGGACCTACAAGTGTAAATGAAAGAAGGCAAAATTTCACTGATATCTCTGTTTAACACTAGACTCTCGTTGCTGATTATTGGTTGATAATTCGGGCGGACTAACGGTCAGCACTTAGTGAAGAAGTCATCCAGGATATTCAGAACAAACGGTGTCAGTCTGAACATGTTAGTAATCCAGTTTTCAGAGTTTTTAACCAACAATATATTGACACAGTAGTTAAAATAGTTTTTCTCCACACCTGATGCCCCTAATAGAATCTTTACATTTATCTTGTAGTAAAATAGAACTGCAAACGGCAATAAAATTGTGTGTATTTCATCATACCATATTTGTACATTTGTATTCTGATATTGAGTTTTGTATTGTGATAATTCACAGTGCGAGTCACTTTGTATGTTTGACAGTTACAAAGCTGCATCACTTCTCACTGAATACCAAGTTCATTCCTCAGAATCTAAAGCTGTTTCTATTCCAGCAACTAATCACTTCTGTAACCATGAATACGCATTGTTTGTGTGTATATTACTATTATCCAACATTGTCATAAGCCCCTGATCCAAGTTTTGTACACACTGCTTCTATTTACCGCAGCAAAGGTCACTTACATTTTGCACAGTGCCATGACAGGTTAAAGTCACAAACCACCACTGGCAACTTGTTTAAGTTTTCAGTGTGAGCACAAACAGAAGCAGGACACTCTTTAAAATACAGGTTTATGTGGATGCTGCTGAGCCTTATAGCTAACAAGTCATTTAGCCCAGAGGAAATATGAAGCCCGAGAATGCTGAGGCCGTCCCCAGAACCTCAGTGAACCTGGAAAGCTTCCATACACACACAGCCCTCTGTGCATTGGTGTAGGCTTCATATGCAACATGGCACTCAGCAACTTGCCTGCTTAGTGACCCACTTTCAGACCGGCTAAAGTTAGACCAACTAGAACTGGTCTGAACTGTTGCCATCAAAATCTAAAAGGTCATCTCTTTTCACTGAGTCATTCCTAACTGACAGTTTCATTTAGAATAAGATAACGCTCTTAAGTATTAAGCAATTAAAAAAAATAAAAAATAAAATCTCTTTTAATCAAATTATTAAAAAGATCACACTTTTACAATAAAAAAAAGGATGTCACTTATTTCCAGCTGTTGTTGCTGATGCCGAATTCAGAGAGAGTGAGAATCTCATTAGGTTGAGACAGGTTGAGTCAAACCTCCATGCAACTATCCATCAAACTGGATCAGTGTGTTGCTTTTATGATGTTTTACACTGTTCATGTCGATTGTATGTTTCTAGTTTTTGCCTCTCTCATAGGTTTAGATATTACATCTGTAATTTACCACCGATTCTTCAGATGCTCTTTTACTTGATCTGATGATTTTAAGCCTCGGCGTGTTTAACTTTCCATTATGGTTCTGTTCAGTGAGTGAATACTTGCTCCACCTCTTCTGATTTGCTGCTTGTCTTGTATGTCAGTATCTGCTCTGTGCGGCCACTTGCTGCTTTCACTCCAGTCCAGACTTCCCCACCACCCCTACAAGGGTGCAAATCTGTCAGTGCTGGTTTAAGACCAGTCTTGAATCGAGGACGGTGGCATCCCTTGCCACCACCATCTCCACATGCATCGCCGGACCTCTGGACAGGCTGCACTGTTGCTCCTGGCACAGCCGGATCCAGCCTGAACACACTGCAGGAATCACCCCTCTCACGTTACACGATCATGGTTACAGACAATGCATTCTTAGTAGTAGTCCCTAAATATGGACTCACCCAACTTAACTGTGAAGTACTGAGGTGCAAGATGCAGGAAAGGGAAATTATGTCATTTACATTTGGTTCTTCTGCGCCGTTTGAAGCCGCACGCTGAACTGCAGGAAAACTGCAATGCGCGGTATAAAAGCGGTTAAAATGGGGTCCAAGCGAGACGTGCATGTGGTTTACAGCGTGGGTGCCTTAAGTTTCAGTGCGTATTCAGGCATGCACTCAGAATTACGCACAGAAACACGTTTCACGTATTAGCTCTCTAACTGATGTGTGGACCCTGAAAACCATCTAACCCAAGGAAGTGATACTGTAAAGTTCACACACACACACACACATACACACACACACCGCACCACCATGTGCATGCATGTGACTACGGTAGAGTAATAGTAGGTCTTTACCTTGTAAAAACCCCGCGGGAGC
Source organism: Seriola dumerili (assembly GCF_002260705.1). Taxonomy (NCBI): domain Eukaryota; kingdom Metazoa; phylum Chordata; class Actinopteri; order Carangiformes; family Carangidae; genus Seriola; species Seriola dumerili. The sequence goes on from NW_019174704.1 coordinate 3,784,959, forward strand.
GCATGAAGCAGTGAGCCAAGACAGCGAGCTTCCTTGTGAGGTCTTAAAAAAAAACAACAACAAACAAACAAAAAAACAGCAAACTGCAGAAAACAAAACTGCGTCCACACACGGTGATCGGCAAAGTTATGTGTATTTCTTTACAGGTGGTAAGGAAGAATTTAAGATTCCGGGTTTCTCTGTAAAGCGCGGTGAAATGGAGGAGGGGATACAGAGGCAAACAAGCAGCCCCGCCCGCTCATTACTATTTACAGTTGTGCAATAGCTCGAGGCTGCATGTAGTGACCAACTGCCAGAAGTGGCTTCTGGCTTAAGTCAATAACAAAGTACTCACGACTGTTACTTCACATTGAAAGTGTCATGTGGAGTTTTGATCATCAGGCAGGTAAGCAAAAAAGAACTGGAGAGCTTTAACAAAGAACCCAGAGTTGGTGTGTAGCTGCTTCAGTGAAGCTTTCTTTGTGGTCACAAGCCGTAAAATTAGTGACAATGATTCTATTTCATCCTACGGAGCGACTCAAAACGTAATGATCCTTAAATTGAAGCACATTGGAAATAATAGTAATGGGTTGTTCCTTTTAGATGACACAATCTCATTAGCTGCAGTTCTCACATGAAATGTAAATGAAAACTTAACATCAATCTTTCGAATGAATATTTTATTCACAGGCAAACAATACTAAAACAAAATTCTTACAAATGTGACTCTGGTGTGGTCATGAGGGCAGTCTGTACTGTAGGGATGAAGTGGGGATCAAAGATATGACCATCAAGTCAACTGTAACTCTTTGTGTGCAATTTCTACCTTTTGGCCACCTACCAGGATTTTTTGGGTTTTTTTTTTTTGGCACATACGTTAAAGAGTATGTGAGTTAAGCGGTTTTTACAGATAGTCGGGTTGAGTATAGTGTCAATGGAGAACAGTAATCCATGTCAACAAATGTTTACTCCTAATAAATTATGCATTTAAAATATTGCCAGCTCAAAGCATTACTGAGTAGTTGTTTTGAGCTGACAATACAAGGCCTCATTTCAGCATGAGTCATGTGTTGCTAGGTGTATGGGCACACCTTTCTATACATTATTCACAATATTTACAACAAGGGTTTTTTTTGTTTGTTTTTTTACCTTCTGTTTTCAAGGTCAAGGTAAAAAGTGTTGAGTTTTATTCCAAATCCATTTACACGTGCTGAATACAACAGAAGTTAAATGAAAGGCTGCTGCTGTTATGTCTCCTATGACTTGGCTTCCAAAAGTGGTTTGATATCTTTAATGCCATGCTCCGCTGCCAAAGTGATGATGTGGTCCAGGCCATTCATGTGACCCAACATCTTCACGAGTTCTTTCACCTGATCCCTGTTGGCAGATATGGGTTACATTAGGAAGCAATGTGGAGACATACCCAAAGCATCACAACACATTTGTCATCCTACTCAATGCACCTTCGATGGTATTCTAGCATAGGGAGGTGTAAATGAATTCAACGTCCCCAATCTGACAAACTCTCTAAAGCTGTAGATACAGAACCGAGTAGAGCCTCTTACTTTGCACTGCGGCGTTCCACATCCGAGCCGCCAACACTGCTGCGGTGCAATGAGTTTGCCAGGTGGGTGAGGTAGCGACAGAATGGCTCCAACTGAGGCAACGTCTGCTGGCCCTTCAGCCCAGAGAACCACTGCACTGGCAAACACTCCACCACCTGAAGAAAAGGTACAAGGAGAGATAAACGCTGACGCTGTTGTCACCCCGGTCAGTGAGTCATGAGTGGCCAAAGCTGACCAGCTCAGCAGGAGTGATTGTCAAGTTAAGGCTGCCAGCTATGAAAAAAAAAAGAAAAAAAAAAAAAGGGGGGCACCGTGAAGTGGAGAGAAGCAGGTCACACTGACCTGGGCTGAGAGGATGTTGTCATAAAATATAAGCACCTCTCATCAAGCTGTCAAATCCAGGAGAGGAGCCAGTTTCCATTACCCAGTTGACCACAAAAAAAATCATCTCTATTTTTAGACATGGCAGGGACATCATGTACTATTAAATACAGTAAGGTGTCTCTGGAATCATTTTAAAACCTACAAAAAACAGACGTGTAATTACAGAGTGGGTCTCGGAAAAGTGAAGCTTATTTTAAAAATCTGAATTTTCTTCTTATCTCAGATTAAACCTGTGAACCTTTTTGGGAAGAGAGTCCACATACAATCGCACCATTTGCTGCATTAGTGATGGTGTGTATCCTGAAATACCAGACAGCATCATCTCTGGAGTTGAAATAGTTCTCATGGAAGCCAAAGAAATGAAACCGTTGACTTAATCAGGTATCAAATACTTGTGTCAACAGTGTGGGGTGCTTAATTTAAAATAAAATTGATTTAAAAAAAGCACTTATGCAACCTGCTTCACCGTTACAAATTGTAATTAAACAAGAATCTCCCTCAGTACCCATCCTCCAGGCCAGAGCCCTGGTAAAGGGAATTAAGTACAGAAACTGAGTAATTGCTAAAAAAGGAATTCATAGTGTCTTGCTCTAGTACATCATGCAGCAGACCATGGAGTCAAAACATCTGACAAAAGAGAACCCTGTGGCCAATCTCCTCTGTACCTGCTTGTAATAATGTGGTTCTCTTTCCACAGAGTTATCACTGAACTGAAATGTACAATATTCTTATTGTCGTAAACATGCAAATGGAAGGTGGAGACATGGCGATGGGTGTGTCATGGCTCCTTCTTTTCTTTTCACATGGCTTGTCATGTGAGGAAAGAAAGCAGTGTCAACTTTTATAATGTAACAGGATGAACATTTGCCATAGTATTTTGTTAAACACGCAGGAAAATACACAGAGTGAAAAGTTGGTTCTGTTGGAGTTTTCTTCCTGTTAAAAGGATGTTTTTTCATTCCCACTGTCACTAAGTGCTGCTCATTGTGGGGACTGCTGGGTTTCTCTCTATAACATTGTAAGGGCTTGACCTTACGCTGTAAAGGGCCATGAGATAATGTACATTATGATTTGGTGCTATACAAAAAAAAAATGAATTGAAAGTCAACCCATCCCTTTCTATATAGACTGAAATATGACAAACTGACTTAATTCATATCCAAAGATGTGGACTTTAAGGAAGGAAACTTGGATGTGTCGACTTCTTTCAGTAAAATAAACATCTCCTTTGCCCACTATATTTGCCCTGGGAAAGTGAACTTATCTTACAACATGAAACAAGCAAATTACTGATTTTTCACGCATTAATTTAAAAATAAGTTATTAATTGACAGACAAACTGATTCATATCTTTCATTCAAAACAAATTAATCTGAACAAGCCTCTGGATACACAAACACCTCTGTGTGTGTGTGTGTGTGTGCTTACACCCGAAACATGAAATGGCAACAAAATAGCGTGCATCTCCTACCTTCTGGCACTTCTGAACATTGTCCTCCGCTGTATCTGTGGTCTGAAGCGCAGAGAGGATATATCTGTTCAGAGTGCTGTCCAAAGCCAGGTCCTTCAGACAGGAACTGGACAAGATGCCGTCCCACTGCAGGATGTCGCCCAGCAGCTACGCAAAGAGGGAGAACAAGAGCAACACAACAACGCACTGCGTCAATATCAGAGTAGTTTTATTAGCTGCCATAGATGTAAATGTTACAATCAGTGGTTACAACACAGACTATATTAAGTACACGACTTAATGTAGGTATGGTAAATCCATCCCAACAGTTTTTTGTTGCGTTTATCTCTCTTAAAACTTGACAGATACACTTCCATCAAACAGATGCACCTCAATATGCAAACCTATGAATTTTCTTGGTTTACCCTTTTAATCATTCAGATTAGATTCGGAAGAGAACTGTGAGTGTGCACATACCTTCACACAGGACCAAAACTGCCTCTGGTAGAATAAGTACGGACCGCTATTCTTGTTCTCCAACACACTGAATAGAAACAAAAACACACTTTTAAATCACTTATCAAGCGTCATCATACAGATTGAATATGAATAAATAAAAAACTGCACTAACTCCGATGTTAACAATTGCGTAACTTACTTTTTGGGGTAGAGTGGAAGGAAGACATCTTCATCCAGGGTCCGCCTGGTTCTTAAGACAATAGTTTTCAAAAGCTCCTGATGGAGAAAACAAGGAAATCAAGATGACAATAATTCTACCAAAAGAGCCAAAACCGCTCTTGTACAGATGAAGTATTATATGTGTATTGAGGTAGGTAAGAGACTGGACAGTACCTGTGTGTATCGGTTGTCCCCTTGCAGCACAGTGGGGTAACCTTTCATTAGTCTGTGAACGAAGCCCACCAGCCTGGCTGTTTGACTGCTCGACAGCGGGTCCCACACTTGCTCTGTCAACACTGACACACACACACACACACAACACCACCACACACACACACACACACACACACACACACACACACACACACACACACACACACACACACACACACACACACACACACACACAAATTCATAAACACACATGACTTATTTTGCACTGGCCTGCATTGTTTTCACTAAGGTAATCTTTCTGGGTGTGCTAGGCGCTGCTGTGCAGGTTTTTTCTACCTGTCAGTTTGGACAGGATGACCTTCTCCACAATAGCAGGCAGCAAAATGATATCCCCATCTCCACTCTGCAACGTGCTGTGCTCCTCAAAGCCGTAAAACAACAGCGACTCGAACCAGAGCATGTATTCGAAGTTTGCACACTGTGCCTGCACAGGGAAGACAAAACAGATTTCAGAATTTCCCATTTCAAAAAAGGAAAAATGTTACACTGAAGGCACACATACTGTATATGTCATACCTCGAGAGGGTTCCATGTAATCAGCTGTAGGCGGACTAAAGGGTTAAAGAGTTTGGGTAGACAGAGGCCAATGTAAGCATCTCTGTAGCAGTCGGCATAGTCCCGTCTCCACACTTCAAAATGGGATTTGATGCAGTCAAGAGAATGAAAGTCTTCCACCACGTCTTCAAATACTTTCTTACATTCCCTGACGATACGATCTGGATGGGATGAAAGACAGGAGCTTCAGAATGTTTCATGCGTTATGTCTACATATTTCCCAGTTCTCCTCAGTATGGTCAATACTGTAATTTAATGACGAACCTCTCTCCATGTTGAAGCTGGTGATGTCAGTAGACGTTTCCTCATCGTCAGATGATAAGCCTTCTTTATGCTCAGCCCTCTTTCCATTCTGCTCTCGAGCTTGTCGCCGCCGAGTTCTGCAAACCAGCAATCACAAAGGCAGACAATTAAAACCATTTTATTCTTCTCTAAACTTTATTCGTGATAAACCACTTCACAAACTGAGCTACATTCAGGGCTGTAAAGCAGAGAAATAAAAACACAGAGAGCTAAGCTCAGATGTGAGTTTTTGGCATTTCGTGGTCTGACACAAGTACAAACACAGTCAGCTGAGAGCATAGAGCGGATACCTTTAGCCTGGAAACAAGTCACAAAAGAATTCATCTGACAAATCCTGGAAACATGTCTTTTAAATACAAATGAGCTTCATACCGTCGTGCTTCTCTTTCTGCTATCCTCCTCTGACGACTGTGCTCTTGGTATGCTGCACGGTCTCGACCAAATGAGTCTAAATTAGGAGCCATGACAGCTTTATCTGCAAGAGACAGGAGCCATTTTAGAACCAGTAATGAAAAGTAGAGACAACCCATAACCTATTTCTTATTCTGGGCACTAAACATCTCTGAACTCTCAACATAAAGAGATTTCAGTTTTTGAATAATCCAAATGTTTAACAATAAATTGGATGAGATAGGTAAGTGGTAAAAGGACTGTTTTCAGCTTACGTTCAAATATTTACCGAAACCTCCTTATCTACTGTATTAGGCATCACCAGTAACAAGACATCATATTTGTTACAAATGATTTTAGTATCATTCTGTGTCTAGTCACCTACCTGTCTGCAACTTTCTACATGTTACAGTGAAAGTGACAGATGACAAGTCACTCATGTTTTTGTCATCTTTACTTAGTGACTCATTGCTTGCGCTGAGTTACACCCAGCTGACTCTGAGACTCAGCCATTAAAGAGCAGCCAAAACAGCTCCTCTAATAAAACATCTCCCATGTACATACATGCTCACGCACTCAAAAATCACACCTCAATTAGCCGTAATCACACTAATGAGGGAAACAAAACAGAGGTAGTGGGGAAACAAGAATGTGAACAACACACACACGCACACTCACTCACATACAGAGAACTAACGAGGCCGTTCAAATAAATCATAAAAACCTTCAAGATGGACTGACTTGAAAGGCTTGCAAACTCCGACGATTCATCTTTAATATCATCCTGTCTTCTCTGGACAAGTCGTGAGGCCCGTTGCCTTAGTAACTGGTGCATGGCAGCCTCCAGCTCCAGGACAGCAGGCACCTGAAAGATATGATGCCTTCTGTGACCTCTGACCCAAACAAAAGTGGGGCTCCGAGTCACAGGGATGTCTTGCAGGAGCATGATGGACAATAAAATACTGGAACCAAAAATGTCACTAGTGTCAGGTGAAAAGCTGGTAACTCTAAAATATCTATTTCCATGAAGTAAAGCTTGAACACTCATGACCAGCCAAACCAAGTTAAATGGCTAGTTAAAAGCCTGAAGGCAACAGATTAAAATCACAAAAATGCAGTTAAAAGGTTTTTACCCAACACTGACAATTTACAGTTCCAGTCATGATGTTTACGCTGTAATAATGGTCTCCATACTAAGGCATACTGATAATGGTTGGTTAGTGTCCCGTTTCCATCACAATGTTCTGTGCACTCAGTCACCTAACAGGGTTAAAACGGACATTAGTGTGGTTGAGGAAAGACATGCTGGCAGCTGGCAGGCCAGTTCTCTCTTCATTCATTCCATGTAGCTGCTGCTCTGCTGCTGCAGGATCAAGACCACGTTATTCTGTTCAGACATGCGTTTACTATGTAGCTATAGGAGCACGAAAACATAGTTTGTGTCAGAGGCATAATTTCATTATGTATTAACAAACTGAACTCATCCTCTTTTACAGACCTAACACTTGTGTACATACTGGGTTCTCTTAAAGCACCAACTCATTGTACAATAACTTTGTTTATTCATTGTTGGAGGGTGTATAAATGAGTTGTGTTCAAGAAACTAACAGTGTTAAACAACCTGATTCATTATGAACTAAGAGTATTTTCCATTTACAAAAGCATCTTGCTAGTAGCTAGATAGTAGATCAAAGTTATATTTCTGACTAAAATTAGAGCAGTTGAGAAGCAACTGCTCTAATTTACACAGAGAGTGCTCCAAGTAACTAATTTGCAGTCACAACGGCTTGTCAGCACTGAGTGATAAAAATTGTTCCTAAAAAAATAAGTACAAAACAACATAAAGAAGCTTTTTATGATTCTCAATTAACGCTTCAAAATACAGATGTTCATTAGATTCTATCTTTTCAGAATCCACAATAAGCGGTCAGAGCTCACACAGACACAAAACAGAAAACAGCTAATCAGACAGCAGATAAATTCTCCCTTACCTTTTCACTGAAACACTCAAGCAAGTCTCCAACATACCCTCGCATCTCTTGCAAGAATTTATATTGATCTGCATTGTCATTGGATGAGCCCTCCAGCTGCTGTATGGTGCTCTCAGAGGCAGCTAGGTCGTCTTCAATCTGTTTGTAGCGCTTGGCGTTTGCGTTGTGGCCTGCATGCATTTGGCTGAGTCTACAGACACATGACACAGGGGAAAGACAGTAAGAAAGGATGACTTAGATGGGGCTGAGGAAAAACAAAGCTTCTCTATTTTTAATGACTGACATTTAGTGTGCAGAAAATAATTGTTTGAGAGTGCACCCATCAAATTGACACATCATGCAAACTGATTAACAGGAGACAAGCTAAAATAATGCGCTCGAGCTGAACAGGAGTTGTAATAAGGGGGACTAATGTAGCCCCCCCTCCAGACCCTTTCATTTCCTCTCTGTCACTTAGATTCTGTGGACAGCTTTGCTGGGTCTTCAGGACCACAGCACACAGAGATGGCAGCAGCTGAGCTGAAGACTGACATTAGATGTTGCTGCAGTCTTCCACTGAACCTACCTATCCTGCAGGCGTTTCTTTACCAGATCAATGGATACCGGGGTTAGATCACTAATAGGGGCCCCGTAGTGAACAGAGCCATTGTCTGCTCGGCCAGTTGGCTTGCCAGTCGGCGGGGCCACAGTACTGTAGGTGAAAGGCATGCTGTAGGAAGAGCCATAGGGCTGGGTCTCGTAGCTGTTCTGGTAGTAGACGGTGTTGTCCTCTGGCTGGTTGCTCTGGACCTGGTCATTAGAAACAACAAACACATAATGCTTTTACTACGACAACTCAAGAACACAAGATATTCAGTTTACATCCACAAACAACAGAAAAGAGCAGCAGAAAATAATCTTCACTTTTGAGAAGCTGGAACAAGCAAATGTTTGGCATTTTTGCTTGACAAACAAGGATTTTCAGTCAATCGACCAATTGTTTGATTGACAAATGGTATCAGAACCACAACTCATAATAATGATAATCTGTCAGACTTAAATGTCAGATTTTTATAAAGTAATATACCAATAACCACAAAATGAAACAATAAGAAAATTTGAGGAAAACATAAATCATCCATTGACAAAAGAGCTTAATATTTTACAGCTGTTAAGGAGATTTTGAGCAGTTTACCTGGGGTATGCTGATTCCTTTCCTAATCTGCTCCTGCTCCCAACGGCTCACCTCCTCATCCTGACCTGTATCCAGGGCCTCATCATCACTACCCTCGATACCTGCAAGTGTGAAGCGTGTCTTAGAGACAAGTGATAACAGTACTGATCAATGGATAGTCAGCGCACCATAGTCGTACGGTACCTATCTCCTCAGCTATCTTTTGTCTCTGGCTTTTGTTCCTGACTCCACTGAAGCGGATCCTCTTCTCTTCCTCGTCTTCATCATCGCTGGCATCTTGGTCTTCCCGTACGAGACGTTTCTTGGGAGCTTCTGTCTCCACCAGTGGAGCTTCACCCCCCAGTTCTCTAGCCATTTGCCGCCGCTTTCTGGCAGCATGGATGAATGCCGCATCTGGGATTTCCCCTAGAATAAAAGAGAAACAGGTCTTGAACCAAGTACTTGTGTAGTTTTGTGTACAAATACCAATACGTCTTTCAGGTAATTCTAAAATCAGTAGGAGAATACAGTCTAAAAAGTATTATGACAACCAAACTAACAGATTTTTCCTGCTAAATAAATAGAATAATAATATAATAATAAATAACACACTAGAGGAGTATGTAAGTTATCAATAACATCAGGAGCTGGACCTTTCATTACAAAAGTGAGTGTTAGACCAGCAGTTAAATTTGAGAGTGTGTACGATACCTGGTTTTAGGCTGCCGAGGGAGGAGAGGGTGTTGAAATTTGCTCCAGCGTTGTTGCTTTTGGACACTTGACCTTGTGCCTGGCCACCTTGGCCCCTTGCCTCTTCCTCCTGCTCATCCGCACTGTCCACCTCCATTTCTTCCTCCCCCTGCTCACTACCTGCTCTGCTAGTGACTTCCTCTTTGATTGCAACAGGAAGCTGAAGTGGTGCATCTGGGAAAACAGGATAGAGACACAGATGAGTATATCCCAGGCTTTCAGTGTGGGATTTCGGGTATTGCGCATAATTTCACTGATGCTCGCAAACATAGCACTTACATTGCGGGAGATACCCACACACATTTACAGCTATGTGTAATAACGTTCAGTTAATGTTTGCACAGACCGACTTCCGCCCTGGACAACACACTGCAGCATCTCTCGCTAACATGTACAGATAGGTTTCAATGACATTATCTTGAGGGCACGGAAACACTGGCTAAAACATAAATCTACATCATCTGAAGTGGGATGTGATTTGTCAACATTAACAAATTTAATCAACAGGCTCCTCAGACAAGTAACGGTAACATCACTAAGGTGACGCAGCAGTCCAATGACAAGTTTCAGGCTAACTGGCTCGGAATATATCTGTGGCTTGGGCTAAAGGAGCCTTGAAAAGAAAGTGCGAGGCAGATTCAGCAAAGACTGTGATGTCATGTCAATGTGGATTCAGTACACAAAACAGGATTAATACTAAATTCATACATTCACTGTGTAATACAAAGCTCACCCTCATCAATCTTCATTTTTGTTAACAAAGTGCTTTCCATTAACGTATGTCTCCATCTCCAAAAACATATGACATTTGACTCTCAAGGTTTTGAGCACTTAGGGCATTGATTGAACATATTTTAACAACTTATGAGACAAATGTTGCAGTTTCAAAGTCAGCTAGGCAAGTTAAAGTATTATTGGTTGGTAATGTGACAGCAGATATAACACGTGATGTATCATGAACACTGTGCTGTTTCCCACCTGATTTGATTTCCTGCTTGACACATCCAGATTTCTCCAAATCCTCCTTGTATTCCTTCTTCAGCTGTTTCACAATCTTCTTGCTGTGGTTTGATTTCTTCACTCTGAACACCTCGGATCCCTCTGTTTACAAACATGTCATGATGTGAAAGTGAGTGGAGAGTCAAGTTAACCATGCACATCATTAACTAAGTGAAGTTGGTATTCATATGAATGATTATCGGTTAGGTAAAGTGCTTATCTATAATGCTTTATGCAATTGTTAACACGGGTTCCGTATCCTCAGCGGAAATAAACGGTAACGTTAATACTTAAACCCGACATCACAACACGTTTTCTTCAGCTAAGATTAGTTAGCTAGCTGGCTTAGCATCGGTTTACCATGTTACCTTCGTCATCGTTGAAACTCAGCAAACTGGCTTTCGTGGGTCCAGGTACCGCAGCTGTCTCTTTGATTTTCTTTTCTCTCTTGACAGCTCTTACACTGTTAGGGTTACCCTGAAAGCCGTTGCTGTGATAGTTCTCCGTGCTGCTAGGTGCACCGGCAAGGCTGTTATTGGAGGTCTCCATAAACGGGATTTCCTCCACGACAGGCCCGAACGATGTCGGCGCCAGCGGGGGCAGCTGACTCTCCTCCTGCTCGTCCTCGTCGGACTCATTCCTCCGTCGAAAGTTAGCTCGTTTCGCCTTTTTAAACATTATGTTTCTCCGTTAAATGCATCAGTCTATGGTCAATCGCAGGACACCTTAAAACTGTAGTTGGAGCCAAAATAAATTATCCTCACACCGCAGGTCAGCCATTTTCTGTCTGATATTGTGTTTCTTCTTCGTCTTGAATGTGAACGTGAAGCCGAGTAAAGTACATGCGTCACAGGCACATTACCGCCCTCAACTGGTCAAAGATAGAACAGCTGCGCATATTGGTCGTGCAAAAACAATTAGTTACTTTACATGTAAGAATAAATAATCAAACAAATGAATAATAGGAAAACACAAGCTAAAAGAGTAATAAAGTTATGTATTATATCTACATGAATTGTGACATTATTAGTTTGAATAAGAGGCCAAGTTGGAAAATCTGCTGGTTTGTTAGATATTCCTGTTCATAAGACGTTTTCCAAAGCCTGTAATACAAATATTATGTTGTCTGTATGCTTATGTTTATTATTAGTTTTATTTATTTATTTATAAATTTACATATAAATGAACCGCATTACTTTCTTAAGGCAAAAGAAAGTAGTACTTCATGCTCATGAGAGCATTGGCTGGTGCAATTACAGAAAGGACATGATTCAACTCTCTGTTTTGTTTGCCTGATTATTCTCACTTCATCCAAATTGCATTTAACCTATCTGCTGTGTCCTGAGTCTGTATTTCATTCCAAGCTATTTCAGTCATTCCGACAATTCATAACACTGCCATGACTTTATTTCTATGAACCTTCATAACTCTACCTTTGTACACATGGTCAAGGGAAGTATTAATGATACTGACTGTTATAACATGTAGGGCTGACTTTGACAGCCATGGTCAAATCAACCCAAAAAAACAGTTTTCAGTGAAGCAGTTGCACTCTAACACATTCAACCACATGACTCATTTGTGTTTGTTCATGAAGGCTGCCATGACAGGCTACACATGTCCTCTAGTTTAATATCAGATTGCCAGGACAGACATATCCAGGGTTGTGCCAACTTTGCACTGAAAGTGAAAATGAATGACAACCTGATCAACTGAATGACTCTTGACAAAACATCTATAAAACACTCTTAAGTATTTGCCTATGGTGTTAAGTAGAACTAGACCTTTTTGTTTTTTTGGTTGGCCCCGTTTGTAGTTCATAAAATAATGGAGTAACTGTTTTAACCACTGAGATCAAAGGTTGCAGTCATAATTTTTAGCATCAGTACAGTCAAAGTAGGAAAAGCAGGTGTAAATAATCAAATTCCAGGGTCCCTGTATCGTTCGCACCGTCTTACTGGGAATACAACATGGCCATAATTAAAGTTAATTATGTAACACCTGTGCTTTTCCTATTATGAGTCAAAATTAAAATGTCTGCTGTGCAAAAGGCCTATTGTGCACAACTCAAAGGGATCAAAGTCATGTATGTATGTATGTATGGGAGTTAGTGGCTGACTGTTCAGTATTTATTTACATAAAAGATGTTACAGTACACACAGGTAAAAAGATAGACAAATAAAAATACAGATACATCAGGTACCTTCCCACACCTCTTTTCTCACAAAGTCCCTTCCCTCAAAAATGATCTCCTGTCATTTTTATCTCACTTTCATTCACCCCTCATTATCTCTGGGCTATTTCTTCCACTTAGCTACTTACCAGATGACAGCTTTTTGAAAAATAGTCTGCAGAAGATGAAAGATCCAAATGCATACCTCTGAAATTGCACCTGATTGCTACAGTATGTATGTTTGCATGCTAAACACATGATGGGAAATGGAGGAGTTAAGAAGAGCATCTGTCTCGTCTAATAGGAACAGATAATATGTATTCTGGACTTCCACCATACTCAGTTCCTTTAATAAATGCCAGACATGTGAGCTGCAGTTAGTGAGGGTCATTACAGAGCCATTACTTGACACAGTGTAGTCGACGCTGTGGTAGTGATAATAACTGCTGAAATTAAAGTGTCACCACAGATGAAGCTGGAGTGATATGTTGTGATTAATTAACATCAAGATGACCCTTTGCCATTAAAGCGATAATTGGAGATAAATATCTTCCTATTAATGGCAGAGTTTCAATTTTAAAGTCCCAGCACCATTTTTTCCCCATAACAATACATATTCATAATTGAGGAGTAGAGTTAGCGGAGCAAAAACTTCTTCTTATCCTACTGTGATACAGTGAGAAGTATCCTGGAATCTATCAATTGCAAATGATGAACCTATCGTGGTAATGATGATTGACTGCAAGTATCATAAATTTCATAAATATAATTTTTTTGTTTAATCTTGATGTTTTTTTTACCTCAGAAATCTGTGTATGTTCTTGTGAATGTGCAGCGCATTTGGAAATGTAGCTGCATATTAACTTGGATGAGGGATGGAGCATGTGCCATGAAAGAATCCATTAAATTTTGGGGCAGATCTGGATCATTTTCCATGAATTTGAATTTTGTCTCTCTGAAGTCTGGTCTATGTTATTTGACACTGGCCTTGGTGGAAGTCTGCACTCTCTGAGTGCCCCTTCTAGTTGAATATGAGGTCAATGTGTTGCTTACTTAGTCTTGATAATTGAGATAAACTTCTTCTCCAGACATGTTTGAAACTATGTAAGAATACTCTGCTATGATTAATATTTTGTTTAACATGGTTTTCCCACCTAACAAAAGACAAAAAAATGGAAAATTGGGACGGGAGGCACATCTACGCTTACTTCCCCATTGAGAAATTCGAGATCACGCCTTATGCCCCGCCCACCACTGCTGCTTACGCTAGGTTGACAGGTGACAGAGCAGTGAGCATCAAGATAGTTAGAGGAGGAAACATCAGAGCGATTCAGCCACATGTTTCAGCCTCAGTCAGACACAGACTGAGGAGTTTGGTGAAGAGTGAGGAGTTTGTTGTGCACCAGAATTGGCAGCTAGAGGACATATCAGAGCGGTAAGACTAGTCATTTGTTCATGTTGTTTGTTAGCTTGTAACTGGAAGTGGCTAACTCAGTAGCTTTGCAAACTCATGCTTTCTGTACTGACAAGGTTTCGGTGACCAGTGAAAGAACAGTGCAAATCAGTCAGACCTCGACTCAGATGAGTAGTGTGTTGTGCACTAAAATTGGTAACATGCAGACATATAAGAATGGTTAGCGCAGTTAGCATCTTTTATTTGTTTATTGTTGTTTGTTAGCTTGAAACTGGCAGTGGCTGACAAAGTGTTAGTGGTTGTATTTACGCAAACTCTTGCTCTCTGTACTGACAAGGTTTCCAGTTTATTTTGCCCTGACCCCCCTGTTCCTGCAAATTGGCAGGATTGGTTCCTTAGTTATATGGTATATGAACCCCAGGCTGCCTGTCATTGGTTGACTGCAGTTCCAAGATGGAAATAAGCAGTCATGGCGTTGACTGCTTATCTCGGTCATGATACATCTTGTTTTATATTTAAAAAAAACATTATATGGACATGTTAACAAGGTTAAAAACTTGATTTTCATCGGAGTGGGTCTTTAAATTGAAGGGTTGTACTTCAGTACAATGTGCAGTAACACATTTGGATGTTTATACTGCAAACCCATCAGCCTATCAGTGGCAGAGGTATGTGTTGTTCCAGGTCCCTATTTGTACTCTAACTTTTAGATATAAGTGGCCACAATGTCCTAACTGACATTCAGAATCCATTAGTACTTGTGCTCTGTTGACTTGATAGTGTTTAAAGTGCTGGATGGTCAGCAATGGCGAGGTGACATCAGTGTGTTCCTGTCTTGGCACCACAGGGGATTTCTCAAGACTTAAAATGAGACTCAAACATGGATCGATTGTTCTTTAGTGTCAAGAAGCTTGCAATTCATCTAAAAACCACTTGATGGCACTGTAGCCCCTTTTAAGTGGAAAGCTGTGTCTTATTTGTGGCCAAGGTGCGCTCATAGTTCACTCATGTATAAATGCTAATGAAATACAATGACATTTCCTGATCCAGTGAATGTATCTGAAACAAGCCAGCATGAATATAGATGACATCAATACTGCTACTCAAAGGTTCATAAGGCTCATCAAATCACTCCTCTCATCACTAAGAGGAAGCTGTTGCTGTGTGATCATTTCAGGCGATTATTTGTAAAAGAAAAGCAATCCAATTTGTGTGAGAGATATCATTATTTGTTTAGTTGTTGTTTATGTGCAGGGGACCATGGTAAAAAGGAGCAGAGTGTGTCATTATAGTGCAACAGGAGGGATGCCACTTTAAATTGCTCCTGCAGCATACAGTAACTGTAAAAGCAAAAGTTATAGAAGCCAAGGTTTCATTTGCACTGATGGAACAAACATCAGGGTTGAATAACCCAGCTTATTAAATACACAGTGTGCGCGTCAAGAGGTAATGAAGATGGAATGAGAATAAAAAAAGAGGCGCAGTAATGGAAGGACAAGAGGATGTACACCCTCCACCTCTTACTAACGACTTCCATTAATGCAAGACTATGTATATTCATTTACACAAGATTAAGATGTCAAAATTCGTCTGTTTTTAAAGCAAACATTTTATCCTTTAAAGCACATCTTTATATGAATCATGGAATAATGTGCTTTTCCTTTCATGAATGCAATCATGTTTTATAATAGAGGGAGTCAGTTTTATCTAAAGATGGATGTCTAATTTTAGAGCTCTTCATAGGTCCCACTGCTCTCAGGTAATAGCGTCCTTTGAAGACAGAAGATTAATGTTGTGATACAGCACACATGTACAAAGCTGCAAAACATTACTACTGTGGGTAACTAATTATACTTATCTGTAACAAGGGATCAGGATTCACTGAGGTGATTTCTGTTTAGACTCTGCATATGCTTTGTGTTCGCAGAGAACATTATTTCTCCTCCAGCAGAGGAATAAGGAATAACAAAGAATAACAAGCACATGTTCCAGGGTATAGTGGCCATTCTTATCATCAATTGCTAAAATGAAATCAAGTAGCTAAGTGCCTCTGTTACCAGGGACACCAGTTATTTTAACACAAATGGACCCAAAATCTAAGACAAACAAGAGGCACATGCATGGACTTTTTGATTCCACCGTTATTTATAGAGAGACAGAAAAAAAAAAGGTGTTTTGATCAGTGATTAGCACCAACCATCTTCTGCTACTGGTTAATGTGTATTGTGTGTCAAGATGATTCATTTCAGTGAGAATGTCTATCTGCATGTTTCTCTTCCGTCTTCTCTGGCTCCCCTTGTCACGTATCAGAGCTTGTGGCGACAATCTGTTGATTATGGTGCAGGTGTGTGTTTGTCTCAGGCGTTATCCTGCGCATGTGAATACTGCAGTGACCTCCATCTACCTCCTTCATGCATTAGAAATAAATTTGACATTACCCTTTTCACGCCTCCTCTCAACTCCCTTCCACCACTCGCTTCAGCTGCCTCCCCTCCCATTTCCAGTTTATACTCTTCCCATCTTCTAAGCAAAGCAGTTGTTTTTTTTGTGCCAAGTTTTAGGAGTGCAGATCGAAAAGTTTTTTCTTGAAAAGTATGAGTATAAGTATGAGGAAGAAAGTTGTCTCAAACTACTGTGTCAGCAACATCACCTTTCCTCTCCTCCAAACCTCCTCCTCTTCTCTCATCTATCACTCAAGGTAACATCAAAGCCTAATCACTGGGAGACTTCGCTATAGTTACACATCCTGTCCAGGCAAAGGAACTCTATCAGGGCTTTAGCTCACACACACACACACACACACACACAGACCTCCTCCAGCTTTGCATACATGTATCTCAAACGCTGTCCCTCTTCTGGAACCCCCCCCCAGTGTGGTCGTGAGTAGGCATCGGAGTCAAAAACTAACACACCCTGACGTGTAACCCCTGACAGGTGAGAAACAGAAACGTCATTTCAGAGACACTGCAGTGAGAACTTGCCCACAGCACCTGTGACTAAAGCAGATGGAGGTTAAAGCCGAGGAAAGGGGACGATGGAGATGATGTGCCTGATTAAAGAGAACACAGAGAAGAAAATGATGATGTTTAAAACCACTTTGAAGCCTCAAACTGGTAAATAATTGATGTGCTCAAGAAGACTCAAGGAATGGCTGCAGCTTCTACACCTGCGGCTCAATGCTTAAATATTCATTTCCTGCCATAGTCCCAAACACTTGAGTGTGCGTATAGCTCATAAGAGTGAGCGCACGTGTGTTAAAGATGCACATTGAATTACAGAAATGTGTGTACCAAGAGATGCTCCTCACAAACTGCTGTTTTCAAGTGCAAGCAAGAAGAGAAGAGTTGGGAAGATAAGAGAATTCAGGAGTTATTTTCTCCTTAACTCAAACATCCTCAAACCTCCCTCGTCAGCGGACAACGTAGCCGAGAAGAAGCAAAAGCCCTCCCTGCTTTTCATCCGCTCCTTTACTATTCTTTCATCCCCACGCTGCTCATAATGGTCCTGAGATTAGTGCTGGATGTGTTAACTAAACTTCTCATTTGGCAGAGAGGGAGGGGGAGTTTGAGAGAATTACTGCAGGAAAAAAAATGAAAAGAGAGAATTTTCAATGCGGATGTTTAGAAGATGAAAGGGGAGCTAATTCCGAGAGGAATTTCAACAGCGTTTTAGTTTTAACTAAACTAATAAGTATGTCATAGTACACAATTGCAAACATTCAGAAAACAGACGCATTTTGATTAGCACGTGTTCCCACTCGACCCTGGCCAAACAAGTGCTTTAAAGTTTTGATACTTACAGACAATATATTCAAAATCAATTCAGTTCGCTGTTCTGTGATTGGCAATCTACAGCACGTGAAATAGCACAAATCATCCTGACACAGTCCATGCAGTTCAGAGTCACTAGTTTAGCTCACACAGTGTTTGCAAGTACACACACTTTTTCACTATACTTCTCCATCCTTCATCAGCCTGCTGATTAATCATTGTATCTGACTGCTCATTAGACCATCTCTTTTAAAACTGCTTGACCTTGTATTGACTTTTTTTCCTCCTCTCATCTCTTCATTTTATATTTCTTTCCATTTCTTTCTCCGATTTGCCTCTCCTCTCCATATCTTCATTTCCTAGGCAGCGTATGTCTCAGACAGTCCTTCAGGGGCTTTTCTCTTCGGTCAACCTGAGTACAGATATTTCAGCACCTTGATTTCAGAGTAATTACACAAGGATAAATGATGACTCTCCCTGAATGCATTTCTCCCCTCTTTCTGTCAACCCATCAGGAACAGGACCTGGGGCACAGCAATCACTCACTACTACTCAGCAGGAGGGAGTTTGAATCTCCCAAAAGTTTACACGTAAAGACAAAAAGACTTTTTTCCCTTGATTTCAGAGTAATTACATAAGAATAACTCTCCCTGAGTGCATTCCCCCTTCTTTCTGTCAGGCTGACAGGAACGGGACCTGGGGCACAGCAATCACTTGCTGGTGCTCTGCAGGAGAGACTTACAATCTTTCAAAAGTTTACATGTTACAGTTTTTTTTCTTGGCGTTTAACTTTTTGAATCTTTATTTACACAGGGGCCTGGGTTGAGCATGCATGCTATTTTTCAGCACCATACTGTGTCACATTCATACAGCTATATAGATTCCCACCAGGGAGTTGCCAAGGGCAACTGCATTCTGCTGTTTGCCACTGGGCAGCTCTGCTGGAACAACTGGGGATTGCTCATAGGAACTTCAGTAATGGCTATAGAGGGACAGCTCATTTACACCTGACCCAGATTTTCTCACCTGCTCCTCAGTTTCAGTTAATTTCTAAGGTTCTCTATAAAATGAGGTTAAACTTTCTTAAACAGGTCTGGTCTGTGTGTGTGCAACCAGTGAATATTAACTGAAGGGGTTTCATGCCGGTCCTACTTGAGATTGCCTTTTTGTGATTCTTGTCACCTTTACAGAGTGCCTTTGTTCTTGAAGGCCAAGGGCTATGTGAAGTATATCAGTGAAGAGCATCAAAATCCAACTTGATCTTATGTTTGATACCCAGCAGGTTAACAATAACAACTTGAGATTCTGGGCAGGTATAGGGCATCTCAGAGTGATGTATTTGGTCCATGCAAGGAAAAAAAGAGTGTCCTGTGAGAACTTGCAATGAATAAAAACAACAACAACAACAACAAAAAAACAAAAACAAATAACAGGCTTTGACTTTGTAACATCTCCTTTAAGGGACACATCCAAGCTCAACGGGGTAGAGGCCCACTGCTGCCCCAGCAGAAGGCCTCACACCAGGGCCTTGATTTAATCATGGCCCAGCAAGGGGAGAGGCCAAGCAGGCAACAAAGCTGCCCTCCAGCCTTCCATCCTCCTGCCATCAATGCTCCCTGTAGGTTGACCCAGGAGAGGCCATCCCTCACCCTCCACCCTCCACCCGGGCTGTTTGAAGATGAGAGGAACTGTGTGTGCGGGGAGGGACGGCCAAGAGGAGGAGAGGCAGATGAAACCCTGGTTGTTCTCTTTGAACTGCTAATCACGGTGTTTAAAGCTGACCTCGCTTCCTGTCTCTCTTTCTGTGTTTGGCTCATTAAAATACGCACCCCGATAAAAGGTCCAGATGGGAGTTCACTATGAACTACAATTCCTACCTCAGTTTCAGTCAAAACCGTACACCTCAAAGATAAAATAATAAACAAACAGGTGAGAACTGCACATGAGTCCAACAGGAGATATATAATAATCCACCACATTACTTTACCATTTCATCAATATAAATAAGGATGGAATGCAGCTGCTCCCTGGTTGACAATGAAATCAGGGGTTTTAAAATGGCCCTGTAGACACCTGGCAATAAAATCTGTCTTGCATGATGTCAAGTGGCTGTAAATGCAAACCCTATTGTGGGTGCACTGGGACTAGTCTACCTTATCAATAGTCAAGGTGGTCAGGGACATTTGTGACCACACATGTAGTGTGAGCAAAAATGCCTCATTGACTTCACTGACAGAAAGCCAACTGAACTTAATAATAAATAATAAAAAATGCCAAATCTCTCAAACATCTCACCAAGTTGGTTTAAGAGAAATGTAACATATAACCACTGAAATCTTTTTCTATAATGGTACAGAAACAAATGTGTATGTTTTTTTCTGCTTAGCAATTTGTTGAGTGAAATTTATGTAAAATCTGTACGATGTCTCACACATTGGGCTATATCTAAATATTTGTCCACACTAGTATTTTTGGCTGGACTGCATCAGCGGGGCCGGCCCAACAATCTGGAATGGCACTGACTGAGTGACTGACAGACTGATGATATTTCCACTATTAGTCAGCGGAGTGACGAGCCGCAGTCTACCGAGCTGCTCTGGTTTCCCGGCTGCATGGGAACTGCAGGGAAGTGGAGGAGCACTTCCAATACACTGAACCTCATCTCCATTACAGCAAATAAACTACTTTCTTTGCATGTATGATTGTTACTAAAGGAGGCAGAGGAATAACCTAACATAAGGCACACCGAGCAAAGAGAGCAGGAGAAAGGAAAGGAGAGGGAGAATTCATGAGAGACGAGGCTTCGTACTAACCGGTATGACCAATTCTACATATCAAACAGGAAGTTAGACATAAAGACGTGCCTCGAATAAAAGTCTCTTCTTGGAAGTAAATAAAGGCTACAATATTGTGGATTCCAAACGACAAGTAAAATTGCGATCACAGAGAAAGTTAGTGACAACACGTTGTCTTACGTCACTTCCAATAGGTTTCCTCATCCATACTAAAATTGCGAGGCTGTATTCCGCCAGTCTGGAGAGTGTTTTTGAAAGTCAAAACAAGGTGAAAAAGATGTGTTTTCAGATTTAGCTGGCTTAGTGTGGACGTGGTCTGAGTTGCATTCTAATGTGAGGCGTGAACTGCAGAGCATGTTTATTAGATCTTGATCCAGTTTGGATACATTTCCACAGACGGCATTAGGTCTGAAAAAAATGGATAAGGAAGGGTGGAGCATGGAAGGTGGACATGATGAGACGGAGGAGAGTAGGGTAGCAGGGGAACAATCAATCATCACTCCTGTTGGTTTATATTGACTCTGCAGTCCCACTGGGCTACCACGGTCAATGTGCTTTCAGGCATTTTGTGTGGGTCGATGAAGGAGCGTGCCTGGCTTAACACACACCTTTTATAGGGATACGTGCATGTGTATTTGTGTAATATATTTGATGTTTTTATACAGTGAGTATTGACAGTTTTTTATGAATGCATATCATGTGGAAAGTGTGGCTATTAGTGTCAAGTACAAGTGAATATACATGTTTTAGACATTACAACACATACACTTAAAGTATCAACATAACCACGCCACAGTGAAGCCACAAGGCATCAGACTTTGCCACTTGCTGAGGTAGTTGACCTTGCTACCAAGCTGCACTGTGCCCAGTGGCAGCCTCCCAAGAACCAACAGTATCAGTTGGCTTTGGCCCATCGACTGTGCTTGGCATTCATTGTATCATATAAATGAGTGATGAAAAAAACCATCTACAACACACCGTACAAATATCTCTGTAACCTGTTAGCCTACACTGATTTTAATCAACAATAGCTCAGTCAGTTTGAACTACAACAATTGCAAATATTCAAATGAGTGTCTCCAACAGTTAATTAGATGTCAGCAGATTTAATAGAAAGGACCTTTATATTTGGTGGTGACAAATACTTTTCTTAAATGAATCAACAACAATGGACATTGTTTTTTTGTTGGTATTCACAGTTGTTCTATTTTGGTAAGTAATGGGTGGGTAATATGAACATAATCTTTTATCAAGGTATGTAAATTATTATTGTGATATGGATATATTATGTGATATGATAATTTATTCTGGAAATTAAATCGAGAAACCATTTGTAATTAAAATAAACAATGTCAGTGTTTGTTGTTGGGCAGTCCAATGAATGAAATATCTTCATTATCGATATAATTTAAATTAAATTCATGCATACAACAAACTTCTATTGTATCATGGTATATATAAATGGTTTATAGAAATTAATGTCATTTTTTAGTTGCCAACATTAGATTTTTTTTTTATTGGCTGGACCACAACAGCGGTTCTCTGCTTTGATTTTCAATATACTGCATTATGCTGTTTTGAGTGTTTTAGCACAAAATGTAAAATTTCTATCAGACGTCCAAGCTGCAGCGAAGTAAAGTCTTACAAGGAGCTTGAGTGGTTCTCCAATAGAGTTGGGAGCAGGGTAAACAGGGTAAACAGGAAGAAAGAGAGAGAAATGAATAGATACTCTAAATAGAAACCACAGAAGGAAGAAAGCTTGAGTTTAGGAGAGTAATGTAGAAAGAGGGAGGAGTCTTAAGACACAGTTTGATTAAATGAAGAGAGTGGGGCTGAAGCTGAGTGTCTTTGTTGACCGTCTTTCTGCTTGGGAGAACATTTTCTTGTGTCTGCTGATTAGAGACAAAAACCTCTGCAGCTTATTCTTAGCTATTTTTGTTCTCATCCTTCCATATCCTTATGTAAATGATAAGACAACCGTCGATACACAGGTTTAATTAATAACTCATTGTGTCGCAGTGGTGTGTAATAGTAGGATATGTCTACAGTGGCTTATTTTCATGTATGAGTGTGTGTGTGTGTGGGTGGGTGGGTGTGTGTGCGCACATGAACGTGCATGTGGAAATTCGCAGTATTTGTTAGAAATAGATTGTAAGACTACAATTTTTTTTTTAACCCAACTGGTCATCAATCATCTAAATGATGTGATGCCATGAGCATATACTGACAGGCTCTGACTGATGGATGTTTGACAAGTGATGATTACCTGAGCTGAGGGGTGTTTCTGGTCCCGAGGGTAAACCTCTCTAGGGCTTTTACCTCGTTGGTTCAGATTGCAAGATGACTGCAGTTGGACTGAGAGGAAAACAAATTTACACTAAATAAATCAAAATCAGTTGTCAAAAAGAAATCAACTACTTCTATGACCCTGGATGAGATTTATTTGGAAACAACAACACTTGTGGCGTTTTGATCACATCATTAAAAGTGAACGCTTATTAAGCAGTTCATGGTTAATGTTTAAATGTAGAGTAGAAGTCAGTAAACCATTCTGAACCACTGCAGAAACACATCATTTTAAAGGTGCCCATTCTGAAAAACCAAATGCATTATAAAAGGATATTAGAAGCAACAGCAATGCATAAATGTTACTTATTATTCACCTCAGGTTCTGTGCACAGTAGATTTTCTTAACATTTTAACTCTGTAGCTTAAATAACTAAAATGACATAAACATTATTATGAGTGCAGAACTAGAACTGGAACCTAAGTGACAATCAACATAGAAAATAATTGAAATTTTTGTTTTACTCATAAACTGAAAATGTTTTTTATGTGGTCATTAAAACCGCAATTTAGTTTTTGACATCACTGTGGGGCATCAATGCTTATAGTTAAGTCATATTTTCAGACATTGCCTCTGGACCTTCACAGCTTTGATTTACTGTAAACACTGTCAGTCCTTTAAGAGCTCAGACAATCAGTTTTAAAGTGACAAATTATGTTCAGTTGACAGAATCAAAAGCCAGCAGTGCAGTAAATGTCGCTAGGAAGTGGCACACTTGAGAGAGTCAGGGTAAAGGTTTGGTTTCACAGGAGTAACTTCATACTCTGTTACGTGTGCTTTTTCCACCACCCAATTTGCTGAGCATCTCTGACACCGTGGCCCTTCCTTTATGAAGAGTCTGAGCTGCATGCGAGGGGACAGTGTGTCTTTGAGCTGAGAGACCCACTCAATAAAGTCGAGGTAATAAAACGAATTTGAGAGAAAGGTTGAAGACAAAGAGAGAGCTGGATTGAGTTGAGTTGAGCAGCAGTGGGTGGACTGGCCAAAAAGTGAAAAGGCTTTCTATCTGACAGGTTATTGATTGGCTCAAACTTCCCAAAAGGACGCTACTTGCTCAGGCAGCCACTCCTTTAGTCTTCTCCCTCTTTCTTCGGATGCAACAGCTTGTCATGGTTTGAAATTTTCATGGCATTTGAGGAAAAAGTGAACACAAATTAAGAACTGGCACTGCATGACAACACACTTCTCCATTAATACATCTTTTGACAAAATCAAAAAGCTAGGGTTACCCCACCAACAACTGATGTCCTTCGGAAATGGCCAAGTGCAGCTTTGTGAACCATTGTTACTCTTAATATTATAATTATTCATGTATTCATCATTTTTTGACACAGTCCCTAACTGTGAATTAAAACAATTGCATTTCTCAAATATGATCAGTCTTAGTATAATTTTAAAGCCAGGCAATGATGTGAAAGGAATGACCTTTATTTCACAAGAAGAATAGTGAGGATTCTAAACTGTCACAAGCTGCGGTTTGTCTTGGCAGGGACGACTTAATATGGTCAAAGCTGTGTGTGTGTGTGTGTGTGTGTGTGGGGGGGATCCATTAGATCATTACAGCACACTGGCATATTTTTTAGTTGGAAAGGTTAAAATACAATATTGAAATAAAGCCCAGAGACGGATGGGTTCTGTTTAAGTGTTCAGTGCTGACATGCACTGAAAATCTATTACTACCTTTCCTGCAGTCTCCCCTCAGTTCTTACAAATCCATTTTCCTTGTGGCATCTTTCAATTAATCTGCCTGCAATGAGTTTGTGGATTTATGTGTGTGTGTGTGTGTGTGTGTGTGTGTGTGTGTGTGTGTGTGTGTGTGTGTGTGTGTGTCAAGATGTGTGTGGGTGTGTCAGTATGTGTGTTTTTATGTGTTTTGAGATTAGAAAAGCCAAGATATCAAGTTGTGAAACTGAAAACATTTTCGGTTTCTGGTTTTTGAATAAGAAAATGTGAATATGTGAAGCCTGTAAGGATTTTTAATGAAATGATGCCCTGCTGAATTCAGCCTCTGCCCTCTTTTATCCTCAGATTTCAACCTCAATCTAAAAATCTTCCGCCTTGTATTATTGTTAAGTTTTTAAGGTATTAAAATCAAAATTACAGACAAGCAAGAAAGATTCAGTAAGGGCTTTTCAAAGAGGTGGATTTAAATACTTCTTTGTAATATACACTACCAGTCAAAAGTTTAAGAACGCTTCAATTTTTCCAGCTGTTATTTAAACTTACATAATTCAATGTCTCAGTGTTTCTGAAATTAAAGCGTAGAACGAATTCACAGGTGGAGCTTTTAAAAATAAGGAATCCACGGCATCTTCTTGTTGAAAAAAAAATCTAAACTTTTGACTCATCCAGCGGATGAACGCCCTTGGCGTGGCATTCTTTCTATCAAATATTGTTTGGAAAAGTTTACCCCAGCACTGTTGCAGAAATTCACACAGATTTGCGCTTGTCGTTTGCTTATTTGCTTTCACCTTCTGTCCAGCTCATCCCAAACCAGCTGGATGCGTTAGGTCTGGAGAGCGTTTGGTCTCCCATCATGTGAAGCCACCGTCTGGTTCTTTTCTCCGAAAGTTTCGGGTCATCATCTTGCTGTAAGATGAAGACCTGATCAACCAGTCTGTCACTTGCCTTTTTCTCACCATACCGATAGAAATATACAGTATTGTCCTAATAATGCATTAGAGGGTGCAGTAACTGTTTCTTCCAACACTGCCTTTGTACAGACACAGGGTTTGTAAGTCATCACTTTTTCTTTTTTTTTTTCCAGCTTACCTTTATACCTTTTGTGGTATTTCACTGGATTTGAGCTGCTGCAATTTTAATAAAAACTGGAATAATGTGGGTTTTCTACAACTTTTTACTGGCAGTGTATGATAGTTCATAATGTAAATGCAAAACAGTGAGAAAGTTGGTCGGGAGAAACAGAAAAAAAAGGAGGCATTGAATAGCAACTACTCAGTTTGCAATGTTTTTCAATCTTGGTGCTTTTTCTCAGGCAATATCAAAAGGGTTTTCTAGTGTCTCTGGAGATACGGTTGTTAGATCATACCCAGACATGTACAATTATTGTATTTATGTCTTTTTTTGGTGTAGAACTTTAAGTACCCACTGTCTTGTTCACTCACACACCCTGATCCCTGACAAGACTGTCAGGTGGAGTCCCAGTGTTACTGGTGAGAAAAGAGCATAACAGAAGAAGCCTGAGTATAGATTCTGGAGTAATATACTAAATACTTATCTCTGAATCAGAGAGGTGAAATCCAGAAACTTCATTTTCAGACTTAGCAGTCGGTCAGTGCAAATCCCAGACCATGGAGCTACTTTCAGCCCTGAGATGTCAGACACGAGTTCCAGCTCTTGTTTATTATTTTGCAACAGTATTATTTCTGATCCAGTTTGATGTTTGAGCTGTCGAGCGGACCGTTTTAAGTCAGAAAGGTCATTCTTGTCTTTAGCCTATGATTAATGGTGCAGTTTGTTTTGTGAGCATCTAACAGGACCAACAAGAAAGTTGAAAAGTATTGGATTGCATTATGTGAATTAGGTGGGAGCCTATACAGATAGCTGCTGGCGGTATAATGTTGAGAAGATGATGAGAGTGAGAGCGTTTAACACGAGGATTTATAGAAATAGCATCAAAGACAGTTGTGTGTCTGTTAATGAAATGCTTGCAGTAGTAAATGTGGTTGCATCAGCATACTTTATAAGTACCCTCTTTGATCGCTCGTGAAAAAAATACCGTGCCAAAACATCATCCATCTCCTCCGATTAGAGCTTTGTGTGGCAGACGTGCATGCGAGGCATGTACACACACACAACCCACAATCATCGACACACACAAATGCGCACACACGGATATACGCTCACACACACACACACACACACACACACACACAGACGATTCGTTCCACCGCACAAAAACATGTCCTAACTCAACTTATCTCACAACTCATCCATAATCAAACCTGACACTCCTCCCCTCCGCCCCCCACTCCCCCCTTCTCCTCCTCCCCTCCCCTCCCTACCCCACCTACCCACCTTCTGCTCTCACATCTCAAAATACCAGGCTGCGGAACACTAGACTCTCCCTGTAAGCCCTAGGCCAATTAGTGTGGTGTTTCAGCATTGTTATCTGCCTGTCATGGTGGGTTTCTCCTGCCCGCTCTCTGTTTGTGGCAACACAAACTGCTGCTGCTGCTGGGCCACAGGCAGCTGGAGAGCCGGAGAGGAGATGGATGGGGAGGAGAGGATGAAAAGGAAGGGTGTGTGAGGAGTGGGGGGAAAAAAAATCATCCTATTTAAGAAGGGATGACTCTGGAAAATGAGTCAAAGTTTTTGACAAATATTATGCACCATGTTGTATCATGTCATGCTTTCTGTCTCCGTTACCATAGCCTACACATAATGAGAAACGCTTAATGAGAACATTCACACGTACACATGATGAGAAAGCGCAGCACGGAGGGAAGAAAAAAGGTTGCGTCTCCAACGAGGGGCTGAAAACAAACGCCAGGCCCTTCAAATGCTATTTTTCTCTCGATCATCATCACATTATTCAGGATAGATAACTATCCTGCTACAGGAGGGAGACTGAGGAAAAAGAGGAGCGGGGAGAATGGAGGTTTGTAAAGGGTATTTACCTCCCAATACAGCCCTGTGTGTCCCTGTATTCACTAAAACAAATATATTACAAATTTGACACATTCGATTCATTGCTTTAATCAATTGTACCCCAGTAAGCAACATCATGTCTCGTGTAGCTTCAAAAGTTTGCTTTAAATGAAAAAAAAAAGGAATTCTACTGCAGCACACACACACACACACACACACACACACACACACACACACACACACACACACACACACACACACACACACACACACACACACACAAGCTATTTAACTGCTGTTTACTGCAGGTGTTGCAAACTATTCCCTGGCCTGACCAGAAAAGGAAACAGGAGTTTTGTGGATATGGCAGCAGAGCCAAGAAAAAATTCTCTCCCTAACTCAGCGCAGCCTCATGGCTTCAAGCCAGCGGCGAGCTACAGCAGCTAATGTTAGCGATGAGGCCACAGCTAGTGAGGGAGCTGATGATGTTCACACATTTGGAGACTAGCAGAAGACTGTGAAACAGCACGTCACAACGTTGTGCCATGTGTGTCTCAGAGGGAAACACTTATGGTAAGACACTGACAACATAACTTCGTTGGAAGAGAGAGAACGTCTTTTTTTTTTTACACTAAAAGCCATACACCACTGGCTTTCTAGGTGTGTCTGAGTTACTTCATGTCAGGAAAGTTATTCTAAAATCTGCCATAAATGTAATTCCCACTCTTTGAAATCAATACCCTGTCATTCGGAGGGTAAAAGAATGATCCAAACATGCTTAAAATCGATTTGTAGCTCACAGATAAGCAGCATGAACGTACACCCACAACCTGCTGGGACCTCATGTAAGGCTCTGGGCACAAGACCTCCCCTGTGCAGCATATAACACAGATTCCAACTGAGTGATTTTGACAGTGTAACAGAGATATGTGGTAATTATCTAATAGAGCAATATAACATGTCATTCTGCTGTCAGTTAACTATCAAAAAAACGCTGTCGGACAAGTCTTAGAGCGCACATACCGTAGCAGCTGATCCGGTAGAATGACATTAAGATGAGCTGTAAAAATGAGAACATGAATTAATCTATAATTAATGAATGTTTACATACTGTATATATCATGGTTGCTACACATGGCTTCATTCTCAGCCTATTTTTGCTCCTCTGCTCTGCGATAAATGTAACAGTCAGTTGTGGGACTCAAACAGAGGGCAAGGAAGGGCTGCTCACTTTTTCATGCCAATTATTCCTAATTCAAAAGGTTGTGTGTTTGTGTCCCATGAGAGTCGCCATGGCTGCTATCTTGGCCAGGTCGGTTTTGTAAAAGAGATTTTTTTTTCTCAATGGTACTTCCTGGGAAAATAAAAAGAAAAAAATGTTAAGACCTTTTTTTTTGTCTTTTTTTTCTCCTCCTTGAAATTAGTACTACTAATAATAATTAATTCCCCCAAAATATGTGATTTTAAATAAAGGTTTAATCACATAAATAGAAAAGAATACCCACTCTGTCAGATGTAATTCTGGAAAAAAAAGAGGTCCCACAGCTGTCTCTTGAACTTTGCTTGGTTGAGAGACATTTATGCTGCTTAAATTCCACATCCAGGCGTTTTTGCAACATGCACAGAGGGTAGAGACTAAGAATACCAATGACAATTCGCCAGGGCACAGGATCTGATGTAACTATCTGTTACTTCCTTTCATGTTTGGAGATGGGATGAGGGTTGATAAATGAGAGCTGGGACTTTCTGTTGTCATTGGTCTTATTAAGTGGGCCCCTCCGACTGACTTACTTTCATCTGCAGTATTTTTGTTTTTCTTTTTTTAAGGAGTCGCCCACACAAATTCCAAGAGACTTTGTTAAAACGAGCCCCTCTTCTTAACATCCACCATCAGTGCTGATCAGACTTGTACAACAGAGGATGACATTAAATCAGAATCCTGCAGGAACAATCAGATTGCCGTGGGACAGGAGTGATACTGTGTTGTGTAGTTGGGATTTGGAGACAAGGCTTAGTTTGAGCCTGGGGGGAGGTGGATGAAAGTTAGGAGAAAAATTTACATTTGCATGTAATATTTAGTTATATCACTGACAGTTGTGTTATATGCCGCAGATTCCTGAGCACACGTTTAGAATGCATAATTATTTGCTCAACTTAAATTCTGAAAATCTGTTATACATCGGCTGCTTTCATGATTTCCAGCATAAGAAGCTCTGTTGAAGATGACACAACTATTAATCTACGCCACTAGTATGATACTTTCCCCACAAATTCTGCCTGATTATTATGATTCTCACCGTTCACATAGGAGCAATTAGCTGACAACATATCAGCAATCACTAAGCTTAACTTTATAACAGAAGCAATTAATTAAGCAATTATATGTGTGCAATATATGCTTTTATACAACAGTTCTACGAGCGCCATATTAGTTAAATAAGCAACAACAGATTATCATTTGCTTGTTTATTTAATAATTTATTTGGCAACGCCAACACAAACAGTTCCACAACTGGACTGGTAGTGGACTGTTGCTAAGCAACACATAAACATTCTCCTGACTTGCGCAGTGCACACTAGCTTGCTACTTTGTCTACAAGGTACCTCAGGTGTGCGCCGAAGTATCCAGGCTTCTTCCCTTCATCCTCTTGTGACGACCATACATCATTTAATTCAGATGTTAGTCCTGGAAATGTAAATATCTTTGCAAATTTTGTTGCACTCTAAGATAGATAACAATCGGTTAATAGAACACCTGTTAAGCGGAGTGATACATGTAGTTAAAAGTCCCAGTCCTGTTATACTCTATATCAGCAGTCGTAGAATAGCTCTCGTCCAATCAAATTACTTGGTTGGAACTAACTGTTGTATAACGATATATGGCAAAATCTATGACTACCTGCCAGTCTGTGACCACAACTTTGCCATTACAACCCTATATCATAACCTTCAGTATGTTCTAGCGGTAAAAATGAATTTCTATATTTTTGACTCTAACTTGTATTTTCTCTTTTCAGCCAGAGTCACCGGTTGCCCTTTCTGGCCCAGCCCACAAATCTCTCGCCTAATATACATGTGGCTTTCAAATCCACAAAGGGTGCTCTGCCCTCATCTCCCATTCCTCTCATAGCGGGGTGAGTTCTACCAAGTAAACAGACAAGGCTGAGTGTTGGACTGTAATTCAGATTCAGACCTCAGACTGCTGCTGACAATCTCTGGTGGGACTGCAAGTTGCTTTCATTTGTCTGCTTGAATCCTCCAGTCCCTTTTCTCCCTCAGCTGTCTTAACATGCACCTCCTGAATAATAAATTGTTTCTGACTTCAGCAGAAGTTTCAGCTCCTACCACTGCTTCCTGTTTCATACTGTCTGTCCACTGTTATGACTCATTGTGCTGATGCCTACACATGGAGAGCAGGACGTGGGGTTGGTGTCCACCATTATGGGACTTTGAGTTGTGATGGATGCGATGCCCACTGTTGCAGTTGTTATCGGGGCATTGTGTATGCATTTTTATGTGCTCTGTTCTTATGCATCGTCTTTTTATATTACATATTTTTTATGTTCCATATGTGCTCTTTTTATTTTCTGTCAATTTATGTGCTACCTTTCTGCACCTCAAATCCTCCTCCTGGGCAAAAAGTGAATGTGAACCAACAGTAACTTGTTCATATTGCTCTCCAAGATAAAAAAGCTTTTAGCCAAAGTTCAATTATCATTCTAATTTCCTCATCACGCATGGTCTCCACCTCTTAATCATTATCCAGTCGTCCAGTGGGTTATGTGCACAAACTGTGCTGTCAACCAATAATCTTACAAGCTGAAGGGTACTTGTACTAGTTTAAATATCAGTGTCTCTTGGCTGTCACTGCAGCGTACGGCGCTTATGTCAAATGCATGCAAACAGTTGTTGTTCATTGTTATGGGCCCCTACAGTAAAAGTCAGTTGCAGCTCTCATGGAAAAAGACTAAGTGCATCCTGGATATCTCAGCAATTGTCTGAATGTTTTGGCATGAAGGTAACCTATAGTCCACTAATGAATGTAGAGTAAGTAATACTATCTTCCTCCTCTCTACACTTCCCCTGCTCATATATTGGACCTGTGCAACTTGGGAATCTTCTTTTGCTGCACAGTGTTGCGTCCCTCCAGTAATGTATCTCTTCTACTATTCCTTTAAGGGGGTTGTTTTTGCTCCAACACTGTCGCGCTTGTGTGCTGTGTGTGCTGGTGTTGTTTGCTTTTGGCCTTCAACAGCACTGTTTGATGAACTGTTCCTTTAGGGCTCATTGTGCCTTGGAAGAGTGCTAAATTGCAGTTCAGTCCTGTTTGATTTTGTGCTAAAGGAATTCTTTGAGTAAGGTTGAGCCAAAGTCAACAAAAAAACTTTCCTCCGCTGTGTGTGGGAGAAAATGGAGGAGCATTCAACTTTTTTTTCTTTTCTTTTTTTTTTTAAAGCGGAGGAGTAAGAGACCCATGAATAGTAGTAAGCCTCATTACTTTGGTAAATGGGTAAATGCCCCATGGCCTGTACCACCTACAGTGTGCCAGCTGCAGGAGCAAATTGGTCTCTAGGGAATCATAGACAGCTGTGTGTGTGTGTGCGTTTGTGTGTGTGTGTGCATGGGTGCATGTGTGCGTGTGTGCGCGTGTGTGTCAGCGAAACTGTGAGATTGAGAGAAATAACGATTGACAGAGAAGCAACTACAAAACACTGGAGTCACACAAATAAACACATTTATTAACTTTCTAACACCAAAGCAAAAGAACACTGACTGCTTATGTGACTCGTTTTGTTCTCTGGCCTGATTTAATACATGCGGGAGCTCTGAATAAAAATGTCAACTTCCATACTTCTTTGAAACCCTTCAAACTTTCTGCAGCAACGTCAGGAACAGTTTTGTGAGAGGAGAAATGTAACCCCACTGCTATTTAATTGTGCTCATTTTTCTTTCTTTTTTTTTCAAACATTAATGTAGCAATGCTGAGTTAGTTAATGTGCCGGCTTTCTCCCTCACGTTCAGCGCACACATCATAATCATGACTGTTGATATTCTGGGTTATTATGTAGTTTGCTGGTGTCACCCTTACAACCACAGTTCATGTTTCTTTGAGCAAATATATCTGAAACATTAACAGATGATATACAGACTGGCATAATGAGTGGTGTTCACATTTACACTCCCGACAGAAAAAAAAGAGGATCCTTTGATTTTGATGTCAGTGCAATCCTCTGCTAAGGCTGACAAATATTTCCAATTTAAAAGTTTATTAGTCATCATTTCTCTAGAGATTATTTTCAAAGCCAACATTGTAATCAGTCACTGACAGCATAGTTAGAATATACTGTATTACTCAGGCTATAGGTTTCGTTAGGCGTCTTTCTCCCGGAGTATCAGTGTTCATAGCAAATTTCTGCATTTTTGACCAAGGAAACAAGATGGTCTTTTGAAAAGTTGAATTGTGGGCTGGATGGTGGCACAAGATGTCACTGAGTCACCAGTGTTTTTTTTTTTCTTTTACTGCCAGGTCAAAGAATGTGCACAATTTTCTTGCATATTAAACCATCAGTGCATTGAATATGCAGCTCGGAGACAAACATGGAAGTTACCTGCACCTCAGTTGACATACAGTAAAAGCAAACTTTATGAAGATCAAAGTTTTTCATTAATATTCAGTCAGGCACTTTTTTTTTCCCACATTGTTGTGACTAGAAATGATTTAGGTCTAAATCTTTATTAGGTTTGGTAAGGTTATACAGTTTTAACTAAAAAGCTCATTGTGGGAATAAAAAGGCATATTCTGCTTTCCTGTGTCACTCTGATGTCCTTGTTGGTTTTATTTAAAAATCCTTCTTGCCTCTTCAAGGAGAGCTGGTAAAGTGCTATAGGGTGCTTTTATAATTAAACTAGCTGATGTATCTATGGCAACATCTTGCCTGCGTCACTTCCAAGTGTTGGAGCAATGTAAACCGGTCGACTAACAAATGGACACAGTGCAAGACTGTTCATGTTGACAGTTGCTTCTGTTTTCATCCTTAGTGAAAAAGAATTCTTCTTCACTTGCCCTTATTAAATGTGCGCAGCTCAGTATTCAGCTGATTTTGGCTTCCCTTTTTCCACAGCCACCTCTAGTTCTCAGTCAGTGACAGAGGGTTCACCATCAAGGTCATGAAGTACAGTCAGACCAAACAGATATTTACAGAGAGCAACAAAAGGGATGTGAGAGAAGGAGATGGGTGGGGGTGGGAGTCGGGGGAGCTTGAACCAAAGACTTTTTTTGTATCGTGTATTTAAGGAGACCTCAGTACAGACTACATTCTCAAAAAAGCCTTTTCAGTCCTGTGAGCCAGACAGATCAGACACACAAATACAAAGCAGAACCACCCAAACAGACACACTAAGTCTCTGCTTTTGTAAGCGATGAAAGGTGGAAGTAGTCGCACGAGGAAAGGCATGAATAAATACTTACCACGAGGCCTCAGAGACAAAACAGACAGATACACACACACACACACACACACACACACACACACACACACACACACACACTCACACACACACACATTCTGATGCACCCATTAAAGGATAACCTCTGGGATTTAAAAAAAAAAATATTTTCCCATGTTTTTGGGTGTAAATGATTGACAAGCACAAAAATACTGCAAAAACAGTATACCTGGAACCACTAAACAGCTGCTGCAATGTAATCAAATAATGCATTTGTCCGTGTCAGAAAATGTCCACGAAAAATGCTTGTTTTTTTCCTCTGACAGGTTCAGATTGTTATTGTTGTGTGACTTGCGGTGGTGGGAGATGTATTCAGATCTTAAAAGTACCACACACCATAACACAAAGAAAAATGATCGAAGCAGCAGTAGCAGTATTTTTTTCAATGGAGTCCGGTGTCTGTGAACAGAGAAATATAATGCTAAAATGGTTTCTGGTAAAACTGTCTCTGTATCCTATCCATAATGTTGTCAAGACACTTATAAAAAAAACATGGGAAAATGAGGCCTGGGTTCAAAAATCCCAGAGTTATCTGTTGAGCTGAGTTATCCTTCCCCTCCCCCTGAAGTGTGTGTGATGAATCGAAACATCTTGTGAAGGTGAAGGCTTCAGTCAATGGCAGGAGGCAATGAGATCAAACAGCTCAAGTTTATGCACTTTCTCTGTCAACCAAAATACTGTAGCCTAAAAATTATTTGTTTTTTTTTCCAAGATTTAATGGCAAACATTTGTTGACCTCGAAATGCTCCTTTGTTGAAATACTAATTATTTCTTCTTTGAATAGCTGATTGAAATATCCCATGACTTGTTTTTGCAAATGATACTGTTTCATGAATAAGAATTAAGGTGTTGGATTTATATCAAGCAATTATATGGTTAATTAGAGGCCAACATCTTATTAAGTGAAAATTTCTGATGTTTATCTTGATGGTATTTTATAATTTTGTGAGTTAATTATGATGATTACGCTTCTCAAATGTTCAATAATCTTCCTGTAATGCACCACAGTTCATCACAAGTACTGCCAATTTATGTAATGAGGAATTTTATTATCGGGGTCATTATTTCCTTCAGTGGTGATTACATCTATCAGCAGTCGAGCATGACAAATAAATCATGTGTTTATGAAGTGAGAACTTATAGCGACGGCTGACAAAAAATGTGTATTTTATTGAAAATACTTTATTGACTACACCCTTTTTTCATGTAATGTATATCAACCCAAGCATTGGTGAAGACAAGGCATAGAGCAATACAAACAGTGTTTGTGTGTGTATGTGTGTTTTTATGCAGAAGCTCATGGTGGGCGTTGTTTATAGATTTGACTCCCAATTTGAATCCAGTCTTCATGCAGGGAGTCAGTATGTTACTTTCAATTCCCCTGTCTAGCCTCGCCCCATGCCTTTTTGATACGCCACAGGGAAGTGTACACGGACCTTTATTGTTCTGCTTATACATGAATCACCTTCCAACACAGGCGATTAAGAGCAGAATCTACATGGATTCAGATGACACAGAAATGTCAGAAAGGCCTAAGTGAGGATGTTAAAAGAGCTGCCTTGTGGTTTACAGATAATAAACTGTCACTAAACCCTCAAAAAACTAAATCCATGCTCTTTGGGCATCAAAAACTTAGATGTTGCCGCTATCTGGAATCAGTTAGACAGGTCCCTAAGGGAATAATCAAATATATACTGGAATCTAGACACAAGTACACTTGATCAACAGACTGTGCTGACTGATGTTTTAATTGTCCTGTTGTTTGTATTTAATTTGTACCAGTGACTCCCTCGATACCGAGAGTATTCATGGTGAAATAAAGTAAAGTGTCATCTCTCCACTGTCATTATAAAAAGTGGCTGTCTAAATCCTGTCCGAATCTTCCTGTTCCTGAATGACTTCTCTTTTTTCGTAGATTAAGCACAAAATAAACTGGACATTGTATGGACAGGGCACACTTTAAACAAACTGAATGACATTTAAACACTGTAGGACAGTCTATCCACAGGGAATGAATAGCCACAGGTGAAGAAAAAAATTAAACTCTTCATATGTATAAATGTAGTGAAGGGAAAATTGAAGAAAGGATATAAAAACTTTGGTACCACTTTAAAATAAGGCTACCTTCATAAAGGATTTATAACTGGTTTATTAATAGGTTATTAATTGACTTGTTAACATTTTATAATGAGTTATTATGAAGTAATGATGAGTTATTAGTATTTATTTGGTAAAAGGAGTCTTATAGTAACTTTCTTTAAAAAAGGTGATTTGTTTCACACTTTACATTAAGGCTCCCTTCTACCAGTTATAAACGGTAGTAACTCCTTAGTAAGATTAATGAGTAGTAAGCATTAACTTGAAGTGTGAGCTTGCATCAGTGTATGAAAACTGTGTTATAACTTGTTTATAATTGTTTATTCAGGATTTATCAAGTGTTAACAAGCTAAATAATAAACTAGCTATAAACCATTTATAAATCCCTTATAAGTGTAGTCTTGTAACGTGGCACCTCCTCTGACCACAACATGGGAGAGAATATACACCAGGACAAATAGTTACATGTTCCCTCCTTGAGTTCTTGCTGTATTTCGTGAACAAATATTTCATTAAGTATAAATATTTCATAAGTATTACAGAGACAGAAAACATACATCATTTATGAATAGGAATAATTAAACATTATATCATAAGTATGAAAGAAGTGTTGCTGCGATATCCACAGATTCATTTAGGTTTAGTTTCCACTCGCTCAGTCAGCTCTTCTCTCCCTGGTTGTGTTTGTTCGTCACCAGAGCTGAAAACCGTCTGGTGGTGCAGTAGTCACAAGAGGATGAGAAACTGAATCCCTGAGTGAAGAGGAGTTGAACATGCACCAGGAGTGAAAGAGGTATCAAACATACATGGTAATGTGTTGGATGCGATGATGGAATCATGGGAAACCTGATGTTGGATCATGAGAAATGTAAAGAATCCCCACAGAGACAGAAATGATCTGGCACACACAAGGTGGATGCATTTATATGATACTGATATGATTTATAAAACAGGTCCATAATGAGTAAAACTGTCATGCAAACAACAACTCAAAGAGGATGCTTTCACGACAGCCAACTGTCTTAAGATGGCTGATTCTGGATCTGTCTTTGGTGAGGTGCTGCAAGAGGTGCAGCATGGTAAATGCCCACAGTGGACATTGAAACCATTTTGCAGCCCCGAGGCAGCCGTGTCAGAGATGTGGCACTGCTGAAGCGTGTCCAGAGCTGATCTGCTGATCACACTGCGTGATCTGGAGGGTGCAGGTAAGTAATTGTGTTATGTTTATTTTACTTAGCCCTGAAAGAAAATAACACTCTTGTCAAAGTTAAAAAGTAAAAGCCACTGGTGTGTCTGAAAGGTTTGCGGTGTCAGATGTGAGTGTGACTTGAGGTGAGGAGATGTGTGACTGGGTGATGGCAAGATAAAACCAACCTGTCATTTCGTTAAACTGCGTGAATGCAAAGTTCGTGTTGCTCTGTACTAGTTTGATATGATGAGCAAGCAGGGAGCATTTCTGTAACAGGAACAATGAAGGCGCAAGATTTCCCTAAGCATTAAATTCAACCGGAATCAAAAGCTAATGCAGTAGGTACAACTGCTCTATTTCTTTAATTCTGGCAAACAATTAGCTCTTTTTTTCATTGGCTTGTCTGTTTGTTAATGTCATCTTTGGACTGACTAAATTCACCACAGATTATGTTTGAATTGAAGTCCAACACATACATTAGTGCCTTTTTTTAAAGTACAGTTGATTATATTAGTGTGATTATAACTGATAATTTTAATTTGTATTACCTTGGACTGCTGACATCAGTGGGTTTGTTGCAGTGTTTGCCAGCTGACAAGCTTTTTGCAATTTGTAATGCCAAGTGGGAGATATCAGAGCCAACAAAAATTCCCACACATCCTGCTTGTAATTAGTACTAGGAGGCTGACATGCCCATTTTTCCCAGTTGGCTGCTCATATTTATGGTAAATTCGATATGACTTGAACACGATATTAACATCAGAGTGAAGATGTCAGCAGAGAAGCAAGTCTTATGCCAGCTCCCTTCAATTCAATTCAGTTCAGTTCTTAATGGGATTTTTAGGCTGTAATCAGCTTCAGAATTCTTGAGCACTGACATACCTCTTTCAGTTATGGATCCCATTTATGTCCGCTCTTGGGGTTTAAAAAAGTTCCTCCCTTGCATCATAATGTGCAAAGGAGAAACATTGATATCATTTTAAACAGAGTCTGCATCAAAATTGTTGTCAATACTATTAACAGGTATGAATTTACCTGAGATTAGGACATTATTGGAAATTGTCTAATGTTGTGATTATTTTAAATGGTTGGATCGGTGGTGTGTGGTATTTTTGGTCCTGTGCACTTGTCCGGGGCCAGCTCTGGCCATTTTGGGGCCCCTGTCCCTCCTTATCCCACCACCACCAGTATTACCTCACCACCATCCATTCATTCTACAGTGGTACAATGGCTAAAGCGTTAGCCATTATCACTCATAGTGGTCAGTTACATTTCTGCACAGTGCCTTAGCAGCAGCTATCAATATAGCTATGGAATATACTGGCATGCAGTGGTACAAAGTTACTAAGAACCTTGACTAAAGTACTATACCTATGTACAATTTTGAGGTACTGTTTCCATTTTATTGTACTTTATACTTCCACGGCATTAAATTTCAAAGGGAAATATTGTACTTTCCACAAATTTATTTAAGATGAAGATTTTACAAACTGGGTAACACAACAAGCTTTACAAATACTACACATTGTTAAAGATTAAACCAGGGGGTATACAACCTTTTTGGCTTCTGATGTCTCCCAAACAGTAGTGGGTCATGATGTCTATGAGCAGTTAACAGCTCCACCAAATAGCAATTTTTCCCTCTTCCCACATGGTTTCATTTCAGTACATTTTGAAATGATATTCAAATATCCCAGCAAAATCAGAGACCAGAGACAAAGTCAAAAAACTGAAAACAGTTGTGTATCAGAATGTTGTTTTTTCTTCTTTCCTCTCCCATTGTTCATGTCACGACCCCTCTGTTTTATCTTGTGTCTCTGTGTATATAATGCATATAAAGTAATTCAAACTAGGTCCACCTGCAGCGGCTACAACTTTAACAAGCTGCTGACTCATTGACGCTTCAGTAGTAATGGTCTAATTAGTCATATATGATAATATATCAGAAGGACCAAGCCAGTACTTCTACTTTGATACTTTAACAACATTTGCAACATGCTAATACTTATGTTAGCTTCTTCTAGTTAAGATGGATTTTTCATGCAGGACTTTTATTTGCATTTTTACAGAAGTGTAGGGATACCTTTATCTCAGTAAAAGATCTGAATACTTGTCAGGAGGTTTGTATTATATGAAGTATTATTATTATTATTATTATTATTATTATTACTAATGAGCTGTGGACACCTGAATTTCCCCTAGGGCATAAATAAAGTATCTATCTATCTATCTATCTATCTATCTATCTATCTATCTATCTATCTATCTATCTATCTATGTACTTCTTCCATCACTTCTGGCTCGTCATTCAGATTCATTCAATCTGTATCTTAGTCTAGCAGCTATGTTAGCGTCATTATCTAGCATGAACTTTATTGCTACTTAGCTAACTAGCCACTACAAATGAAATGTCTACACTCCAAACATTATTTTAATGTCAAAATAAGATGACATACCTCTGTATTGGGCTTTCTTTTCCTCTTCCTCTTTTCTCTGTTTTCATCCTTGTGCACCTGGAGGCTTGGACCTTTTCATTATGGAATCATTTGAGCTAATAATAATTGAAGTCCCTCCGGCTAATCCAATCTAGCATTTGCCATCAGTCAGTGAGTGTTATGTCCCGGACTTGGGCTAAGTGATGCACAATTGCGCATCAAACGGTACCCATCATCCACCGCTTCCAGTACTCAGCACGGACAGTAGAAGTGCAGTGCAGAGCAAATGAAAGACTAGTGAGTAAGCAGCAGTGTTTATTCCATTATGTTGTCAACCTGTAACTGACAGTTCAGGGGGCACGGCACTTATTATTGTAATTAAAAGACTGCTTTGCTGATAATGTTGAGGAAACACAAATTGTAAAGCAATTTATGTCAATATATACTTCAATAAGCATAGCCAATAGTCCAGTGAAGCTATTTAGAGGACAAATATTTGAAAAATCTAGTCAAGCAGCTGGAACGGAGTAATGGTGGCATGTCTCTGCCTACCTCTGCAAATGATGCATTTCAGTGTTTATGAGTATTCAGCTGGGTGATTTAACAAGAGCAGCCTTTGTTACAGGGCATGGCGGCCTCTCTCCCTTTCTCTTCCTCCCTCTCTCGCACAAGCTCTCCGCTCACAAACACACGCACACACACACACACACACACACACACACACACACACACACACACACACACACACAGCATGCACGCACATCTTCACAAACACACTTTACTAGCTAGTTGTCCTTGGTGTGTCTCATAAAGACAGTCTGAGGAGGCCAGGATAGTTTAAGGCAGTAAAAGCAGCCTGTGAAATCGCATCACATGTGAAGTCACAACAGATGGCTACTACTGCTACATCCTCGCTGAATATGACACAGGAAAGGACACTATGAGCATGAGCGGCACATTCTGCAGCTACACTTCCCTGAATGAAATGTTGTTAAAGACCAGGTTGCATATTGAAAGCTA
Source organism: Seriola dumerili (assembly GCF_002260705.1). Lineage (NCBI taxonomy): Eukaryota > Metazoa > Chordata > Actinopteri > Carangiformes > Carangidae > Seriola > Seriola dumerili. Next base: position 3,825,748 of record NW_019174704.1, read on the forward strand.
TACTTAACAACTTGATTATGGTGCTGTAAAGTGGTGAATTTGAATACCATTAAATAAATAAAACAAAGAAAAAAACGACTAGACCCAGTAGGGGGCAGAATTAGTCCAGAAAAAGGAGATGAGGGAAGAAAAAGGGATGGGTGCAAAAACAATGCACCTGGCTACATAACAAGGTGTTCTTAAGGAAGGCAGGAAAGTCACATGGTATGCATCTACACACTATCATGATCAGGGGACATATGGGCACTATGGATGCAGCTCTTGCAGCTTTTATCTCCATGGTAACCTCATAAGTTTTCCTCAGACCTTCAAAAAAGCAGCTAAAACATAAATTCCTCCTAATGAATGGGTAGGGAGGGGAGGGGGCGGATGCTGTCGGTATTGCTCAATGGATCACCGGCCTAATTGTTCCTCTGGAGGCTTAGGCCAAAAAGAAGAAGAAAAAAAAAAGAAAAAAAGTGCAGGGATGGAGAAGACAAGGGATGCCTGAAATGACACAACAAACCCACTTCACTTAATTACCTTAAGTGAATTAGCCTAGTCATCGCTATTCTGTTGCTGAATATGCATCACGCAAATAATGGTAGTGGAGACGATGAAAGCACCTTAATGGCCCTGTGTGTTTTCAAGTGCAAGTGCCTTTGAACAGTCTCTACATTGCCACAGAAGGAGAACAGCACTTAAACCCTTCGACTAAATAGGCATGCTGGGCAGACATTTTAAAGCAAAACAAAGAAACCACAGTTCCCCACCTTCTCCACCTCTTTGTATATGCAAATCTAACTGAATCATATTTTCAGATTTCGCAGGATGAAATGAAGGAAACAGACACAGATTTCTAAATTTTTTTTTTTTTTTAAAGTAGTCAGCATCATTTTTAGATGTTCAACAAACCAAGGGTTTGAACACTGCTAAACACAACTTTGTTTTGCAAAGGCAGGCAGTTATCTTCTGATTTTGCTGTTTCTTCTTACACACACACACACACACACACACACACACACATACACATACACATAAAGAGACACAATAGTGGTAGTTGAAATCCATTCCTCTACCCTTGATGAGCTTACACAGTTCTGGCATGTCAATCAGAAAACAGAGAGAGAGAGAGAGAGAGAGGAGAAAAATCAGAATCAAATCAAAGACAGAGACAAAAATAGGGGAATCATTTCTGTGTTGGTATATCTTTCCAGTTTCTTCCACCTAAGCACAACACAAACCCTAAATAACATAAAGTCAAAAGAGGTGATATACAAATTAGAGAAAATGTCAGATTCAGAATCAAGAGGAGAAATGACACTGGACCATGACTCAGACAGAAAAAAAAAATAGCTGTAATGGCTGAGATTTTGTCTTCCTCCGGAGAGGTTGAAGGAAAAAGGTGTCGTTCTTTTAGAGTTGAGGGTGTAGAAAGGTTGAATAAAAGAACTTTTGGGGATAAATGAGAAAAGCAGCGGGACTTTGCAGACATTCATTCTCTGCTACAAGACCTCAATTACCCATTATTACCTGCATTTGATTACCACCTCTCTTATCCTGCTTCTCCCCTCTCCTCTCAGCTCAGTAACTCTCAGGGAGCTTAGAGAAAGGTACAGGGAGAAGCAAAAGAAAAAAAGAAAAAAAAGAACCGTAATTCCTGCTGTGGACACTGCAGTTGTTATTTCTTGTCAGATAACTTCATTGAGTCTCTGCTTGCTTGTGTAAATTTTTTGACTTGATAAAATATCTTAAGGAGACAGAGGCTAATTACATTTTCACTTATTAAGCAGCCGTGAGCCATTTGGTGAGCTCAAGTCTTGCAGCTGGGAGACAGAAACAAAGGACACAAGCAATAGGGGAACCTGAGAATAGAAGCTTTAATGAAATGTTTATACTCCCAGTTCGTATCTTCTGTGTTTCATTATTGCTCTCAAGGTCTAGAAACACAACACCATCACCATTCTCCCTTTCTTGTGTGGTTCCCCTCCCTTTTCTCTATATGTCTTGTAGCTCTGCTGCACAGATGTATGTATACACACCCATGATATATTACAGTGATATACTCCATTGTACCTTTGTTATCCACCCGTGGCAACGCGGTGATACAGCGTGGAGGTGACCCTTTCAAATCTGAAGCCATTGAAGCGATATGCTTCCAAACACCAGTGCAGGTTTGACAGGAGGAAACGCAACTCCTGGGGGGGGGGGGGTTTAATGGGAGGACACAAAGGGAAAACATGTTACTTTTGCGCTTTGTCAGGAAGCATCCACCCTGCGAGGTGTCCTTGAGCTAAACACTATATCCCCACCACCCCCAAGTGGTTGCTTTGTTGTAGACGATCCATAGTGGTATCTGCCCTGCAGAGGGGCAAAAGAATTAACAAATAAACTTGCCTGTACCTTGCCAGCTCTCCCTAGAGGCAAGTTGCCTCGCGATCACTTTACAAAAATAGGCATCATTAGCTGTTGAGTTGAGTAAATCAATGAAGACTGTAAATGCAGCCAAAGAATTTGTAGTGCCTTTTGGGATACAGATCCTAAAGTCTACATTTTTTTTTTTTCTTTGCAAAAATTCAGATTTGCTGAGAGTGTTTTTATGCAGTTTGTGCATTTCTAAGGGATTAGCCTGGGAGGCAGTTTTAATTGCACCGTCTTATTAGCTGTAAGCTTCAAAAACACACTGACATAATGTATCAACAAACAGATGAGCTGATTTGATGGAGCTAAATCATAGCAGGATAGTTACAATGCCGTGTTCACACAGGATCATTTGACCATTTCTTGTTTACATTTCCTTTTTTTTTTTTTTTACCTCCCTCAGAAGTTGGAGGAAAGCCTTTTTGGCATTATACGAACAGAAGTGTTGCAATCATTTCCAAGCATATTAAATCAATCCCAGTGATTCCAGAAATCTAGGAGTTGTGGAGCGCTATTTATTGCTTCATCTTGCCTTTAATTCATGTATGCTAATCACAATGAACAGTTTTACACTACTTAATTCACTGTAGATAAAATCAAGAGTAGTAGCGTGTAGCGAGAAGCAGTGAGATGACAGTTTAGAAAGAATATTAATTTTAATCTAATACGCCCTCTCTGTATGGAGAGCTGATCACACTACATTCTACTGCTCCAGCTCTGTCACTCTTGAAGTTGTGAACCCGTGTAAACCCCAAAAGACGAGTGTATGCGCAAGTGAGTGACATGACAGTTTTGCTGCCTTGGGGCAAAGTGTCTTCAAGTTCGTCTTGTTTACAAAACCTTTTTGTGAGAGAAATATCTTTCATCCAGATAAGGATATTACACTAGAGCTACAAGACAAACACTGACATGCATGCCCACAGACACATGCATACACTCTCTCCTCAAGCGAGTGCACACACACACACACACACACACAGACCAAAGGCTGACTTCATAGACTTGTTTCTGCCTGTTGGGATTCAATTACAGAAACTTAAATGATACTGGGATGACTACTTCATAGCATAATGGCCTGCGCTTCACACATCGCCCCTTCTTTCCTATTATATTTCATTAATAAGGCATTGCTTTAAGAGGGGGAATGGAGTGGCACAAAGGGAGAGATAGACATAAAAACAGAAAATGTGCATGTGTGTGTATATAGGGGGTAGTGGTGGGTGGGTGGTGGGGTTGTAACTAGCTCATAAGCAAAAACAAAAACACTTGAAGTAAGCAAGTGATTCGTGGTTGCATCATGAGCAAGTATGGAGGCAAATGAGGCTGCCACCATCGCAAAAATACATAGAATAAAAGGTAAAAAAAAAACAAAAAACAAAAAAACAAATGCAAATGTCTTATACACAGATACTGTGAATACACACTGTAACAAAACAGCTGTAAAGTAGACGAGCTATCATCTTGGTGATATTGTTAGGGATTTAACGATCACTTTCACCCTCCACAGCATTAGCGTATCTTTTTTGCAGCTAGATGAACCACCAATAAGATACTGAGCCAACAAGGATTCAACAAAAATATTAATCACATTTGTACATCATCTCGACATCTTCACGTTCCTCCAAATTCCATTATTTGAAAGCAGTCAACTGAGATTCCTGTTTCCGTGGTACCCTAGAGAAGGTGAGTGTCTGATCATTTAATGCCAGACTATCTCTCTATTAGTGAAGGACAAGAGCAGAGAGATGAAATGAAGGCATAAAAGTAAGACAGCTTTATAACAACACTGCTACTTATCTCTCCCATCTCTCTTCCACCCCCCACCCCTCCCTTTTTTTTCCTTTCTTTCAGCCTCCTTGGATTCCCTCCGTTGCTTTGTAATGAAGTTATCCCACAGCAGAGTTGTTCTCAGCCCAAGCTGTCTTAAGACGGCGGAGGGATGGAGGGAGCAACTGAATCACAGAGAGGAGGAAGTATCAAAGACAGCAACCAGAGAAAAGCCTGGGAAGAAGTGAAGGGGATGGGGAATAAGGGAGAAGACAGTGATGGAAGTAGAGATGTGACAACGTGCAAGAATCTGAGAGACACACTGGAGCTGCCCGAATGCAATCGCTATGACATACTCAACAATTCCCAGCTACACTATTAACCAATGCTAATCAGTTCATTACCTAGCAAATACATATGTGTGAAAATATACTTCCTCACACAATAATTGGTATCAATATGAACAGTTTTTCACATTAGTATGGAAATGTACGCAACAGAGCACACTAGAGCAAATTTGATCACGTCATTTCCTCCACAGCAAATCTGTGTTTTTATTACACACTGTGCTTCAGTTGCCAACTTCACAGCAGTGTCTCAGACAGAAATTCTAGAGCAGTGCGAGGTGGAACAAATGGTGATGAGTGTGATGAATAGACATTACGTATGGAACAATAATAAATATCGGAGGGGGATGTATTGGATGGAGGATGTCATGCTCTAAGTAGAAAAATGTTGTTGAAAGATACATTTTTCTCTTGAAGCAATGGTTTAGTGTAAAAAGACTGTAAAAAGTGCCTGTGCTCTTTAACCTAACTGGACCATGGAGCCGCTGACTGGTATGCACATTAAACACTTGGATCCAAGAGTGGCTTAAGCATTTAATTGTTCAGGAAATTCAGGAAATGATGGTAGGGTGGATGGATGGATGGATGGATGGATGGACGGATGATTTCCTCTATACAACAAACAAAAAGTAAATACCTTGCCACGCGTGAAACAAAAAATAATAAAGAAAAGGTAACTAAAGCATCTTCCATTATTAATGTATTCAAAAGGAAAAACATGAATCTCTCAGACATTCACCAACATTCCAGTTATCCTATTAACAAGAAACACAACTAATACAGGATACAATTTAACTACTTCTGGTTCTCAATGAAAACAATTTGCCCTACTAATGAACAATTTTCAGGTCACATGAACTCATAAATTAATATCAAACAAAGGACATTAGTCTCCAGCCACTCACTGATGTGGCAGCATGGTCTCAAACGAAGGGATCTCGGTTGTAGACGCCAAGTGCTTTTGTTAACTCCCTTACGCGATCTCCTCCCCTGTCCTCTGACAGGTGAATCTCCACCCGACCGGTGTGACGTGTCACCTTGAGATTTTGAACAGTTTGTCCTCATGCTCCCCATTATCCCTACTTTTTCTTGTATTTTGTTTGTTTGTGTTTTGAAGTCGCACCAACATTAGCTGACAGTTGTCTCCGATTAGTGCTGTTTGTAGACCACACATCAAGTGCACTGGCCATAATGTCAAACCGTCATCACCGAAAGGGAGAGATGTAAATTAGATGTATTCCTTCGAAGGGGACACTGAGGAACCCTGCTTCATCTCCTACGACGTGGTGTAACTCAGGTTCTCTCTGTTTAACTCTGAGGCAGGTGACATGTATCATGTACCATTTATTCTGCTCTCAGCAACATAAACCATAAGAGACATACACACTGTGTTGGATCACGGTGTGACAGCAGTTGCAGAGGTAATCATGAAGTCTGTCGCTCACTGTGAAACAGACAAATACATTAGCAAAGGAAGTAAAGACTGTCATAAGGGAGACCATAGAAGACCAATATTCAAAACCAAGCCAGTAGTAATCACACAATACTCAACTGCGTCTCCTAGCCATTACGTTCAAATGCTACTAATTTGTTCTCGCAATTACATTTTGGTGGCAGTGTAATTGCTGGCAGGATTATGTTCATGGTTAAGGTGTACAGGACTCAAATGCAGACTCTTGAGGCAGGGCTTGTTGCTCAGTACAAAGATTTACTCAACAAAGGTAAAAACCCAGAATCTTACTTACAGGATGAAACAAAGACCAGTCATGGGGCAGCAAGAAATCCAAAAACTCAGGCACATAAAAGGATAACAGAAACATGCACACAAAAATCAAACATAAAATCCATACAAAGTAATTTTAGGTGAGGAAATAATAGAGTCCAAACAAAGTCACTATGGGGGCAGATCATGAGAGCAATTGTTTGTTTTTTGTTTTTTTTTTAATGAAATTTATTAATGGCAGAGGAGTTATAGGAGGTGGCTGGGATGAAAGACATGCAAATCCACATTCAGTGTGTAGTTATGTTTATGCAACAAAAGCCTAAGGTTAAGGTTAGGGAGAGACTGTGGTTTGGTTAAATGTGAATAAAGTCACTGTGAACTTTTTCTGTATTAAACCAGACCATGATCTTTCCCTACAGCCATAAAATAGACTCATAATACTGTAGTCTCTAGCTGAGGATTATTATACCATCGCTACAGCAAAGTGAGTTGGGAGTGCTTGTTGTTGTTCGGGACACTCCAACATCTTATGGGAATGGACCCCCGAACTGAACGTGATAGCTGCATCTTTGGTGAGAACAGATGCCCCTCTCCACCCTCTCCTGGAGCTACGATTAGTGATGTTTCTTCCTCTTGGCAGCTGAGACCCCGTGGCCGCCGGGGGTGTGGACCCTTGCTCCAAGCCAACTGGCGTGGTGATTGACTGGTTGGGGTTCTGGCTAACAGGCAGTGAGCCCGAAACTCACAGATGGAAGCGACCTCCTAGGAGGTGTTAGTGGGGTGACAGCCTTATGGGCACCCATTGGGCTGCTTGGACTTCACATATTGTGAATGATGCTATCTATCTAAGGGACTGATGCTCCGTCTTCCTCCGCTCAAAGTTTTGCCTGGGTGGCTTCAAGAGGCTGCCCAAGAAGACCCTCAGGAGAGACTGACTCATAGAAGTAACTGAGTTTGTCCCTGTGCAGTGTTGTACCACCACTGTGCCTCCCCCTGCTGAGGGGGGATGCTGCACAGCATGGTGTGTGGAGAATGTAATCAGCAGTGAACCTGACCTTGTTGAGTACTCAAGTCAAGGGACTCTCTGGGGGAATCTGCACCCCATGGTTTGCCATCTTTTGATATAAGTGCAAGAATTTTGGTTGTGTGAGAAAACTTCTTTTCTTTTTTTTTTATCTTTCACTTCCTACACCTCGTGGGCAAAGTTTTGGTTGCCATTACATGAAGTACCAGAGAAGCTGGAGGTAAGATTCAGTGAGAAATGAGCTCATCAAGTTAAAATGAGGCATTATATTGCCTGATTAATGAAGGCTGTTCTTCCCTCTTTGTTGCTTAGTGTTAGCTCTCTAGACAAGGGTTTGAGGACAAAGGGTGTCGTATGCTGTACAGATTGTTAAGGCCTTGTGAGGCAAACTAAATTTGTGATATTGGGCTGTATAAATAAAATTTGTCTTGACTTGGCTTTGCTTGAAGTATAAGTCCTACTCCTGTGCCTTCTCTCTTTTTTCTCAGAGGCTGAGGTTCAAGTACAGCCACCTCAATAAAATCCCACCATCATAGTGCCATGCATCCTTAGGCTCAGCAAAATACCAGCAAGGCCATATGTTGGCATACGCATAAACAATAACAGCAGCAGAATAAATGAATAAGAGAAGGGCCGGGATATAAGTTGACTTCTGCTTTTCATAAGTACTCACACACATGCATTGACACATGGTGAGAGCAGTTGGATTTGATTAAAGCCTCCATAATCACACTCTAAAAATGGTGGTTTGCTTTACCACGAAACCTTTTACTGTTATTGCTGAAGAGGCAAGTTCTGCCCAAAGTGTTTGATTCCCTCTCCGTCTCTGTGCTTTCCTTTGAAACTAAATGAAACTAGAGACCATCTTGTGATGGGATCACAATGTCCGCGATGCCTGTCAACATGTTGACATTCTGAGCCATGAGTACTCAGTAGTTATTACTATATTATTACATGAGTATTCAGCATGAATGGGTCAGACCACACCCATCTTCAAAGTCAGCCTTCATTTTGATCTCAATCACACACCTTTTGGCAACTGCATCTTGCACGGTTGTGACACTATTGTGGTGACAAAATCTGTCCAGAGACAGAGAGATGTATTAACACCTGCCAAGGTACTCAAAACTTTCAACTGTGGTAGTTCCTGCCACGATCACATTTTGCCATGATGACACACACACACACACACACACACACACACACACACACACACACACACACACACACACACAATACCAGCCCCATGGCAGTTGGAAATGATCTCAGGTACACAATGACATAGCCTTGACTTTGTGAATAAAACCTACATACAGTAATGCACGTCAATGTGTGACTGGTGAAGCAGAGCAGCCATCGGCCTAAGTACTGCCGATTGGTCAAAGTTATTAATTATGAACACAACTTGACAATAGTTACCTTGTACACAAATGGTATGTAGTTTTACCTAATGTCTTAGAGTGGACGCGAATGACTGAAATTGGGATACAGTACTTTAAAGGAATATGGGCCAGGGGTGTAAATTCGGGGGGAACCAGTGGCCACTTCCTTACTTCCAACCCTCCTATTTCGGGCCCCCGTGGTCGGACCACACACCATCTGCATCTTCATTTTGATCGCAACAACACATCATTAAATTTTCATGACTGTGTCTTGCAAGGTTGTGACACTATTGCTGTGCCAAAATTTCCCCATAGACATGTAAACAACATAACTCAAAAACACCTCTAGCCTCCAGGACCAGCCGCGCTGTCTCAGTTTGGTAACAAAGCTGTTGTACAAAACTGTTGCTTTTACGATAGTGCTTGTCAAGATGTCAGCCCTATCTATTGGACTCTTGTCATATTCCACCCGCCCTCGAGATGTCCCCAGGCTTTCTTCCTGTTTCCAGATCCACCTGCCCACCTGTTTTCCATTTCCAATCACTGGAATGTCCCCGCCTATCTACACACCTGTTCCTCTTTCCCTGATCTGCTGCCTGGTATTTAACACCAGCCCTTTTCCCCCAGTCAGTTGCCAACTCTTTATGTTTCGTGTGCTGCTCATTCTGTGGACTCCTGTTCCTACCTGGTTAGATACACCTGCCTGCCTGCCTGTCCATCTGTCTGTCTGTAAGCCTGGTCCTCATCACTTACTCTATTAAAGTTCTGTCATTGCCCCAGCCTGCCTGTCTGTCTGTGCTTGGGTGTGCTCCTGCCATCAGCCATGACAGCTCTGTGAAAGAATACAATTACTGCTAGTGCAGTTTTTGTGTCCAACAATAAAAACAACACCTTATATCAGCAAGAAACTTTAGAAGACAAAGTCTAAGTTGGCAGCTCACCTGCAATTGATGACTTCTTGGCAAAAACAATTTGAAATGAAGTAGAAAGTCAAAAACTTGAAGTCGAAACTAAAGGAAAAGCGCCAAGAAGTTAGAGGCAACAGCAAACACAAATTCATTATCTTCCCTGCAGGCACGAACCTGGCCACCAATGTCTGATGCCAACATTGATTTGATGTCGAATAGCCTGTGAATGACAGCTGATGTTGATATTTTGTTGGTTTTTAAGTTGTGTTGTTAAGTTACCAAAATCCATCGTCTTCCAAATGTCTCATGCCAACACCATTTTGACATTAAAAAATACCCAGATTCAGGTTGTGAGCAAAACCTGACGCCAAAATTGGCTTTTCACGTCAGCGATTTTCATTTCCAACCAAAATTTTACATCTGTGTGAAATTAGAGTCGTTAGAGTTCGACATCTTTCCGACAACACATTGACGTCTGGTACCTGCTGGGTTCTATTTCTCCCTGTGGTTGTCACAAAATATAGAATATAGAAATGATAACCTGTGCTAGCTGCACTTGAGAGATGTCAAGACTTTGCACAAAATCATCCAAAATAGCTGATAAACACAAATGCACACATATCTGATCAGACTGCAACCCATGCGGTATCTCCCCATACACAAAGACATTCACATACACAGATACAGATAATTACTGCTCCAACCGCCCTTTGTCCAAGGTACAAACCAAACCATGCATAGACAGAGAAGTGAGAGTACAGAGGGAAACTGATAGACAGGATCAGTGTGGTTCTATTCTCTCTCTCCGAGGCAGTTATTTAGAAAGCCCCAAGGCTGTGAAAGCCTCAAGGTTGCTACAGTGACGCTACAATGGGTGGTGATTGATCGAAATGGCTGCAGTAAATTGTATAATGAGTGTGAGGTGATGGGATCATGATCATGGTAAAGTGACCAGACAGCGCTTGATTTTCCACTCTGGGAGCTTATCACTTCGAGTCATATCATCTACTGCAGGAGCAAAATGCATCCACTTACATCAGAACTGCCCACAATGATGGAGACACGAGAGGGAGAGACACAGGCAGAGACAGAAAAAGAGAGAGAGAGAGAGAATATCAATTGTACACCTGCATGTGTGTGTATTTGCACATATATAACAGCTAATTACCACTGTTAACATCCTTCCTGATGGTCAGACACTGTAACACTCACTTATTTAATACCAGATTTAACATAGCGATTTTTCAGTGCTATCTGTATGTGTGAAATAAGACTGTGTTTAGGTAACACAGATAGCCCTATGTTAAGACTTACCTAATACCTGTGTTTCAGACAGCATATGTAAAAGATTTCATGCACTGCATGTAAAGTTGGAATCACTACATCTGTTGGCTAAAAGAGGTGAGGAAAATACTTGGGACTGGTTGTATCATCACCATGTGATGAACAATGGTCAAAATTCCAGTCAATCTAGGGTAGGATGAGTACAAAATATGTGAATATTATTATTTTTCTTCTTTTTTTTTAAATTATTATTATAATTGCTGCAATATAGAATGATGACATTTTAAATTCATCCTTTTAAGACTCACATAAACTCAGACCAATACACATCTGTCTTGCGACAGCAATTCCCCTTGTTTTGTGGCTGACCTTCATTGTGACAAATCAACAAAGCCTTTGTGATGAAGGTTGTATGAGCTTTGAGGCTAATTCACATTTTCAGTGGATTAAGTTTCACTGGAGCAGCACTACTCTTGCTCAAAAGATTCAAACAGCTACTTCTTAGACATGGAAAGGATAGTGAACTTTAATACGCAACAGTCACCCTATTGCACAAAGTATTAAACAATATCATTTGCCCTCTACAATTCTATTTCATCAAGTGTGATTTTGAATTAACACTATCTGATAGACAGTGAAAGAAACAAGAAAGGATGGAGATGGAGCCTGAGTATGGAGAAAGAGTGAGTGAATAAGAGATTAAAAAGGATTCTGAGTGAATGATTGTGAAATAAAAATAGACAGAAAAACAGAAAACATCCAAAGATAGAAATTTAGAGTGAATGGGTAGACAGCCAAAGATCGACAGACTAAGATAAAGGTTTACAATGCAAAGAGAGGAAGCAAAGGAAGATATAAGGAAAGTATGAGACAAATGGGACAGAGAGAACGATAACGACAGAATTCTATGAGCGTGTGTGAAAACAGAGAGAGAAAGAGAGAAGAAGGAAACAGAGAGGCAGCAAACGCATGAGCAAGGCGCCCTCCCTCCTCTGTCGGGTGAGGAGACCAGTGTAAATGAGATCGACTCATTTCCAACACATAGACACAACCACCCACCCCCATCTGTCTTTGACAAACACGCCCTCGTACACGCACGAGTCCACACTTGCACGCGCGCACAAACACACATGCACCAGCAACAGCAGCCAGAGATGAAAGGAATCAATAGATTATAAGCAGACATCTGAAGAGTCCAGTCTACTCCCGGGAGGATCAACCATAATTGGTCCAGACAAACAGCCAAAGGACAACAACAATAACAAAGCCTCCACGCACACCGAATGCAGCAATTAATAAATCAGAACAGGAATAGCAAATTAAATCTATGAACAAATATCGACAGGGCTTTGAACACATCTCCATTATTCGCGGCCTATTGTTGCGGTCTGCCTGTTTCAGACACCATGTTTGCGGGAACATTTGCATATCTAAATGAATGACCATCACATCTGCATGTGTGCCAGGCAAGGTTTTGGTATTTGGGGCTCATTTGTTTGTAGCTTGTTAGTTGTTAGTTGATAAACAAATCCAGGGTTTAGCTTTCATATCAGGCTGGAGGGTGGTGATCGAATGAAAAACTGCGGGACTCAGAATACTTAAACATGGGATTTAACTCCCTCGAGATCTCTTGTTATTCGCATTGGACTTTGTACGTCAGTGTGTGTGTTAGAGCTTATGTGCGCACCACTGCGTGTGTGTGTGTGTGTGTGTGTGTGTGTGTGTGTGTGTGTGTGTGTGTGTCACCTGTGGTAGATGAAGTGATCGAAGCCACACTGTGCCCCTCTGGATCCAGGGTGCAGGAAAGAAGTATCTGGTCCATCTAATTGATTTACTCCATTAGCAGTCTTACTGGAGGCGTGACTGAAGACCACATCCAACAGCACAGTGATCCCTTAAGGTTGGCTAGCTCAATCAATCTCTTTAGATCCTCATGAGTGTCGAAATCACTGAATTAAGAAATGGGAGAAAAAATCAGAGGGTGCTGGATCGAGTAATCCAGTCAAAAACAATCAGACAACACTGAGAGTCTTAACTTTCACTATTTATATTAGGAATTTTCAAACCACTGAGGTTTCTTATTTGTGTGAGATTTCACGTCAGTATATGGGACAATTGCGTTGGCATTTTGAGAGAGAGAGAGAGAGAGAGAGAGAGAGAGAAAACATTTAGGTATGTGCACATTCAAAACAACAAGCATTGTCTTGGAGTCCAGTGTAGCTCTCAAAATACTGTACATTCAGGAACGTAAATCAGGAGATAAAAAAGTGTTCTGTCCTTGCAGGTGTTTTTTCTGGATTTAACTTTATAAGCTTGCAAAAATCTTAAGAGTGGTCTAAAAATGACTCAATTTCATTGGTTTAACAATTAAACTTAATTCAGAGGTTACTTGTGGTAAATCAATGAGAAACAAAATGATTTGGTGTCACTGGGGAGACCGAGGAGGTGAAAGAGAACTACAGAAGAGAGCTGACTGCAGAGACGATACAAGAACAAAATTGAAAGGCTTACAGTAGAGCAAAGTTTAGGCAAGCATAGTGTGTCTCCACAAAGTCAGTGCTTCATTCATTTTCAATGCAGCTGCTCAAGGCTGTGCTTTGATATGACATTACAGATTAGACTCTCCTGTTTTTGGCCCTATTTCTGCCTTTGTGAGAGAGCTGTTCACATTCACGGGTAACTTACTGAAATGTCTTAAGTTGAGGGAATGACTCACAATGAACCCTGCAGTTATTTGGATACTGACAGTGACATGACTAATTCTCCCAAAGAGATGGTCAGTCATACTTATTCAGCTTGCTCTGTCTTGGCACCACATCCCTACAGGATCATTTGAGTTCCCCATGAAGCGTTTAATCTTAAAATCCTTCAACCGTTGCATTGAAGCTGGTGACATAATTGAGATAGCTTACCTGTGCTGTAGTTTACTTGTGCTGATTTACCAAGGCAGCCCGCCGCCAAACCAAATATACACATTCATGAAGATGCACAGAATTACACTGAAAATGCTGTAAATAGAGGGGTAATAAGTGGATAACATAAATTAGCCTGCCCACTTGCATCAGAGGATTTAGGACAATATATTGCAAATATGTTTATATAGTCTTATTTGACGGAGCAGACTCTTCTCTACATTGACTCTCAGCAGCAGTGCAGGATTCAGCACGACAGAAAAACATCTAATTGAGATACGTGATGACACAAAATGCACAAGACAAGAGAAGCCATTGACAAATATGGCAGTATGAAATAAGACCAGATGGAAGTTTAGTGGCAGAGGGAGAAATAAAGTGACACAGCGAGTACAGCGACGTGTGCCAGGTAGGAGCAAGGTATTACTGACAGCAGTGTAATTAGGAGTGACAGTGAGATCTTGTCAGATTACAAAGTCCACTGAAATGTCTTCATTCAATGTGACTGGTGAATGATTAAGTTGAAGGTGAGGTGAGGTAAGACCACTTCGACACAATATAAGAAAAAATAACAGAAAAGTGCTCATAAAAAATCTTAATTTCAACATTCAACATTACAATTCAACAAACTCCAGCATCTGATGAAGATCATGTGATGCGACTGAAAGCTCCAGAACAGCTTCTAAATGGACCTTGTTTCAAGATTAGTTTTCTAAACAAACATGCTTCACTTCAAAACAAAAAATTGGATAAAATCCCGGTTGTGATCTTGCGGTGTGATTATGGTAGAAGTATCAACACAGCTTTCCTCCCACGGCTGTAATATGAAATTATTTATTAAATGTGTGATGCAGGGTTTTTTCACAGCTGGTGAGAATTTCCTCTAAAGGGTTCACTATGGTCAGTCTGCATGTACATCATTAAAGACACAGTGAATTACTTAAATGAAAGTAAGACAAAAGGGCAAACTGGTACCAAGTCAGGTCTACTCCATATCACTTATGTAAATAAAAATGTAATTTAAGTACATGAGCATCATAGAAGAGTTGAAACAGCGATGTAGTTCCATGTATGTAGGATATATAAATGAGATGTTCTCTTTTAGCTTAGGCCTACTAACCTACAAGAACAGCATTTCTTTTTCATATTACCTCCAAAAGACGTTTTGTGATTGCATTTCCTGTGAGAGTGATGTGTTATCTTAGTATATTAGAGATACAGAGTAAATCCATAAATAAACGTGAAATGTATAAACCAGACATTCTTGTCTACATTTGGTGCAAATATAATGGAAATCTTTATGAGTGATGTGATGGAACCAAATCCCTGCATGGTAAGGCAAGGAGATAACTGGTGAAACTGGTGGGTCAGTCTAAAATTACACGTGTAGACAGAAATAAATGAGCAAATAAATAGAGGTGAATAAATAATCTTTATATCTGTAATATGTTATACCACAACCATTTCACTTTAGAAATGTCAGCAGTTCATCGTGAATTTAGAAAAAGAAACTGTTCAGCATAAGATAAATGTTTGGATTGGGGAGAAATACAAATAGTTTGTTCTTTATTGCAGATAATGTTGAAGAAAGAATACAATGTGGTGATCTCACAATCTAACCCTGTACAACATAACGTGTTTATCTTGACAACTCCACTTCTTTAATTGCATTGGTTGTCATAAACCTTCAGTCCAATCACCCGTCATTGTAAAGGTAGAGGGGCGGGTTGAAGAGGTACAGGGGGAGGAGGTGCAGGAAGAGGCCAGTAGGCACAGTCTCAAATGAGACTCAGCCCTGAGAAGTTTGTTGACTTTGGCAGACAGTGATTTCGTCCTTAACTTTGGTTTAGAGAGTTACACCATCTGGTTGAGGACGTAATGCAATCTGCAGAAGGTAAATACATGTGTGTATTCTTTATTTTGTGCCATTTCAAATCCGTTTGTACAAAATTACGATGCTAATCGCGATTATCACGTTTGCATGCTACCAGTATCAACAAAGCTCTCAATATGGTAGCAGCCTATGTTACTGTTTATCAGGGGTTGGATTTTTTGCTCAGTTCATATGGAGTATAAGTTTGGACAGCATTGTTATTTATTTATGAGGTGCTATATGTAAGTGTGTTGATTTGAAAGTTCAGTCGCTGCTGACTAGCTAGCCGTGGCTCGTCCCGCCTCGGGTTCACCTACCTGATAGCAGGTGTCACGTCCCGCGTTAGTGATTGTGTTGGTAACTTGCTTCCGTGACACAATGCGGCCTGATGCGTGCCTGAGTGTTTGTGCGACCACCGCTGTACGTTGTTTGTGTACGTGTTGTTAGTGAAGGTAAACTTCAAACTAAATTGGTATGATATCGTTTATGAGCTTTTGGTTGATTAAAGTGACAGTGGAGATTTGTTCTCATTAGACAGAAAGCACCAGGAAACTCTTTGGACCTTGTGAGGAGGAAATGTCTCCCAGCAGCTATAGCAACGACCTGAACTGCGCCCGCCAGCTAGAACACCTTGTTGGACTGTTTCAGCCTGAAATCCACTCACAGCTCTTCCCAGCCCATTACCCACCTTTCCCTTGGTGACATGCCATGGACTTGTGAGTACAAACTAACACTGTGCATTTTATTTTGGTAGCTTGCACTAACAAGTAAAGTGATTGCTTTGGCCACAATGCTCCCAAGCAACAACTCAGGCCTGCATCGTTTTATTTTATTTCAAAGGCCACTACTTAGTAGTGAGCAGTGAGTTGCAGAGTGACTTTGTGCACGTCAGAGTGGGACCTCAGTTGAATATTGAAATTTGGAAATAAGAAATAACAAGCTGTTTCGAATCTTGGTTATTTCAAAAGGGGTCAAATTTATGATTGAAATACAGATATATGTTTTTTGTATTGTTTTCAAAGTTATTAAGTGTATTGACTTTTAAGTTTAATAAATAGTTATGATTTACACCTAAAGGAAATCCTTGTGATTGTAGCAAAGGTAAACAACATTCTCTTTGTAAACACAAACAATATTTATTTAATATAACATATATCCATGAAACTCACCAAATCTCTCCTCTAAAGTAACTTTTAAAAAAAAACACTTTCTAGTTGTAATATATTTATTTTTACCGTGTTCAGTCCTCTCTGCTGTTATTACAAACATGTCTGAACTAGCCGCACACTCTTGACCCGTTGACCCCACATTGCATTAATGTAGCATTAGCCTGCAAATGTCTGAGTCTTACAGGAAATGGTCTTTGTATAATGCCACTAGAAATGTAAATGTGATGATATTTTGTTTTTATTAAAAAATTACTGCCCTTATTGAGACACATGACACGATCCACATGACATACTGGTGTGAAAGGCTCTGCATTAAGGCTGGATTTTAAGCTATTAGTGTAGTTAGAAATGTGAGTGGGATTTTTAATCAGGTTTTCTGACTTCTGGAGCAGAACCCTAATGTTCTGGTTTCACTTTCGCTCTCTAAAAGTATCCAGGGCGCCACTAATAGAACCACAACAGCCTTTAAACAGTAAAAGCTCAATAGGTTCATGTGTCAGGTGCTAAATTTGAATCAATGAATGCATAAATGAGTGAACCAATGAACTAAATCACTTCACCTGTTAAAAATATGAAAACTCTTTGACAGCAATTGGAACAGTGATACAAATTGTGTTTTTGAGAACATAAATAAGTAAATAAGTAAATAATGGAAGTAAACCAAATACCACAAGACTGCTTGATAACCTGACACCTTTGAATGAAAATATATATTAAAGGTTTGTGCCATGTGGGGAGAGGTAGTATACTTTCATTGTAAAATCAGTGGCTGGATTCCCAAAAAAGTTTGAACCTCTAGATCCAGCTCACGCTACACTCACGCTGAACCCTCACGTGGCTTTAAAACATGAGACTAAACACAATAATTTCCTAAGATTGTTTTAGTGCTATTACTTAAATAATACGCAAGACCATCGAACAGACACAATGCAAATATCATTTTCAAGTTATAAAAATTGTTTGATACATGAAGCACAAAATATTACTTGACACTTGAAAATATTTTTGGACTTGCAATCAACCAAGTGTGCTGATGTGATGTCATGAAGGACATGAATAGTATTTGCTGGCTGAATATTTTAATGTTTCCTGAGAGTTTTTCTCCTGTGTGCATAGTTAAAGAAAGACTCAAACATAACATGTGACCTTTGTTTTGATTTGATTTAGACTTGATCTGAAGGTCAGGGAGGATAGTCACAGAAACTGAGACCATTTTAGTGATCCGGATATATTACTTTGATGCTGTGTGAATATATGGTTATAAACCTTGTCATTACAGCTTTTAGCTTTGATATTTTCTATTATTTGTCCAGTCAGGATAATAGTACATGCGGCCTATGTAATGGAAAGGAGATGTTAATGGAGAGGAGACGTTAGCTATAAAACCACTGATCCTTTTAACCTTTCCTATCGCTGGCAAATGGCATTGATCAAAGGAAAAGAGCAGGTGCTTATGCATTTAAAAAGAAACAAGTTGAGAAAAATTAATATGGACAGAGCTATTTACTCATTACCCCTAGGTGCTAAGACCCTGCAAACCCTTTCATAATACAACTGCCCTTAATGCCTCTTTTTTTCCTGTCCCCTGCAAAACCGCCACCTTCCCTGGTTTACTTACTCAAACGCTTGTCTCCCATCCCTCCCACCACCCTTCGCTCTATTCAGTCTTTCTCAGGGAGGCGTTTTAAAGAACTCCTCTGAAATACTAAGCAGCCTACTCAAAAGAGCAATACTTTGGCATGTTTACCATTATGTTCCTTATGAGGCCTAGTGCTTAAATACCACCTCCAATGAAAATCAAGTATTTAACTTTGCTTTTTGTCCATACAGTGTTTTTTTATATGATACGTCATGAATGAAATAATGGCTCAACGCCATGGCTCACTTTTTCCAGTTTGGAACTGCAGTGTACCAATGACATAGGGCAGGATAAAAATCGTGACCGGAAGTTGTGATTCATATCTTTATGACGTTTTGATGCTTTTTAATTCATATGGAATGTTTGTTTGGACAGCAATGTTATTTTTTTATGATGTGTAAGTTTTATGATATGCAATATGTGATATGTATGATGTGTAAGTATTTTAATTAGAATGTTCAGTTGCAGCCCAGGCTTGTCCCGCTTCGTGTTTTCCTGTGAAAAGTAGATCTTGTGGCAAAGTAAGATTGTAAACGATATAAGACCGTCAGATAGCCCACCCCTACAATGACAGTCTTGCTTACTTCTCTGATACGTCTGCTTATTGATGATTTTGCTGCACAACAGACTCCTCATCTGAGTCTAGGTCTGACTGAGGCTCAAATGTGTGGCTGAATGTCTCTGATGTTTCCTCGCTAGCCATCGTGAAACATACACTCTGCTCTTTCACCAGTTGTTCCTTTCTGACTCTTGAAGATGTTTGTGAAGAACAGCACATATGCTTGTGCATGTTCACATTGATGCAAAAGTAAGAAACATACGTAACATGTTGCTGTTGTATAAAGTATGTAAGGTACAACTTGATACCCACACCATTGTTTCCCCTATGATGGAGTGGTAGCAGTAGAAGTGAGGGTTAGAGTTGCATTTACGACTTCATGAGAATCCTATCTAAATAATATGTAACATTAATATCTCTGTGTGAGCGCATCTGTCAGTTATCTTTGAGATTGAAAGTGTCATGGTGACCCTTGCGTAGAAAGGCCAGCATCTTGTGAAATATCTACTATCTTTGTATCAACATAGATCCTCCAAATGTTGTTTATTTCACAGATATGTGTTTCCTTGCATATTAAATGAGTGTTTGCCTTAATGTTACTGTGTGATACACACATGAAGACTGGTCAGTGTCCTACATAATATATTATTTATATATGTATAATATATTTTCCGCCCCTAGCCCACTTGGCCAGTAGATCAGAGTGTTACTGGCCCCTTGTACATTTTCAGTGGTTTGGCAGCCAAAAAGTGAAAATAACTTTCTTTTTTTAAATAATTATAGGGGCCGTATACTGCAGCACATATTGTAAAAACATTTCAATCATTCCCTTACACTATATGTCATTAGGTAAATACTTACAGGCCAGAGGTGCACCAAAGGTGCACGAAACCTATTGTTTTTGAAGAGATTGTTATTATTATTCTGCTGGAAAAATGCACTTTTGATGGGATTTGGATGCTCGAAAATTTCCCATTTTGCATGCTGATATGAAGTCATACTTGGCGCCACCTACTGTCAACAGGAAGTAACCCTTTAGTGGCGATCATCATTTGATGTACATGAAATTTTCATGGTCTGGTCTACACTTGATATACAGGAACATGAGGAATGTTTGGTGCTTGCTCTCTTGCACCACATAGTTGACACAGAAAATGCTACAAAACTTCTTCAAAATGTCATGTCCACCACCACGCATTCCACGCAGGAAATAACACCTTACTCATTCATGCAGTGTACGATGGTCACAAAAGTGCACAGCTGCGTGAATTGGCATCATGCCAGCACCTACAACATCCACAGAGATGCAAGGGCCTGATCAACGCTGCCTGCAGCTTTAATTATTATTATTATTTTCTGTCCTTATGGACGGGATTTTTGAATAGTGAGGCAGTCCACAAATTTGGCAGAGATGGGAACAATAAATCAAAAGCACCCTTTCAGGCACTTTCCATGTCTAGGTAGTAGCTAACAACACCATCATCTGATGCCAGTCACATTGCTCATGGAAGTCAAATTGCTGAAAATTGTATCTCATTATAAAACACAGCTGCCACACAGCAACAGTGACATTAGTGGTGGACACTAAACTTTAAAACGGACTCAGACAGACAACCCCGGGTCGTCGGTTGTGTCGGACCCTGCTGTTCTCTTTGTTGAGAATTATAGTCCATAGTGTGAAATAATATAGGCCTAATGTTGGTTTCTCAAGAGATAAGACGGAGCCCTCTCCTCTCCTATTCTCTTGTTGAAAAAAAAAAAAAAAAAAAGATATCTGCAGCGGCAGCATTTAATAGCAAACATGCTGCTGTTATGAGCTTATAGGGGAACCACTGCACACTTCACTACTGCACCTCCAATCTACAAATTAATATTTAAGTATTACCTTATAGTGTTTTACTCCAGAAAAAATCTCCCTTTGTGTGTGTGTGTTTTTCCTCTGAGGAAGATCCTACACTTTTAGAACTTTGTCTGATAATGGTTAAATAGAAAATGTGGGTTGGGGTTGCTGTGTTAATTGTAAACTGTTGATTTTCAGCCTTGCACCTACTGTATGGTCATGTGTGTGCATTTCACTAACAACTCTATATCTGCTCAAGCTACTGGATAAATAGGGTGGCGTCAAGGGTGTAGACAGCTGAACACGCAGCTTTGAGTGTTTTTTGTGTGTGTGTGTGTGTGTGTGTGTGTGTGTGTGTGTGTGTGTGTGTGTGTGTGTGTGTGTGTGTGTGTGTGTGTGTGTGTGTGTGTGTGTATGTATTTGCGAGTGTAAATGTTTGGGTTATTTTGAATTAAACTGAACATCCGTTCTCTCACCTCAAGCTCTCTGTCTCTCCAGAGATGAATTTGTTTTTTTCTTCACATTACTATTATGTATTTTTAAGGGCCATTTTTGTTTCAGGATTAACTGCAAATGTGTTTACAGTTAGATTAGCTATCCTGTCACATTTGCTCTGTGTGATTTAGTGGCTTACTGTGTGTGTGTGCGCGTACGTGCGTGTGTAATGGGCTGTTGTGTGTGTTTGTTCTTGGGAGAGGGTTAAGGTGATTTAGTGGCAGTCGAGCAGAATGCAGACTAGCCATGGCAAGCAGGACCTCAGACAATTCTGCAGTGGTGACACAAAACGATAACCATTTAGTTATTGTCATGTCCCTTGCTATTGCACCAGTTTTCAAAAGAAATACCACAAATTAAACACTGCTTTGGATTGGGTCTTCACACACAAGGGGGAAGGTGCAAAGGAAGGGAGTAAAGCTCCCTGTTTTCCTGGAGGAAGAGTAGGGGGCAAAGCTGGCAGGCCGGCGCGATTGAGAGATAACAGCAGTGACCCCGAGTTAATTGGCAATTAGGGAGCTGCCAGCATTATTGTGAAAGGCTATAATTAGGATTTTCTCACATAAAAGTGTGTGTGTTTGCTTGTGCAAGGTCTGTCTGTGTCAATGACATGTTCTTATATAGGTCGGGTTTTCAGTTTCTTCTATGACCTGTTTGTTTTCTGTCTTCTGTGCTCCCAGCTAGTTCTCTCTTGCATCTTTCCCTGTCATGGCAACAGCACAGAAACTTGAGTAAACTGCACTTTTTTTTTTTTCCTACAGTGCTTACACTACCAGCTACAAAAAATATGTTGTGGTAGAGAGATACAGTGTTTCCTCGCATTTCCTGCATGTGTTTCACCTTGGTAAGGTAATTGTAGAATCTGGCATAGCAGTTATGCTTGATGAAACCCATTAACTGGTTACAGTTGTGCCCTGGATATAGAGGTTAGTGAGAAGAACGTGAATATCCATCTTGCATCTAGTGCATGTGTGAGTATATGTATGTATGTGTATGCGAAGCTGACATTTTTTTGTGATTGTAGCTGGTCATTTTTTCACCTTGCAGTGCTGAGAGAGGGATGAAGAAAGAGGAGGAGATAAGGAAGGGAGAGGTAGAGAGAGCGAGGTGCCTCCACTTTGAAATCCATCTTTCCAAGGATGGATTCCCTACTGAGAGCCTCAGGCTTTGTCCTCCTTTCAGCTCCTTTTTGTGTGTGTGTGTGTGTGTGTGTGTGTGTGTGTGTGTGTGTGTGTGTGTGTGTGTGTGTGTGTGTGTGTGTGTGTGTGTGTGGTAGAGAAAGAGAGAGAGGTTTTAGTCCTGCTATCAGCCCCTGGTGTCAGTCTAGTCTGCTATCAACTCCTACCCCCATCAACCCCACTTCCTCTACTCCCCACATGCTGTCAGAAGGCCCCTCAGGACAGTCCATGAACCTCTCAGCACTGTGTTTTGGTGAATTGAGCTAGAGGACGTGGCTTAGCCTGTGCCAAAAATGAGCATGGTACCAACAATAAAAGCACTGCTGCCACGTGCCACTTGGAAGCATGAATCCGCTTGTCCAGTCGGACATGAAAATGCACAGTTCGGACATTGAATCTGTGAAAAGCCTACTGTCTCCACCTTGCTTTTTCTTTCAGAGAAGACACTCATGCGTACACACATTTTCCCAGATGCAATGCAACTTCACCGGCTGCACTGCATCTTTTGGCAACTGGGTGAGATGATAATGGTGGTGTTTATTCTAACATTTAATGCCTCAGTTCTCCTGTGTACTTGTCAGCTCTTGTGTCATCGACACTTTCACAGGCCTTTATGGCAGCTGCCACTGTAATCGCTAGGAAGGCATCTCAAGAATACACTGAACAAGTATTCTCTCTCCTCAGCCCCACTAGACAGGATGCGTTTCATAATCATATTCGGAGCCTTAATGAAGACTTACTACAGATGTGTGACATTATGACAGGCTTAATGTTCACTCTTATCTTAAATAGTGCTATTTCAGATTAGTTTCATAATTCTAAGATCAGGTTAATGTAATCGCAGCTACCCCTGGTTGTCCTGTGTGTTTTTTCTCCACTAATATAGAAAAAATCTCGTCACTAGTGTGTGGAAATAGAGTTTAATGTAGTGTCAGCGAATTATCCCATAAATACAGCAAGAAATGCATGGAAATTAGTCACTATTGATCATCAAACTCCAAAAACAAGTCACAACTCAAGAAATCAAAGTCTGATCACACAATATACAGACTTAATATTGAAAAACAAGTCAAATGCCAAATATTTGTAACCATGGTAGAGATAAACTCACTACAGCTATTTGGACCTTGAGTCTAAACATCAACGTTCTCACGGAACCATTAGCATAAGTAAAGATTCACCTGCATCACACACACTGTGTAAAGCACACTTTTTACACTCTTGTCTCTGAATGTTCACTTTAATGGGTTGAGTTCTTTGATATGACTTTTTTCCCCCCACACTCTGTTGTACTTTCATGCATGTGAAAGTGCCCACGCATACATGCACACTCTTAAGCATTATGCAAAGGCATGCTATTAGCACAATTACGAGTAAAACTATAATCAATTGTGCAAGGTATGTGGCTGTATATAAAGTATAGAAATTTAGAAGTGTAAAAAATCTGTCATGTTCTTGGAAGTTTAAGATCCTTTGAAGTTGTTGACAGTATCCTAGTAAAGAAGCCCGGCCCTCAGCTTCTACCTTAAGAAAACTATGCTTTACCTTCACTCTCCCTTCTTTTCCACAGAGTATTTTGTCAGCTTGTTTGAACAGAAGGTTGATGACATCCCAAGTACTTATTCCCAACCATGATCCTCTTCCACTCTCCCACAAACTTTTGTAACCTCACTGATTATACTCCTCTCACTTCTGTTTCTTCAGGCGAGGTTTTGAACCTGGCGTCCTCCAGCTAACCTCACCGGAGACTTGATTGCACTCTATACAGCTCCTAGTTCAAATCCATGTCTCTTCTCAGCTTTACTGCAATGTTTTATGGTTGCTTTGGCTCCCCAATTCTCTATTCCGCTCTTGTATCTGATCAAGAATCTTCCAGTAACTTCCATCTTCTGCTCCTAGCTACAGGCTCCTTGAAAATTGTCCACATTCAATACAAGTGAAAACAAGGTGATACTTCATTGATCTTACAGAGGACACAAAGAAGTCAGAGCACAGCAGGACACAGAATACAAAGCTGGAGGGGATTTCATATGTTTGTTAAGGACTCTTGAGTAAAATGGAATCTGGATTTCAGGGCAGGGCAGACATGCCCTCTATGCATTGCTGTTGCCCCAAATCTTGAGATGTGTCCTACAAGGCCTAAAAGCAACCACAGAGAATCATAAGTCCCAGCCACAGTTCAGCACTACACCCTGCACTCCTTTTAAAATACTTTTTATATAACCTTACACTACACATCGTAATCTTTGGCACTATTCTTTTTTTCTTTTGAGCTCTGGTGGTGTATAAATAATAATGGGCTTTCTTCTCTGAATGCTGTTTTTTTTGATGGGTCGTATAAGATATCAAGCCTACACTTGTGCAGTCTCATCGATGTTATTTAAAAATATATTAATAGAAATTCTATCTTTGTGCAATATATTACTGTTGCTGGTTGAGAGAAAGAGAGCAAAGCTTTGTAAGCTTGTTAACACCTGTCAGCAGAATAGCACTAATTTATTTCTAATTAAAAAGTCTACTTTTTAACTTTCTATTTAATAATCTACCGTTGATTTATTTTTCATGTATTTATTTTATTATATTTAGTGGCTGTGGAACTGCAGTCATTAGTTTACAACTTTTGCCCAAGTCAGTAGATTATAATGGCTGCTGCTTACAGTTAAGTAACAACACTGACTGATTTAACAAGACACTTATAACTTTTCTAGGACATACAGCTTGACACTAATAAATGCAATTTACAGTAATGCGTCCAACGTACCTTCTGCCCAAAGTTAATGAATCACATGGTTCAGTTTGCAAACAAGTCTCTACTAGAGCGAAGCCTTAAGGTAGAAGCGGCTATGTACAGTGTCTTTTCTCCAATCCCTTTGAATCTCATGCCTTGCTGAGATGGAAAAATGTGGTGTCAACAATTTTAGTGCTGTAGTTGCTTGCACAGCTCTCACTAGGTTTGTTTTTGCAAGATACAGTTTTCCGTTGGGTATCAGTTTACAAGAAAAATCAATTTAAGCACAGTATTAGAACTACTGCCAGTGGTTCCAAAACATAACTACAATGACAGAACAACTATTGCCGCAGTGTTCTGGTCTGTGGTACATGATAGAATTACTGTGTGTTATAATTCTGGTACAGATTTGAAATTTGAAATATAAAGAATAACATGGCTAGTGCAGACGTTCACCCTTGTAATAAATAATTCTCTTATATGTCTGTTTACCAACAGAGACCATCTTAATTAGTTGTAGCCAAATAATGAGTTGTGGGAACAAAATAAAACTCGAAGCATCCTACCCAAGAATCCATATTTCCCAAACTTTTACTTTTTCCTGTAAATTCACGGAAATACATGTATGCCACTGTACCACTGCGTGCTACTTTACTTATAGGCACAGTGAGTTTCTGTTTTTCTTGTCACTCTTCACGTAATGATATTCAGTCAAGTAGAGATGCCATGAGAATAATCTCTGCTTTCCCCTTTCCTTCCATATGTACACAGACAACTGCTCACCCACATCATTAATGCATGGTAAGACATTGATGGTGAAGTTCTTGTAGGTGGCAAACTCTACCGCAGGATAGGCTATGCCAGTGTGGGCCTCATAGATTTTCAGGGAGAGAAAGTGCTTTGGATGAGAGTGCTCATGATTTCAAGAAAGTTGGAGGTGGGGAGAAGAGAAGAAAACATTTAAGATTCTTCTGGGAGAAAGTAGAAAAGGCTAACATTCCCAACTAATGACTCGAGCGTGTAGAGTAGCAGGCATGAACAGTGAGGGCAGAGAGGTAGAAAGCTACCCTAACTATAGGCATACTAAGCTGGACAGTCTGGATATACTACCCTGGGGGGAAAAAAAGTTAACAATATCTATGGTTTGGTTTGTTTGGCTTTCTCAGCCCCTCCAAGGACGATGAGTGTTACACACCTTCAGCAATCTTACATCATTCGAACAGCATCATCAGTCTGGCTGTAGAGAAAACGGCGAGACAAGAAGGTATTATGTAGCTGTAAGAGAGTTGATGTAAAGCAGGGGTGAAGTTAGGTTAGAGTGTGGAGAAAATAAGGCGCTAGGGAGACGAGGTTTGCTCGAGGATAATAAAAAAAAAAAGAAAAAAAGCTTGAGGGGTAAAACTCAAGGTTTGAATGGAAGGAGACACTGGAGACACTAAAGAATGAGAGATGGAAGAAAGCATGAATGGTGAGCTATAGTCCAGATATGTGTGCCTTCAGTCATGACAGACTGCTCTGGGCTTCACCCAGTATTTAGGTGCCGCTCTGGGCTTCACCTAAATATTGCTTGAGAACTACATTTCGTAAAAACTCAGCATCTTCAGATCTCAAATTTAAGGTACTTAACTGAAAGATTTTTAACTAACAAACAGCATATAAGTTTAACTTTATTGTTATCTGAAATTATGAAACCAATACACAAAAAAGCAATATACATCTCACAAAAACAAGAAAGCTTGAAAAATGTTTCTGTAATTTCTAAACTGTGCATCACCACAATGAGCTTTGCATTTTACGTCATCGAGAATTTCATTGAGGAAGAATACAAACAGAAAGAGGTTGCTTGAGTCATCATATTTTGTCATTGACATCAGACAGAATTTGATCTGATTAGATGAATCATGTCAGACTATGCCCACACACTTGCCCCCAAGTGTATATGTCTGTGTGTAGACAATAGTTGGAGAGAGAAAGATAAGAAACTAAAACAGAAAATGTGTGAAAGTGAGTGGCAGCGGAGACTCTCTTATTATGGCCCAGTGAAGGGGGAAAAAAAAAAATCTCTCTGGAGACACATTTAACAAGGGGAAAACAAAGGTCTGGCATCTGTCTCCTCTCTGCCACCTGCAAGCCCAGGCGATCATATACAGTACATATGCAGCCAAGCATTGGATAGATACCAAGAAAGGTTTGGAGAACGTCCCAGAGTGTTGGAGTCCGGTGCCTTGTTAACATATTTGGCCTTGGTAGAGAAACGGAGCAGCTCCTCCCTCTCTGCGGTCAACATGGATTGTTGTCTTTTAAAGGCAGTAATGTAGCAAACACATTGGTCAGCATGGAGAAACCTGTAGACTCATCCATTATGGTCAGCACAGAGTGACAGTACGGGCATTATACACTGATGAGAGACAAGCTTTAATGTTCAGGCTGTTCTCTACTTGCGCATTCAGTACAACTAGTTGCCCATGTAGTGTCTCTACTAATACAGACGCAAAAGAAAATGTGTAATTGACAGTTGAAAACACAAGAAAATGCAGAAAAAAACTGAGCAGCAAAATGCAGAATACAAATGAAGGAATTAATTTCAACAAATTTAAGTTTAAAAATGTTTTTTCCAGTAAATCGAGGATATAATTGCCACTTGTCACATGATTTTTCTGTAGAAAAATATTCCTAACTGACAATGGCTTTACTTTTTCTGTAATCAACAATGCCATGAAAAAAGTGTAGATGTATAAATGAATAATGGAAGGGAAATTCATTAGGTTGGTAAAGTCCCATTTGTCTCCATTAGTCTCTATTTGTCTGTCTTTGTAATGCATTAGTTGAACCTTATGATGGACTATCATCTACTCACTTTACTCACATATTTTCAATGTTGCTAGCTGCTAATGTGGGCACTGAGTGGGCGCCAGGAGTTTATGGTCATGTCTGGTGCTTTTGAAAATTAGCTTTCAGAATCTGCCCTAGTTGGAATTTGCTAAAGTATTTTTCAAGCAGCAAGGAAATGAGTCATTTTTTTTTTTTTTTTAACCCAAGTCTTCTACGACAAAAGAAAATAGCATTTTGCTATTCACTTCATGATTTGAAGTGACAGTCATCACCATGTCCCCTCAGCAGGGCTCTCTAAGTCCCTGGCTAACTCTGAGGTGACTGCCTGTCTGATTGGTCGGGCAAAGCATTGAGGAGAGTGGGCCAGTGGCAGAGCAGGGAGGCACTGATAACAGACTTATCACCAGGTGAGAAACACTCAGACCAGGAGCCGTTTTTTCAGACACTGGGTAAATTGGCTGTTTATTCCTGAATGTCTGCAACATTTACAGCAGTTTTAAATATTTTACACTAAATGTGTGACTTTAAACATTTTAATTTACATGACCCTATTTGTAAGTACTCTAACCTGCATTCTATTCAGTGTAATCTATAGAATTATTTACATGTTCTGAAAAGGCTACATAACTACAAGGCTTTTGATTGTTATAGAAGCGTGTCCATGCTCTAAAATGCATCATGAAATCCCTCCCAAAATTTGGCAGTTATTTTAGTTAAGGGAGTTTCAGGTGTTAGCTGTACACAACAGATAAACATTTGTCTCAGTTTTTCATATAAATAGTCTGTAAACATGTCTGTTCTCTTTTTTAATCCCAATTGAGACCCCTGCTGTAGGGCCATTATTGGAAGTGAGGAAGCACACAAGCACTCAGTCCTAAAAAAAAATGCTCACATAAATAGAATAGTTCAAGAAAAACTTGTTTTTTTAATGCATGTAATGTTATGAGAAAGTGTATGCTAAAATACATTAAACAGACATAGCTAGGGGATTTAAATATTGCAGCTCAAAATACACTCAGCATCTTCATTCAGTATGTGTCCTGTTTAAAGCATGTTCCCGTAGACACTAAAGCCACATGTACGTATAACAAGATAAAAAGATGACTAGGTTGAGCATTCATGTTTACCCTCTGTCAAAAGCAATCCTGTCTGCTAAAATACAGTGTATGCCATCATGTCAAGAAGATGTTGCATTAGCCAGTATCCTTTATTGAGCCTTTACAATGAAAAAGAAGGTGTTATGGTTTTGAAATTGGGCAACATAAAGGTCAATACATTAAACCTCAGATCTGAAATCCCACTTCCATTTATGGATAACATACTCAGAAGTGCACTTCGCTTGGCAACAAGATTGTCTGTAACAGAAAAGGCATCGCCCCAGTTCTTCTTTATCTTGATCTTTGTAAACACTTTCAGGGCATTTTTAAAAGGCAGTGTCTCCATAATGAAGGTCTGCGATGGGAGCTGGGATTACATACCTATAGCTACTGACATTCACAAAGGTCAATACTTCATCCATCAACCTCTCTATACACCTACCCATCAGCCTATCTGTCCCTTCCTGTATCATCCAATCCATCTGCCTCCCAACCCCATTTCACACCTTTGTTCCTCAAGTGCTGCCATGAACACAGTTGTACAGATTATACTGAAAAATGTATATAACAACAACCTACTCAAAACACGCTGACAAAATTCCCCAAACCAGAAAATAAAATAACTTAAGTTCACCAGTGTTTGTGGTAAAACAGCCAAATATATCTGCTGGAATGATTTCCCAAGTCACTTAGAATTTCTTTGAACATTTCATTAATAATTTGAGAAATTAAACCACATGCACACACCAGTAATAATATTGCACCCTGGAAACAAAAGCTCTGCATTAATAAGAAAAAAAAACTGCAGAATACTTAACAATTCAGATACTGAGTTTTTCTCTTGGAGCAAATCACTTTTTGTTTGTTTACCGAGAATCACATTTTTGTCACATGGCAATATACTGTAATTTTGCTGTGGGTGAATAGTTATCAGTTGTAGGTTTACAGAAGTTTCTCATATGCCTATGTGGATACTATAAACAAGCTATATGATACAGTGCCTTCCAAAGGTTGTGTTGAAATCTAGTTTCTGATGTCCCCACTGTCCTAAAGTCTCCCTTCCCTGTTATTTATTCTCCAGCTAGTTTGTGATTTCTTGTATTTCCAAGAATAACTTATGAAATCCTGGATAAAGAGGGTGACCTTGTTGCTTTCAATCATCAAAGCTGGGTGTGCAGGCATTTCATTTTTCCAGCTAAGTAGTGTGCGAACAGTACACATTTTTACTGAAAATGTAACATGTCCTTTCATTATACTTGTGTCGGTGAAAAATTTGAATGTCTGTTTCCTTAATGGATCTCTCTCTGATTGTTGCACATCAGTGTATCATGGTGAGTCTAGAAAGATGTTCTGCTTTATCTGCTCAGTCTATTTCCTTGAATATTAATCACATTTTTAACATCAGTTGGCAAAACCTGACCAATGATACAGTACTTTGATGTTTAACACTTAGATAGATGATGTTAGATTTGATTTGATTTAGAACTGTTTGTGTGTTGGAAATGTCTTGATGGCTGGCAGTCTAGGTTTGGCTTGTTCTCTGATTCACAGGATTCAGAAAAATGATATCCCTCAAACATAAATGTCAGGCCAGAAATGCATAGCGTTAAGAGACGTTAGGATGGCGGCTGTGATAATGAAAGTGCAAATGATGATTTTGGAAAAAAATTACATTTCCTTGTGAGGATCAGCTAGCGCCACTCTCATGTACAGTAAAGGTCAACAACTGTATAAGTTTAGATAAAAAAAGATCATACAAATACACAACAGCAAAAGTGGGTGATTTTTTTTTTCAAAACAATGACTATAAAACTATTAGCTCATCTCAAAACTAAAACCAAAACCTCTAAAGAACCGGTTGCTTTATCGTAAAAGATTTATCAATGTAATTTAGATTCAACAAATTCAAAGAATGAAATTTCCTATAAGACCATCAAACCATTTTTGTATGTTCAAAAGATTTTTGAGTGGTTATACTGTAAAGTAAAAAAACCCCCCAAAAAAACCAAACAAACAAAAAAAGTGCACAAAATATTGAACTAAACAAGGGAAGCCATATAAATATTATAGTATTCAAAGCATCTTTAGGACTGCTGGGGTTTCTTAAAAAGAAGAGCTTCCTCCTGTTAGCAAACAAGCTGGACAGGTTACACACTAAGAGCATGTCTTATGTTGTCCACAATAACTGATCAGTTTTCATACACTTTAAAGGAGTCGTGGGCAACTTATTATATTTTTATCCATGTTGAGAATGAATGACGGACACAGTCATGCATCAGGCTGCGGGCTGCATTGTCAGTTGGACAGCACCTGGGCCACTGAGCCACATATGTCAACAGTAACAACGCTGCTCTAAGGATTCTGTAAACAATTTTTTAAACGACAATAAACACACAGGGGCCACCCCCAGGTGAGATCGTACAGTGCAGTACGCAGCATTCAGGAAACCATGTTTTTCAGCTAAAAAAGGCCACCAACAAAGGTTGGCCAATGGATCGTCAAACTATTCATTACATTTTTACTTGCTCTCTCGGTGTCTTTGTCAGCTCCTTCACTGTCATTCGTGCATCCTCATCCCAGCAGATAAGTCCAAGGCTGAATTTCTTTCCCAGTCCAACCATGGACCAGAGCCAATATTGGCCTGGCACTGGGACTCTTGGAACTGGCTTTTCTTCTCCTCAATGTGAAACTAACTTGATGGCTGTATAATTTTATGTGTCTGTTTTCATTAGGGACCAGCTACAGTACGCATGATAGCGTTAGCTAACTTGCTGTTACAGATGTGATGAATTTGTTTGGCAAATGTTGCTAATGCTAGCTGGCTTACTGCTAGCATTGCCATGGAGCATACCATGACAATGCCAGCATGGGCTAATGGTTGTGGCTGGATTGATTTTTGTTGGCTCTAGTGTACACAGGGGAACTTTATGCACATGTGCTTCTTGTTGAGTGTTTAGTGGATGCTTTCACTGAGCTTCATAACACCTTGCTGACTGGCAAGAGATGCTGGTGGTCTAGTGCAACATCTAGTGGGAGTGACAGTTGTTTACGGAACCTTCAATCTACCTGTAGAAATAAGGTAGGCGATACATAACAAATGACCCACTTGCAGTTTTGGAGATGGACGGCTTTACACATTGATGCAGATCTCACCTGCTGAGAGCACTGATGTAATCTGGAACAGAAAGGCTGTCAAATGAAGACCAGCTGGGCAGACAAATAGGGATTCATCCTCCTTTTTACTTTCGTTCTTTTGACAGCACTGTAAGACAAATCGAAGACAGTAAGCCAAAAACAGAGGGAGTGATGGACAATGGCTTGGAATGATGCATTCCTGATTTTTCACAAAACATTTAATAATTTACTTTTTTTCCCACAGACACAGCCCAATACATGGCCTACAGGCAGTAAGTGAGCTAGTGCAGCTTCTTTGGATAACGCAACAGGGTGATATTGCCCTCTGGTGCAGTGCTTAAAGTCCAGTGGGAGTAACCCAGGATGAACACACCATTTTCACACACGCCTTCAGCATCTACCCACTGTAGCCTGTCAGACTGAGCACTTAATGTTGGTGCATTTTCAAGAGGGTCAGGACAGATGATGTCATTTCATATTCATTAAACAGAAGTTTGCCATTGAAACCTGTATAAATTTAGTTCTTCGGTTTTCAAAAATGAATGAATTAAGCAGTTAACGGGTGAATTAATCAATCATGAGGATGTCACCTAGAGTCTGCCTGAGTCAACTCACATGGCATACTCCTCTTCCACAAACATACTACATATCAAATGCGTTTTTTATTATGTTTTACTGAACAGTGCTCTGTTCACTTTGTGCTGCAAACCTGCTGCCACACTGCTCACCTGAAAGTTATGCCATCCAACAAGTCCTCAAAATTAAACATCAAAATACATTGTCAATGCCCTCCAGAACCAAACACACATACATTGCAATAGAGAGAGATCAGTTGAAAGTGTATAATATTTATTGAGGTTAACAGCAGAGAAGGCAATTTGGCAATTAGACCCCATTGATGCAATGCATCTTTGGTAAGCATAAGCCCATGAAGACAGGAGATAAATCCCTCAGTCAAGACACTGGTGGTGGTGGAGTAAAGCTAGCAGGTGGAAGATGGAGGCTTTCAGTTGATACACCTGGATCATCCTGAGGGACAAAGTGGGGATGGGGTGGCGGCGGGTTGCATAAGGACACAATGACAGAAATGCAGTGGTATTAAAAGAACAGTCTCTGAGGACTGATGGCATTGAGGTATGCTGTCTCCATATTGTCACTATATCATTGGCTACATATGATGATGTCAGAAATGAATGACATGGATTTTGCATGGGATGAGATCGAAGAAGGAAAGTAGCTGATATTCCCAACAAAAAGAGAAGTGAGGGAAAGATCTCCCTTTCTTAACTTTTAAGAGTTTGTTGCTGACTGGATGTTGTTTTATTTTTGCCAGTCACTTCATCACTGTTCACCTTACTTCTCCTTGACATTTCTTGGGAATCTTGGTCATCAAACTTGCAGATTCTGATAGTCAACTTAAAGGTCTGTGAGTGTGTGAGTGTGTGAGTGTGTGAGTGTGTGAGTGTGTGTGTGTGTGTGTGTGTGTGTGTGTGTGTGGGTGTGTGTGTGTGTGTGTGTGTGTGTGTGTGTGTGTGTGTGTGTGTGTGTGTGTGTGTGTGTGTGTGTGTGTGTGTGTGTGTGTGTGTGTGTGTGTGTAACTCCTTTTGTCTTTCTTCAGGGAAAGTCAGGGAAAAGAGGAAAGAGACGGAGGAGAAGAGTGTGGCTTTTTGTAATAAACATTTGGGGAGAAGAGCAATAGAAGGAAGGTGGAAAGGCAAGTAAGAGGAGTCACAAACGCAATCAAAGACGATGGACCTGCAATTAAGATTGTTAACATCAAACACAGCGGAGTACTGAAACCACTATCTCCTTATCTGTTTTCCTTTGCAGCAACTAGAAGAATACTGCAGAATTGAATTTACTGTGAGACCAGCTCTCCCAACACCCTGTATGCACACACAGAGCAACTGCTGAGGATGATGTTCTTTTGCTGAGAGACGATAGAAAAAGAAGAGTCTATATCAGACTCTGGCAGAGTCACAATTCCTTGGAGCCTTGGTGCTTGTGAGCTGACAGTTCCACGTTAGCAGCTGCATGTAGTCTAGGTCTCCTGGCACCTCTCACACTCGACTACAGTTTGAGCCAGAGACACTATCACCTTCACATACCTCTTATTAATTATTAACTTGTGAACCTATTGCATTTTGAAGTTTACTCGAGTTACAGGGATAGAGGATGTAAAGTCAAATCTACTGCGCACAAATTTACATATCAGTGACTTTGCACACACATACTGTACAGTCTGAGGAAAATCAGTGTACAGGCAATGTTGTAGAAGTCATTTATTTATTCAGCTAATAAATGTTTTAGTGCAAATGTGCCTTTGTGTATGCATCTGTGAGCGCATTCATTTACCCATCATTCAAGATGTGTACATTGACATCCAATTATACCGAGAAAATATCCTGGGATCAACACACTCAACATGCCTGTCAGACATTTTTACATTTCTCTCTCTCATTGTTACTATCTCCATCTCATTTACTCTAATTCCCCTTCCCTCAGTTCTTTTCCTGTCTTATGCTGAAACACACACACACACACACACACACACACACACACACACACACACACACTCTCACACAACACACACACACACACACACACACACACACACACACCACACACACCAACCACACAACAACACACTCTCTCTCTCTCTCTCTCTCTCTTCTCTGTGGTCACACCTATGCTTGATGCTCTCTCCTCAGAGCATTTCTTTCATTCAGACTGCTTTGCACACTCCCTCAATACAATACACTATGATAATTTATGGGAAATGTAAAACAACGAGGTTGTGAAAACACGTGCAAACCTGAGGCAGAGCAGAGAGCAAAGTGGGCTAAGTTGCATCAGGTTATCTGACACACTGTGCTACCATTTGGGTGCATTCATGTTTCCAGAACAGCCTCGGGCAAAAGTATTCCCATATTGACACTGTCTACTGCGGGCTCCTTCGCTATCAAACCAGTTCAAATTTCTTCCTTTCATCTAGCCATATAAAGACTCTTTGCTTGATCATAGAAAGAAATGTGTTCTTACTGTGCTGCTCCGAACACAATGTAGCTCAAAATCAGATACAACTAGAGTATCTCTCAGTAGAGCGCATATCTCCACCAAGGCCAAAAATCTTTTTTCACCAGATCCAGATTGTTATCTGGATTTGCACCAGGATGTGTGTATGAAGTCACAGATCTCATCAATCAGTCAATCAATACATTATTTCCTGAGAAACTGCCAAAGTCTCGCAAAATGCCCTCTCTCGCAATATTAAGGAAAGTGTTCAAAATCAAAATCAAAATCAAAAGTATCAAAATATTAACACCAGAAACACTGTCTGTGACCACTGTATTCCTTAAAATCTGTGGCTATTGCAGATGGATCTTTGCAGACACATACTGTCTGACTTTGTCTACTGGAATGACGTTTAGTGCTATCTGCTCTCACCAAGAAAATATACCCACAACCTCTGACAGTCCTCGTGGGGGCATTCACCGTCACCTTTACCAAAAAACTAATAGATGAACTTGTATTGTTATCAAAATGTAAAATCTGAAGCTCCTCCACAGAGAATAGATTGGGAAAGCTGCCAGTTCATTCTCTTTGGAACAGCCTCATTTATTTACTGGCTCAAGTTTCGGTACTGTTTGTTCTGGCTTTAGGAGAGTGTTTCATCCTCACAATCACTGACAGATCAGGCCTTAAATAAATAATAAAAGAGGTTTTAATTATTAGTATTAACTTGCTAATATAAATTCTATCATAATTTTGTATATATTATGTTACTTCATATGTTATTCTATTATTATGTCCTGTTGGGTCTGTCTCTAACATTCTGTTTTGCTGCTATTTTGCCGTGTCATGTTGAAAAAGAGATTTCAGTGGGACTTAAATGGGAGTTACCAGGCCCAGTAAATAAAGGTTAAATAAAACATGAAGTCCTTCTGTACTTGTCCTTGTGAAGTGACAAGTGTATGAAGTGTTTCTGAAAGCTACTGAGACATATTTTACACCATTCCAGATTTTTGTCACACTGTTCTATTGACACAGCCTTTAATCATCTTTAGTCTTTATCCATGAAACCTTATTTCTACTGCCCTGAAGCAGCAGATAGCCTGCTAGTCTGGACACAGGAGCTGTGTGAAAATCAAAAGGGATTTTGCTCTTATCCTGTCTGGACACCAAGGTGTGAAGAAAGAGAATCTTTTCTGAGAAAATTCAACACAACAGAATGCATGAAATCCAATCACAACTAACAGAAGCTGGCTTCTTGTTGCATAAAGTCCTGGAACTCTTGTGGATCTACAAGGGATCTCTATGCCATGATAATGCTATCAGAAGAAACACAGTTGTGAGACGCAACGGCCTCTAGTTTTAGGATGGTTTATCATCATCACAAAGGTTTGTTTTGAAACTTGGAGACATAAAATCCAGGAAGCACTGACTTTTATAATTTCCTCATGGATATGTAATCAAAGGATGTCCTCACCAAGCAGCATTCCTCAAGTATTCAGACAACTTGACACTTGAAAGAAACCGTTTGCACTTGTACTGGTGCATGGCAGCATTTATTTGTTGAAATGACATGCATTCAGTAGTGAAGGCATAAGTATGTGTCGTTATACCAAAACAGTCTTAATGAGGAGGTCATGGTGGACGAATGGCCGTACAGTGCGACTGCCACCATCCAAATGTAAGTGTTGGTTTCCTTAAATAGTGACGCAATCTCTCTGTAATTAAATGCATCACCACCATGTTACCATAACCCACTTGATTTAGTCGCCTAAACTTTCCATCAATCAACCATAGATGTGATATATTACAAAATGATATCAACTCTTTATGTTTATTTATTTTTTTATTTTCTATTTTTTAGGACAGCCATTATGCCATTAAGGTATGACAATGTGTTAGGTTATTAACGAAAACATTTCAAATGCAACTAAAAGCTGTAATGTAAAGTGCTCTCATTATCTCTTAAGGGACTAACAAAGTATCCACATAGCCACTGTCATGTCTCATTTGTCACAGGTGGTAATGTTTTTATGTGTGTTTGACTCGGACAAAACTGCGCTTAGATATAAGATGAATCTACTGCCTCAAACTAAAAGTTGATGTACAATCTCATAATCCTGCTGATGACAATTGGATGTAGATATTCTATAGATCTTCCCGCCCCCTGGTAGCCCTGGTTAATCACTAATTAACTGCATCAAAAACATGACTAACTGGACATTCTGTAATTTTACACAGCTCAATAATAATAAAACGGATTCCTGTTGTTGGTGCTAAGCCTCAGGCAAGCAACATGTACTTATTAAGATTCTTTATCTCCAAGGAGCACCACACAGGACAGGAACTTGAGTGTGATTCTTGATGCTTTTCACAGTCTTGCCTCAACCTCAGCCGGCTTTATTACTTAAAAATCCTCTCGAAAGTAAGAGACTTTCTGTCACAAGTTAATGCTCGAAGCATAGTAAACACTTTTAAGTTTGATGACAGTACTGCTCTTCTCTCCTTTGCCATAATTATAAGTTTGTTATGCTTTTGCTCATATTTGTGTACATTTTTTGGAATAAATTCAGCTTTCTTGATGCATTGATGCTGCAAGCATGCAAAGCATACAGCTATCTGATACTACAGACAACTAATTGTACACCTTTACATTTTCCAATTTAAATTCAGCATACAAAACTGACATGAACTGCTTTCACAAGACGCTACAAATTACCATCCTGAACAGACCGAATTATTCTCATCTCCTCAGATGAATCTTTTCAGTTCCAACAACAAATAGGCTTTAGGTAGAAGCTGTGAACTATTCAGTTACTGTTAAAGACTGGTTAAGCTTGTGGCAGATTAGTATTGTACAGTTTGTATGAAATTACAGATATTTATCCCTCGGAAAAAAGAAGGTTAGACGAGGACACTTTGAGAGGAGATTAAAGTAACTTGGAAAAAGGAGCGGGGGTTAGGGATTAAGCTACTTAGTGCCCTACACAGTAGCAGTTTAAGGTCAGCTTCAGGGCTGGATGTTCAGGTCAGCCTGTATAGTCTACAAAAAGGCTTCCTCAACATATACTGTACATACTGTACAATATATGTATGTATGGATATGTAAACGTTTCCCTTTTAATGTTGCTTCCGTCTCTCCTTACCTAACTAGTCATGGTGACACTCCCTCGCTCTTGCCCCCAACTTATACCATCCATATACAAAACCATGTGGAGGAAGGGGTCTCGCTTTTTAATTGGCGTTTCCGAACACACCTCAGAATGCCCCATGTGAAAATGTCATTTTTTTAATTTATTTATTTTTTGCTGGTTGATGGGAATGCGAATCTTATTTGAAGATAGAGCTTACCCCAGAAGTGATATTGCGTGGCTGTGTGCCAACAGAGACAGAGTAAATCCTGCCAGTAGAGGTGTCCGTTGAGGTGGAAACTAAACTGTGCCATTTTTGGCATGGGTGGCTATGGTCGCCCCTAAAGACCGAGTACAAGAGCACAAACGTTAAGGGAAACGCACTCCAAATCCAGAAATGTTGTGCGTCGTCATTCCAGGGAGAACAGTCTTATCTCAGCAAACCTTTTGGTAATTTACCGCTGGCTCTGTTGTCCGCAGGATTTTGAAATATGTTATAATTCCTTTTTGGAGGAAAAAAAAAAGGGTCTCAGAGTTGAACTGTATTTCTTGCTGCCAATTTGTCTGAAAGTAAAGCTGATTACTTAATAAATGCATGTTTTATTGGAGAGTTTAACAACAGCGCTGCCTCTTTGGGGTACTTATATGTACAGATATATTATCACATTTCAGTAAAATAAATAAATACTAATGAAAATGAACATGGGCATTATTGCTTTATTTTGTAATGTATTTTATGGATTACATAACAGGTGTATTGTTTACTGCAGTCACTGTCAAAGTTTTATGATGTAACTCTGTCTGGTGCAGGAATTCTTTTGGCATGCATTTTCTCTATTTGTATGTGTCTTTGTATTTGTTGTACTTTTTTATTTGAAGCACAATTAATTAATGTTTGTGCTTTGTCCTGAGGGGGGTCACCACAGGTGGCTATAGAGGGGGCTATGTATAATATTACCACATTTTACCTTGGGTATTCTGTCTATTTGGTTATGATCCTTTTTTGCTTTTTGGCCTTTTTTTTTTTTTTTATGAATATAGTTTAGCCTATTCTGTGTATAAGTTGTTTTTTTTGTAGCTGATTCAAAGATTGTTTTAATGCTGTTTCTGGATTTTTTACTGCTCCATACTGATGGGATTGCTGGCCGGTTCTTAGATCCGTATGGCATCGTTCATGAATGCATGCTTTTTATGTGGGTGTTTATCATCTAGTGGGAGCATTTATAGTGTGAAGTGAAATTGTTCTAAAGTGACTTTCTCTCTATAGCAGTTGGCCTGCCTTGCTTGTTATTTTTGATCATGTAGAAATAATTTTAATGTGATTTTATTAATAATAACTTACTAATCCCTGTTATTTTAATGTGGTCAGTGACTTCCCCTTTAGCAATTCATTATAATTACAAACTGTATACATCTGTCTACCTACAAACCTTTTAGCCTGGTCTATGTATTTTAAATAACTGCTGATCTCTTAATAAATCTTTTACAGTTGAACCTGAAACCACATCTTAACTCATCTGTGTGGTCGACCTGTTGTCTTTGGGGGAGACCCAGGTCAAGGTGGCATATGTGTGTATACATATATACTGTGTGTGTGTGTGTGAAAGGAGAGAGAGAATAAGCTTGAATATTTGGTCCTGGATATCCTAGATACCCACATCTCTATACCTCCCTGTCTCCTGTTTTCTGGCTGAGGACATACTTCTCAAACCACATTTGTTGCCAATGCATCTCAAACAAAACAAAACAAAAAATCTACTGTCCCAGGAGAGATCAGCAGTGATTAACAGTGCAGGGAAAATATGACAAAAAAGGCAAAGAGGCAGATTTGTAAGCTGGTTTTTGTCAACATTGAAGTGACCACTGGAAGAAAAGGAGACTGAGCAATAAGAAGGTGTGTACACAGCAAGACAAAGTACCAGATCAGGAGAAGGTTAGAGTAAGAGTGAAAGAAAGACAGGCGAAGAGGTAGATAAGTGAAGGAGGCATAGAGAGTGCTAGTAAGAGGTTAAGCACACACACTTACACCTGCAGTTAAAGCCTTCACCCTGCCATATTATCCCTGGCCTTACTCCCCCTATGGTCACGGATGCCAAAAAATCCGATTTGCCAACTTTGGGAAGCTGTGTGTGACAGCCAATTACCGAGGAGAGGACTCCCAGTGGAGTCACCTCCTCACCTCACAGACCAAACATCTGCCTGTCAGACAGTCAAGGGAGGCGAGTAGACAGCACAGCGCGGGGGAGGGGGGGGCAGGGCAGGCGAGCAAGTTTGGTCAAAAACCGATCCAGTTCATCAGTTTGTCAGTTTTTGAATGTTTGTAATCTGCTGTTAATCATCTCAAGTTATCAATCATAAATTTACAGTAAACTTAGTTTAGAATGGAGCAGATGCTTTGGAAGCAGGAATAATTTTGCATACAGTTATGTTAAAAGTTGCTTATGCCAACGTTACTCCACACCAGGCTCCCAATGTCACACAGAATAAACCCAATTTGCATACACCCCAGTGATGATCAGGCAAAATATGGTGTTTTTTTTTTTTTTCTATTATCAGAGAAATGCGCTATAACACTCAGTTTATTCATAGTGTTTTGCTAGAAATCAATGTATTTACATTTATATTCACCTAGGAGATAACCGTGGGGCATCATTAAACAACAAACAAACAAACAAACACAAACAGCTTGTGTTCATGCTGTTTAAATGCCAACACTGTTTGGGTGAAGACACTCCGCACCAACAGTGTTTCTCTGCATGGATACGATCCGACTATTAAAATCCATAATAATGTTGTATGAGTGATTTTATGCACAAAGCTGTAAAATGGACTTAAGCACTGCTCTTAGAGTTGATATTTCGGACACACCTCGGAAGCAGCAGCAGGCGCAGAGAGCCTAAACCTGACCTTAGAGGAGATTAGTTTTGCAATAAATCGTCTCCTGTAACGTAGGCCTTTTGTTGATGAAGCAAGCTTTAGTCCAGAGCTTGTGTTTTGCCTTAAAGTTGAATAGATTAAAATGTTTCTAACCAGATTACCTGCTTGATCATGCCACCATCCCGAGTGTCTGCTGTGATGCACGAGGGCCGAAAAAAAATATTCAAATTCAAATGCTGTGAAGTGTTGGAAAAGTGTTGGTGAACTCCAGTCACAGCAATTTGCTTGGTATATGATGCAGCACATGATGTAGGTCAGGGTAGTTGGCACAGCTCCAAGTCACGGTGCCTGCACAAAATGCATCAGTTCATCAGGATAGTACAGTGATCTCAGTGTATGTAACTTCAATAGCTCTGCACCTATACAGGCTATAAGCAATACCAGCAATGGAAGCTGTGTGTTTTTGTTTTGTTTTTTTTTTACCAGAGGAAATTAATAATGGTGAAGGAATTTCTTACTTAATTTCAGAAGCTATTCAAGCTTGCCCCAGCTCCGAGTCAAAATAAACAAACAAGAAAAAAATTACAGAGGTTTCTCTCTCATGGTTAAACGGTGAATATTTTGTGTTAAAAGCAACTGCCACACAAATGTTTTAAATCCAGAAAGAGTTGGATCCGTCCAGTGTTTTGAAACTGGAGTGAAATAATGCATGTTTGAGTGCACATGTTACTTCCCAGGCTGGGGGAAAGCAAATGATCAATAGCTGGTAAATTCATTTGGAGCATGGGCCAATGCGACAGCGGGCTTAAGTTTAACTTGGAAAATGAGATTGCTTGACCC
This sequence comes from Seriola dumerili, assembly GCF_002260705.1. Classification (NCBI taxonomy): domain Eukaryota; kingdom Metazoa; phylum Chordata; class Actinopteri; order Carangiformes; family Carangidae; genus Seriola; species Seriola dumerili. The sequence continues at coordinate 3,867,900 of NW_019174704.1, forward strand.
TTTTCTCCCCGGCCACGCACTGCAACATCAGTTAGTCATGAATAATCTCTCACTGTCTCCTTGTCCCTTGCTTTTTCCTCTCCTATCCCTTTATGCTGTTATAGCTCACTTCTGTTGTATAGAGGTCAGCCAATAAGTTAATAAAAATATGAGGGAATTGGAAGGTATAGTGCAATCTGTCCAGCCACAATGCCTTCCCACCTGCAACACATTATGACAGGAAGATAAGGAGGAAGGGTGAGAGGAGGAGATGCAGGGAGAAAGAAAGACCAACATTCCTCGCCAAGCAGTGAAATTGAAGGGGAAATAATATGAGGCGTGTCAAAATGCAATATCACCCCGTTTACCCTGATGTTTAAGCCCTTCCCTGACTCCGCTTCCGCTTCCCAAGAGAAGCAGAGAATTAAAAAGGGGAGAGCAATACATAGTGAAAGAGGAAGACGTATGAAAGCGGGCGGCGGATGGAGAGACGAAAATGACTACTAGGTAGAAGGAGAAGCAGGGAAAGTGAGAGAGCAGCTGGTAATAGGGGATATAAAGAGTGTAATCTCTGACTCGAGCAATAACATTTAGGTATGGAACGGTGTGTGGAGGGCACGCACACGCACAGATGCACAGCGCTCACACACAACAGTCTAGTAAATAGTTCTGACCTGAACAATTTCACAGTCTTTACTGCAGGCTAGTGGAGAATACACACACACACACACACGGATGTGCACACATGTACATTCATCCTCAAGCCCATTCACTTTTAGTTGCTCTGCAAACTTGTTAACATAGCTTGAGGGTCCCAGAATAGGTTTGATGTGCCAGCAGCAGTCTGGCACACAATGGGCACATTGCTGAAAAATTCTGATAGAGGAGACTTATCACTATCTCCCTAAAATGATATACAAATCGAAGCAAACACTGAAGTGAGGTGGAGGAAAAAAAAAAATTAAGTATTGCCTACCTGATAAGGACAATCGAACGCCGAGAGCAAAGACACGGCTATCTCCAGAGAATACTTTGTTTGTGTAACCACAACCTGCACATTTCTTTATCCACTGCTTCCTCCCTTCTTCTTTTTTTATTTTTTTCCTCCGCCTGCATATAGCGTGTTGTATTGTGTGACCATTCCTCAGTATACCAGACATGCACAAATGACATGACGCACACAGTTGCTACAGCTCACATGTACAAAGATCTAGACATACACACACACACACACACACACACACACACACACACACGCATACATACATACAGAGTCCCCTGGCTGCACTGGGAGACAGTAAAGGTCTTACCGTGGCCTGAGGCACCAGGATTTCTGCTTAATAACTCGCCCTGGGCAACAACCTGACAACACTAGGTACTAAACACACAGATGTGCATGCACACATGCACACAGAGTTGGGAGCTGTTTGTGTGTCTGACCGTCAGTCTCTTGATGTATTTCTCTCCTCCTCTCATCTCGGGTAGGAGATTTCTTTGTTCTCAAGGGAGGAGCTAAGAAATGTTCTAACAGAGGCAAGCTCTGGCGTTGATCAAAACAATTAAATATTAAAGAGGTCCACCTTGAAACAGAATTCATGTTATTTTAGGGTTCGCGGTCCCATTGCTCGAGATGTGTCTTACAGAGCCAACACAATAAGGAGGAAGCTCTAATGCTTAGGCCAGAAACATGTATTTCTCAAACACACAGTTGGAGCATCAAACTACCTTGTGTACTCCAAACTTGGTTTTGGAGCATCGACAGAAGAAGAAGAAGAGACACGGTTTTCACTCAGTTCCTAAGTGTCCACTAACCATAGCAAAATGAAACATCATTTTTCACATATAGAATTACCATGCTTGTCTTTCTGCTCATTTTTGCAGCAGTCTGTCACAAGGTATTTTACTAACTCATCAGATCTTTGTCATTTGCGTCTTGGCTGCTTGTCAAACTAGCAAGCAAATCTGCTACAGTGTCTCCTCAGTCCCATGCATGAAAAAGCTGTCCATATTCAAATATCTTGGAGTGCCAGATTATGATCACACACTCTTCATTTTTTAGGACTATGATGGACTTGAAAGCACAACTTTACTCATTGTTGACCTGCTGGCACACTACTATATCATCCGAGGTCCAGTCTCTCTCTCTCTCTCTCTCTCCGGCTACCGTTAAATGTCAAGTTTCTCCTCTGGCCCACATCCTCTCCTTTTTCTCTTCATCATTCAGCCGCTGTCCAGTAACCCAGACCACAGTGTCGTCCCGACTGTAGTCTTTTCTGACCTCTGGATTTTTGTCTTTCTCTCGAGGGGAGACCATAAACTCCCATATACCTCGACTGTTTCGGGTTTCCCTTTTGGCATTGTTCTTATAGCCTGTCTGGTCATACAGAATCTTCTCTACACAGCTACATGTACATAAAGCTACGTAAAGCTCATCATACAACTTCTTAATACAACATAAAACATTGATATTAAACAGTGTTCAGCATATTGTATTTGTACCTCAAAAAGCACCATATCTGATCTTTTGAATGGATCTGTGATTGACATTTTTCACAAACTACACGACTATAAATTTCTAGACCCTGTGCCTATAAGCAATCATTACTTTATTAAGATCATCATCAGTATTACTTTATTAAGAATCGTTCGTATTATAATTAATTGTTAGCCATTAGCTCAACTGTCTGGCACGGACACATATACACACAAGTGCACACAGACATTGCCATAATTTAGTCATCACTGCAAAGTGTTTTGTTGTGAGCCACAATCATATTCCTGTACAAAAAAGGCTCAAATGGTAGCTGTGTTTCTATGGCAACAATACATTTCTGATACTTGTCTTGATGAAGAAATGTTAAGTTTAAATAATGTGGGAAATGTGCAGTATGCCAATATGCATACAGTCTGCGTTGGCTCTCTCTCTCTCTGTGTGTGTGTGTGTGTGTGTGTGTGTGTGTGTGTGTGTGTGTGTGTGTGTGTGTGTGTCTCCAGCAAGAAGGGAAATAATTTATTCTCACTATAACTCCATCCATAACTAACACAACAACAGAATGTATGACTATGTTGATCAGGGGTTTCAAACATACACACTATAATAAAACATCTAAAGGCAAAAATCTTATCAAATGGGGGTCCGTGGTTTAATTCGTGTCAGTTTAGGGGTCCTAAATGTGAAAAAGTTTGAGAACCACTGGCCTAAGGTATCTCTGGACATTGTGGCTCTATACCTGCGTAAAGCTGCCTGCAGCCTCCACAGCACCCACTCTTACTCAAATATACATTGCAGATTTACAGAGAGAGACTCAGGGAGAGGCAGAAATGGACCATTTTTTATTACACAAATGAGCCATCAAAATGAATTCATCTCCTTAATGGGAGAGACCACTAGTCCTATTATTGTCAAAATCCTTCAGTTCAAAATGAGCAATAAGGTCTCCATCTGCCAGACTGTTCTGGGGTTCAATTCAATGAACTCCATTAAGCCACAGAGCAATTCATGGCTGATCAAACCGAACTAAATTATACCTAAAAACAGAACAATACCAGGAAAATAATGAAATTCAATAGTTAATGGTAAACACATCGGGTCCTAATGAAAATTGTGAACCTCCCCTCAAAAATAAACAGATAAATCAATGAATGATAAGTAAGTAAATAAAAAAAAAAATCATTGCTTAAATAATAATAGACCGTCTTGCCTGAAAATCCTCAAGCCTCACCAACTCCTGTGGGGCTCTGAAAATACTGCAGTGACTTACTGTGACACGCATTTTGAGAAAGGTTGGAATGCCACATTCAGAGGAGGATGCTGTTTTGTTTTTATCTTAGATTAGGAAATCTATGTTGCCCTAAAGGTGGATGATATATTACAGTTCCCAAGTTGATGACTTATTTATTTGTATTGTAGTTGAAAGTAATTTTCTTTATTGTTAGAATCATGTCAAAATTTCATTAGACCATTACATTGAACATGTGATATAATATGATATATAGATAGGGAAAAGATCTATGTCGTAGGTGGTGGGATGAAAGCTGTATGGAGGAAACCCCTGAGAGGAACCTTCATGAGGCATTTATGAGACCCTGTGCTCTGTTTAACACCAAATTTTAGTTATGGTGTGCTCTCTGAAAATCCCATCTATTCATACATGGACACACACGCGCACACACACGTACGCACATATCTACTGTACAACAGTCGGAACACAAGCCACAGGAGGTTTTGCGAGGGGAGAGAGATGGAGACGATGAGGGGTGCTTGAAAAGTACAAAAGACTTGCACAGACAATCCCATGATACTTTGAGAAAAACCTAAGTCCATGCTTGCTTTCATTTCAGATACAAAGACAGAGACAGAGGAAAAAAGTTGAGCAAACTTTGCTGAAAGCCTAAGGCAAAAGACAAAAAAACCACACTGCGTAAGCTACAGCAAGTGAACTTTTCACATGAGAATAGATTGAAAATTATATTTCTTTTCAGTGTTGTGGTAGGACTAAATTAAATACCAATTTATTTGTACAGTGTGTGCGCTTTGAACGTCGTGCATGGGTTGGAACTCAGCATAGACTCCTTGAGTGAATGTAAGCATCTTATAATGAAGCAAGTGTTGGCCAATGGTGATGATTTAAATCATGAAAAATATCAATAATGCTCAGTTTCAAAGACCTTCATCTGTCTCTCCAACGCAGCACAGATAACACTTCCTCCCCCACATAATCTGCAGATGTAAAGAAAACTCAGTTAAAAACCCAAGTGTATGTGAAGGTATCATATATATATATATATATATAAAATATCTTTTTCTATTCTCTATCTGTAAGTGACTCAGGATTTTACTAACACATGATGGATTCCCTGAGTGTAAAATCACCTCTCAACTACAAAATCTCCGTCTGTCTGAAGTAGCACTGGGCTCTCTTCACACTCTTCCCTGGTGTCTGGGACTGAAAAATAAGGCATTGCTGCTGTAAGGGGAGTATTTGAGCTGCGACCAACTGCGGTTTAGCACAGTCATTTTTTGCTTGCATAACTCTTTGCATACAAAGGCACTGGAGTGGTGAAAGGAGAGGCGGTGTGCTATGAGCATGATGTCCATAACTGACTGGTGACTGCTGATCTGTTCGAGAATACGACAAAAACTCTCTGCCAATATAGACCCACGTTTTGTCAAATGAAAGGATTTTTCTTTTTCTCTCTTTTTAAATGCAAAATTTTAAACATCAATTTTAAACATCAAACTTGAAGTTTAAAACTTAAAAATGTGAAAATCTTTAGAAAAAAAAAAAAGGATTTAAAGTAAAAATGTAATTTTTAGATCTAGAAAATAGATGCGCACATAATAAAAACATAAAACATACATGCATTGAGATATGGGAGCCTTTTTTTTTTTTTATTTTTTTTTTTATACAAACCAAACTCCACCGGCATTCACATAGATGTATCTCTTTATTTGACTTTTTAATTTTGTATTTTCTTTGACAGTAATTAAAAACAGATTATAATTCACCTGCCTTTGGTAGGGCAATGTTAAATGGACCAAATGTGATTCGGCCAAAGTGCCATGTCTGAGTCACACTCCAGTGACTCAGCTGCATTTAAAGTTGTTGTAAAGTTGTGACAAAAATATTTCCTTTCTCATTTACTGCCCCTCCTCATTTTTATGTGCTGCAGTCCTTACAGACTTTAGTAGAATTAATTAATCCTCAGTGAAGACGTGCTGACAGGAGCTCAGCCTTCCCTTACACTCTAATTGTTCCAGCGAGACTGAGACTCAAAATGATACTCATCTTGAAGGGTGTGTCAGTTTGTGTTAGTAGGTTGGTCTCCCTTGACGCCCGTTCGCTCGTCTCATTCTTGCTGTGATCCTTTGTTCCGGTTTGCACATTCAGGAGCAACCACTGTGTGTTGTATGTGTGTAATACACATCTCGTTTTGCTCTTTACCCCCGCAGAAGTTCATGGTGTCGGGTTATGTGTCCTGATTGGCTGGCGGATGTGTGATAGTCACTGCTAATGGTGATGGGAAAGACTATTGGTGTCTGTCTTAAGTTATGTATCTGACTGTGACTGGAAACACCAGCTTTCCTGTGTTCTCCTCACTTTTCCTCACGTCTTAGTTTACCAATGACCTGCTGTGAGCGCCTGCAACACCTTTTCTATAAGAGAATAATGTAGCTGACCAGATTGTGATGCAACCATGGTGACGTACAATCATACACAGCAAAGATCAACCTCAAAGACTCGGTTGATTTTATTTGTATTTTTTCCTTTCACTTGTCTAAACAGTGATGCCAGCGGCAAAGACACCCATGAAACAGAACATACCACCACAGACTATGAAAAATAATGCATACCTTTTTGCCCAGAACTCGCTCTACATCCTCAACTGTGAATGTGATGACTGTCAAATCCTTCGGCTGAACCCCACTGTCAGCATTAAATCCATTAGACAAAGCCCCATTGCACTGTGCACTGTCGTACAGCTCCCACCTGTACACACAAACTCACACTGCAGTCACCTTAGAGATGTACACGATCACACACACACACACACGCGCACACACACGGTGAACATATTCAGGAGTGGCAGTTTTAAAAACCCATTTTCCCCTTGGTTAAGCAAGCAGCAACAACACTTGACTAATGGAAAACCCTGCTCCTAAATGAGGTCAGAGAAATTCTATCTTACACACACTGCTTGTTGTGAATCCTAATAAAGTCGCGTTTCCATCTCCTGTAGGCGGAGTTCTTACACTTCTGACTTTTTTTGGCCAACGAGGCCATACCAGCTAGCCTCTAAAGATGGTCCAGTCCCGTGAGTCCATCTTATTATGAGCAAAGGTCTCCCTCCCTGAGAGGGATGTTGGAACGAAATGCTTCCAGCCACAAAACAATCACAGTTTTTGTATACAAGGTGAATCGCTCCAGAAGTTTTGGATCTTGCAATTGCTAGAATTTCAACCAAACCTCACAACATTTGCAACAGCTTGCCGTCTACTGGCAATTTCCTGATCTTAAGCTGTGCAGTAAATCCACATAGCCTTATAAGCACCATTATGTGGCGTGCTCAAGAATCTGTCTCATCCATGGAATGAGAGGCAAGTTCATCTGACACTAGTGTTTTTCTTACAGCCTGGGAGACGTGGCTGTCCCCAAATGTCCTGTTTTTCCATAACAGTAATAATGCAAGTGTGCACTTTCTATCATCACTGATTTGCTTTTGGTCTACAATACCAAATGAAAGTCTCCAGAAAATCAATAAGCTGTGAAAGGGATGCAAGCTGTCACATTAAAACAAAAAAAGTAGGCAAGCAAAGTTTATAAAAAAAAAAAAAAAAGGAAAAAAAAAAGATTCCATCAATTGGGGCTTCTTCACTCTGTAAGAGACGATGCAAGTGATCCTTTGTTAGGGAGCACATCTACCCCCACCAGTGTCCCTGGTGGAGGAATGTACTTTGCAGCAGAATTCTGAAATACTCTCTGTTACATTTTTCTGATCTTTATCTGACAACAATCCCCATAAAGCTGGAGATAGGGGATGTGCAAAATGTTTGTCTTCCCCATGCCTGTTGCTCCCTGCACACTTTCCTCATAATTGGGTTCAATACACTCAGGACCAAGGCTTCTGTCCCAGCATGTCTTGGTGGGACTGAAAGTGTCTGCTGGGTCTTACCCATGACATTGCTCAGTGGTAGTAAGAGTTATGTCTTTGTCACTCTTGTCAACATCAAACAGCTGCTATGTTGACCTGACACTGACCTGACTATGGTCTTATTTTCAGAGACGTGTGCGCACACTGAAAGAAGCAGATTGCAGAATGCACTCGTCTCGCTTGTTTTTCTCTGTTGTGTTTCCTCTGTGTAGTCCTGAATGTTTTCTTGTTCCACTCTTAAGTCAGTGGAATCCCCACCAAACAAAATTAAACCGTTAAAAATACTGGCTCTGGTATTGAGCCATTTTTGCTCTTTGAGTGACAAAAAGCAGTGCCAAAAATGATTGGTGCCAACATTGTTTATAGTCCTGTCAACAACTGGCAACACAAGTGTAACACAGGATGTGGTGTTTATGGGCAGCATGATAGTGTTGCTGCTGTAGAGCTCACTGTGCCCTTTGCACACATGAGAGAGCAGAAAATACAAAAGGGGATTTCATGGCATTAATCACTTCCAGATAATGGAGAGAGATGAGTGCAGGACTGAAATAAAAGCACCTCGCCACTTTACCACTTGAGGATTGCGGTCTTCAGCTGGGTCCCACTACGGAAGTTACAATATTTTGGATCTTAACATGATCCGTTCTCATAAAAACACAAATAGAGGAGGTAATAAATAGCTGTGATCAAGTATTATTTTACAGCATGTAATTTAAAACCCGCAGTTTGATATTTTTGGGGACTGACTCTTCATTGTTCATTGTATTTAATACAAGTTTTCTTAAAAAGGAGTATCAGCACAACCACTATTTGTAAAAAGATGGACTACGTGTCATAATATTCTGTGTTAGATATTAACACTTAATTGCTTATCTGAACTGTATACATTACATGCTACACAAACACAAAAAGCATATACCACCACGTATGCAGGAAGCATGTACATCTAGTGCCTTGACATTTTAAAAGTATCCCTCATGCGATTCCATGTAGCTCATTAGCTGAGTTCAAAAAGGTCCTGCTACAAATCTCACAACTGTTATCTCTGTACTTGACAGTTCTCTTGTTGAGGCCCTCCTCACTTGTGAACTGTTCATTCGTGAATAAAGAGAGTCGTATGCAGTATACATACTGTCTACCCCTTACTAGACTCTAGAGTTTGTTTTTCTCAGAGATTTGTTTCCCTCAACCAAAGTGAGTTGGATTCATTTCTCAAAATGATCTGCAGCACACACTATTTGATCTGTGTTAATGCATTTGGACTGATTCAATCTTAATCTTTGGATTTCCTGACACACTGTTGGTTGGATGGTTAAAGGAATCGTTATGGGAAATTTTTGTAAATATATTTCTTACCTTATAGATGAGACCATACCGCTCTAATCGTCTTGACGCTAAATATAGAGAGCCGGTCACTATCCCGGCCCAAGACATAGTTCCAGCTTGAAATTTCCATTAAACACAACTTTACATTTCTGTTTGTGTTTGGATTAAACAAACAAGATATAATATACAAGCTTAATTAATAAAACGTGAAGGCGTTGCTAGGCGGACTTTTTAAACTAGCTAGACGGCTAGCTGGACGGTTAGCTCAATCTTTATGCTAAGCTAGCTGTCTCAAGACATCAGCGTGATATCGATCTTCTCATCTCTTCTCATCTCTTCTCAGCAAGAAAGTGATGAAGCATATTTCTCAAAATGCCAAACCATACACTCCTCTTTGAAGACGGTTCTTCACTTTGGCAGTTTGTATTTGTGGGGAAACACATTTGGCAGTTAGATCAAAAATAGCTAATAACACAATATACTTTTAACTCCCACGTTTTAGTTCTACTCTCTATTTTCTGTCACTGAGAGGGTTGTGGAAAGTGAAGGGAGAATTTTTCCTTCAGCGATTTATTATGCATTACAATACTGCTAACAGGTGAGAAAATGTGCTCTTTCCCCATAACCCCCAACCTTAACATGATGAGTACTAATAATACAGTATGTTCACAAGGTCAGTTTGCCAATGAATGTAAATGCAGCCAGTTAAACACTTGTCTTGTGGCTCTCATTTATTAATGAATACAGATACAGTATTTAGTTTATGTGCAAGCTTCCTAGTTACAGAACAATGATGGCTCGTTTTCAAGTAGAGGAATGTATTAAGAGAACTGGATATCATGCACCACCTTTTATTTCAATGGCAGTTGCTTTGTCAGCTCCTACAGTGAAAATAATTACTTTTGGCTATCTCAGACTTCCGTAGTTTGGGTTGCTGGAGTCCTTCTCTGGATGTGACTTCCTGCTGGCTCCTGTCACAGATCAATGGCAATGAAAATGAAGACTTCTTGTTTTTTTTTTAATTAGACGTTATGGATTAGATTCTGATGTTACAAGGGGCTACGTCAGAGTATTTGTGACATTTGAATCACTTTATTCACTGTCTTGCAGCTGTTTGTTTTGTAATGAGGTTGTACGTGGTAAAAAGTCTTTTCGGGCCAGTGTATCATCAGCTCACAGTGCATTATTATCTTTAAATGACAGTATTGCTTTTTTTATAATCTCTGACAATATCTACAATTTACAAATGTGATGAATGAACTCACTCACAAACACACATGCAGTTAACTTTATAGTTTCCACAGAGTAGAGTCCATTTAATGCGATATTAAGCAAGTGCAAAAGCTACTCTCAAATGATTAAGCAGCTGGGCAAGTTGAGGAACAGGGATGGGGGGAAGGAGAAGGGAAAAAAAAAAAAAAATCTTTTGACAGCTAACTCATTATGTATGTCGTTATCCTCCAGTAGCCAGCTCTTTTCCCCTCTCCCTCTTTCTGTCTCTCTCTATCTGTCAGTGGAGGGATAAAATCCCTCTCTCCTGAAGGCTTAGCAGAGATTATCCCGGTGTCCCAGGGGAGGGTGGAAGGGGTGCTGAGATGCCACATTACAGATGTAGCAAACGTTAAAGTGAATTTAATGGGTCTGAGGTTGAGCAGGAGGGGCAGGAAAAGGAGAGAAGCCAATAGCAGGCATGAGCATCTCACCTCTCTTTCATCTCTACCTCTATTCAGGCATCCCTTCCTGTGTTATCACTATGCCATCATTATGCTTTCAATTTCTCTCCTTAAACACCAATTCTCTCTTACTGCTGTTTGCCATTTCCCATTCTTCCTGAACTTTCTCTCTTTTTAAAATAAATAAATAAATCAGATATATTATCACTGTAATAACAAACACATGTAACTAACCTGAAGTAGTTTTCAGATGTATTACTCTCCCGTCCCGTTCCCTCTTTCCTACAGTACCTCTTGTCTCATTTTATTTCATTATGCACATCAAGTCGAGCGCACCACTCCTGCCCTGCCCTACTCTCCCTGCTGAATATGTAACAGCTGAAAATGAGGATGACATCCACCCACACCTCTATCTCTCACCTGGTTCTTCTTTGGTGAGCCATATCCCGTCTTCTCTACTTCTCTTGTTTGACACTAATAAGCTGGAGGCTTTGCTGGTTAGAGTAGCCGGAGGCGACACGAGTGACCCACCCTCACACACACACACACACACACACACACACACACACACACTGTATGCATATACACATACAGTAAATAGATGTACTGACACGCACAAGATCTCAGCTGTACAGTGTGTCTACTACAGTATATACACTTGTTTGGTTACCATTCACATTCGCATCACACTGTGCAGTTGCAGTGTGGTTTAACACATCACTTACTACAAAGGTGTTTCTGGGTTATTGTGACATAATTATTGGGCAGATCTGAGAACATGGCAACATGCAAAAAGCCTGACGGGGCGAGAAACATGTTGCTATTATTACCAATGGGAGTGATGGTCAAGACGGAGACAATAAACAACACTGTGTCCTCCAAGTTTATATGCTACTAATTTGCAACAGCAAATGCATTTGGAGGAATTGCAGTGACACTGGTTTTCCTTTAACATAATGGGGAAATGTTAACATACCTGGCAAGGTGCAACATGTTAATCCTGAACATACAGTATGAGTCAGATATGCCCCCCCCCCCCCCGATATATCAGATCTGGTTGACAGTATTTTCCCAGGGCAGCTCCAGCACTTTAAACTTTTTTCATGGTTATGCTGAGGTGCTCGCAGCACTTGGTTACGGTTGGGGAAAGATCATGAAGAAGTCCATGGCGACTTGAAGTAGGGTTGTGCGATCTTATCCATGTCCGATAGTCCTACGGTCACCATGTGAATAGCCGATAGCCATATGATCTCTCTCTCTCTTGTTGACTGTCCAAAAGTTCTATTTGCAACCTTAAAGAGCAGCAGGCTAAGAAACCGAACTAAGTGACATGTTCTTGTCTATCGATCTCTTCCGCTCTTAAATCACAGCACAGCTCCTGAACACACTACAACAAGTAGGTGTTTTCGTTGTGGCAATCAGCTGGTCGCAAATGTGTGTGCGCGCGTCAGTGATGCAAGCAATGGTTATATGCGGTTATATACATGAAACTATGGCAGGGCAAATTCAATTTGATATAATACAAATAATAATAAGTTAATACATTATTGGGAAAATGAGCCAAATATCGCCTTGATACTGGCAAAGGCACGAGCTATCAGCAATCGCTCTGATGATCGTCGATCACTGAGATCATCACGACCCTAACTTGCTTACTAACATTTAATCAATATTGTCTTTCATTCAACTCAATTAAAATGCTTTTCTTGTCTAAAGCAGTGGTTTTCAACCTTTTTGAGCGGGGACCCTTTTTAAGTTGGGGTTTCGCGTGCCCCTCCCTCTCAGTTCACCCTTGAGACAACACTGCAGTGACACGCCTCACTCCGGCGCCCTGCCCTGTTGGCACTGCTGTTTACACAGTCGCGCGCGCACAGAGCTCGGCGCGTATGCACGCACAGCACACAGACTTCATAGCAGTGGAAGACTGAGTGACCCTGAGCTGCGAACACACGCTTCTCTGCTCCGTTTATCCCATGGTTTGCTGTCACACATAACAGTTACCAGACGTACACAAACCTCGCATTACTGTCCTTGCTCGCGATGCCTGCTTGGAGGCCAAATCTATCAGAGCTGCCGGCACCTTTCGTTTTTCACTTGAACTTGATGGTGTAGCTTCTGTTCTGCCCACCTTCACATATCTCTTCTTGGTCAGTATCAGTATCTGACAGACTTTTCTTTTTTTTTTTTTTTTTAGAGAAGCCACCGCTCACTATTCAGACACTCTGCAGTGGTAAGCTAACATTTAGCACCTGCCACTTTGCTGTGTCACTGTCAGTCTGTCACTCCAGCTGAAGGAAACAACCTTTCCAGCCCAGATTCACACGCACTAATTTCACTGACTGGCTCAAATCAGTTATGGGAAATTTAATGGAAAAAGCATCCTCCAAAAATAGTTCTTAATTTCTTAATTATTTATTTATTTTGAAAATCATCATGAAAGTAATCTCGGGGTCCTAACCTTCAGGGCGAGAACCACTGGCCTAAACCTAACCCTGCGCTTTTATATCAACCACCTTTCTAGGTCTTTGTAGTTGGTACATAAATATGATACCTCATTCAGTCAAAACTATGTTGCCAGTGAACATAATCCAGACAGTGATTTGCTTTTGGCGCCCAAACATAATTGGGAAAACAGACTGGGAGTATATAAATGTAGTTTCTAGGAGAAATAAGCTTGTAAATTGTTACAAACTGGAATTACTCTTAAAGCTCGAGAAATTAGATATGCTAAAGTACTTGAATACTAGTTATTATAAACCTAAAATCAACGATTGGAAGTGCTAAAAAAGCAGTTTATATATCCTCTGATACATACTGTACTGAAAACAGATCTCACGACTACAACCTCCTAATCTGGCAGGTAGCCCCACTGTAGCCACACAGCTGATTGACAGGTGATGTAATTTAAGCTTTTAATGAAAACTGAACAAGAGAAACTTGCAATGCCTGTTTTTTTTTTTTTTGGGGGGGGTTTCCATCCCCTTTTACATTCAGTCAGAGCCACTTATGCATGCCTACTGAGACACACCACATCTTTAATTGGCTTGTTCCATCTTATTCAAATTCATATTCTAAATATCATTACGTTGTTTTTTTCCCCTCCAACCCATTAAAGTTGCGTGTTGAAACAAGCCCTTGAGACAGGACCCCTGAATGGCAATGTACCTTATCAAAAACACAGACTGAGGAGGGGAATACTAAAGAGGGCCTGTGAGTTGAAGCAAGCCTGTTGTAAAGGCACCATGAGTGATGCTTACTGTATTTTCTTTTTTTTTAAAACTTCTTATTTTTCCATGATGCACAGATTTTTTTCCTAATATTAATTTTTCTTTCTTTCTTTAATTTTTATAGACACCGAACTGTGGAAAACCAAAATTAATCCAGACAGACTTTAATGATGCTTTTAAAGCAGTGGGAGCCAACCTCTTACAGTAGGTCAATTTAATAATAGGCGAGTCACAGGTGAATTGAGCGCAACATAAAAGGCTGCAGTTAGTGCTATAAATAATCATGGAGATTGCTGAAAACACAAGATAACTAACTTTTGAAATGACAAGAACAAATAGGTGTACTTTGTGAACTCTTTCATTTTTATTTATCAAACTGGCCTTGAGCAGCAGTGAATGAGGTGTGATGTATCCTCTGCTGCCAGCTTTCACACTGAAAAGACAAAGAGTAGATTCTGAAAAAGCAACCTATTGCAGTAACATCTGCGTCTTCTTTATTTACTGCCAATATGTGCTGTGTGACAGCGGCCACAGATGGCCACCAGAAAACAGAGGAGAGTACAAAACCGAACCGTTAAGAAGTAAATAAATAGAAAAATAAAAAACGCCAGACCTGGGTGATTTGGTGGTTTTTCTTTTTTTTTTTTTTTTTTTTATAACATTCACACATGAACACAGAAACACACATATATTTGTGCACTTGCTCACATCAGGTGCCCAAAATGATTACAAATTTCAGGATTGGTATGGGTAGATGTGGCCTAACTTTAAGCTGGAAGATCCAAGGTTTCAGAGCACCCACCAGAGCTTGTATCAGGAACTGCTTCATCCCACAACCACAGGGTGTGTGGAAGATGAATAAAGAAACACTGATAATGGATTCAGGAAATAGGTTGAGGCCGAATTTAACGTATGACTTGCTGTGGGCTAGAGGTGGAAGAAGAGTGATCACAGTGTTAGGGACTGACTGCTTCTGCATTCATTGAGCACCATCCTGCACTGTGGTAGTGTAACTGCAAGCAGAGAGGAAACTGGCCCAAGTCTGTTCTCCCATTTACCTCCATACTGCTTTCTGCTTGGCATTCTGCTGCACAATCTTCTTGTTAGACACATCTGGGAAGAGGAGAGCCTTCAGACTTCACTCACAGCCGTGCACTTGCAGCAAATTCGCCTTTCTAAAAGAGAAGAAAGCATATTTTCATTTAAAATACATGTATTTTCCATATAACCACACCACTTCCTAAAAGGCATTAAGAAAACCTTACAATCAGTTCAGCTATTGGACAGTCCCTGTCTAGAAATTACCCGCTGTTTGGCGTAAGGATTGACATGTTGCTAAGATACCTTGACAGGGTTGTTAAGGCATGGGACAGGAGAACAGTGAGCAGACATGATTCCTGCCGCAAATGAGACGCATGGCGAAAGATTGTGTCAGAGTGGAAATGTCATGCTCTCAGTAATGTCTCCATCACTAGCAATAAATCACAAGGTGTTAATATGACTCTGTTTTAATGAGCTAAGGAAAAGTATCAGACACTTATCCTCCTCATGTGTTTCATCTGTTAATAATTGGTTGTTATTTTTTGTCACATCCGTAAACACATCAACATTTAGAGGAAGGTGATGCTGATGTTTAAAAAAAAAAAAAAAAAAAATTTAAAAAGGGGAAAATAAAGGAGATGAGATGCAGGTGTGTGTGTGTGCATGTGTGCTAATGTGGAAAGTAAGGAAATAAAATGATGAAGACGACATGCGAGGCAGCACAATCAAAGGATTGGGTTTAAATGAGGTTAAAGGCATAAATATTTTACTCCCCTTTTATTTTTAAATAGTTTATGTGACTTATGAGTAGCTGTATGTGACTTGTTTGACTGCGGAGAACTTTCTTTAAAAGTTGGAAATGCATAAATTTCGCATTCATGAGGGACCACGTTGAGGTAAAGTTGAAGAAAAGCATAGCATAGCATCAGCTCCCTGATGGCAGGTAGCATACACTTGTGCTGACAACGCATGACTAAAATACACAAACACGCTCACACCGCCTCTCTCTCTCACTAGCTTGTCACAGGATGACTTTAGGTGAGAGATACTGACTCTTAAGAAGCCTGAAATAACATGTATGTTCGCATGTTGTCATACTGTCGCTGAATCTCTCTGTCTTGGACTCCTCTCTTATTCAGACACACACACACACACATACATAGACTATCCATCTAAACCAGAAGTCAAGAGCTGCCATCTACGGCCATTGAGTAACATAATAAGAATGAGATGTTACATAACTTGCTTATGGATAGGACATATTTCATACGTGTATGTAAGTGTGTGTATGGTGTCCCTGAAGCTCCTGAGGAAACACATGCAAAGACACAAAACACAGGCAAATGAAGGAAACATCCTCATCAATTTGTTAACACCTAGTCAGCATTTTGAGAAACAAAACTAAAAGAAAAAAAAACAAAATGAGAAGACAAACCCTAATACAGAAACATGCTGTGAATAGGGAAAATACAACCAAGTACAGAAATGACTACAATAAATAAACAAAAAAAAAAAGCCAGATAAACCCAATAAACAAATGCTGCAAGTTGCACAGAACACGATGGGGAAATGAATTACAAAACACACGGAAATGAGTTGCAAAACAACAGCAGTTTCCAGGGAACACTAAAAGTGATGAACACACCTGCTATATTTAGTATCCCCTGGAAATTTGTATTTGGTCATGCTTTTCTGTATTTAGTTGCGTTTTCTCACTTTGCAGGGTTTTTGAAATTAAATACATTTCATTTGAATTGTTTTACATCAATACGAAGAGAACTGTGTGGGAGATGTAGCCCTATTAACGCATAGTGCCCAAAGTTTAGGGGGTTCAAAAGTAATTGGACAGAAATATGATGAAGTCGAGAAACTTCATCATATTTCATAGTTTGTGGAAAATACTGACTGCCTGAAGTCTGCGACCCACTGACAAACAGCAGATGCTTTGTATCTTCCCTGTTGATGCTCTCCCAGGCTTCACTGCAGCCACCTTCAGCTCTCGCTTGTTGTGGGGTCTCTCTGATCTTCAGCAAGCGAAATGCAGCTCAGTCGGATTGTGATGAGGTGTCTGGCTCGGGCAGTCGAGGATATTCCACCTCTTCTCCCTGAAAAGCTCTTTCTTGCTTGTATGATCAGGATTGTTGTCCTGCTGAATGATGAAATGTTGTCTAATGACTTTTGATGCATTCGGCTGAATCTGAGCACAAGGCGCTTCTGCAGACTGCTACATTCATCCTGTTGCTTCTGTCAGCGGTGAAGCCATCAATGAATGCCAGTGAGACTTTTACATCACCAACCACACAGGCCCAAGCCTGTAAGAGAAACACCTTCTTTCACAGATTTTGATTTTGATGTTGATTTTTTTGTTTGTTTCATCAGCCCACAGCACTTTGTTCCAGCACTCTATACCTGTTTCTCCTTGTATGTTTTTGTGAAGTGCAGTCTGACCTTTTCTGTTTTTGAGGTTTGCATCTTGTGGCGAATCCTCTGAGGTTATGAAGTCTTTTCTTCATCGCTGACAGGGAAACATAAACACCTACATTCTGCAGAGCATTTCTTGACTTGCTGTGCAGTCCTAAAGGCGTTTTTCTTCACCATGCGAATGATTGTTTTAGTCAGTCACAAGACTTATGCTCCTTGGTCTATCAACACCATTTTCTATTTTTCCTGTGTTGCTTTCTTCTTTGTTTTTTTAGAATGCATCGAATTATTGATTTGGGCAAACTAACTAACTTTGACATTTCTCTGATAGATTTTTACTTTTCTTGAGCCTCAATATTATCGTCTTCACTTGCATGGCCACTTCCTTTCTTACAGACCACTCCACCTCAATCTAAGTGGCAAATTTCAAGTCACATTCAAGACTGAAGAACAAAAATTGCGTAACTCTCCAAATATTTATGGTCAAGACTGTCTGTACGGTGATACAAAACCAAAAGAATATACAAGAAAACATTACTATTACGCAATCCCAATATGTTTACGTGCATGAGAACAGCACAAAACCTAATTCACTCCACACAAAAGCAGAAGGGGATTTTATCATATAATCTGTATCAAAGCAGTAGAATAGAATCTGGTGATATGTGGCCTGGCCTAAATTACCACCACCTATTAATAATCAGCCATGACATGAAGATATTAGGGCTGTGACAAGACCATTTATGTCAAAACCTTTGTATAACCCCAATTACAAGCCACATTATCATTCATTTACTTCAATCACAAGCCTTCCCATATGAGGAGCGTATTTCTTTTTAGATAAAGAACCGTCTTTTCAAAACCTTCATATTTTTCTGGCATGATTGGGTTGTGTACCATGTCAGTGTTGCTCAAATCACATTTTCTACAGAAATTATACCTGAAACACAGCCTCCTTCCTTTAGATTTTAGTGATGAAAATTGAATGGTCTCTTCAATAACCCACAATGTTTTTTGTTTTTTTTTGTACCTTGCCTCCTTTTTCATGCTCAAAGAAAACCAGACTAGGTCAAAACCTAGTATATGATTGGACCGCATCATTTTTGCATTCTGCCTAGTGTCAGCTGGTGCAGTATGCAGTATTTTAATATAGATGAATTTCCAATGAATCTGTTTCTGTTGTTAGACAATGGAACAAGTTTGAAATAATGACTGAAACGCGGCCATTAAGACTACATATTAACCCAGCAGTAACTTCAAAGCTATTTTCAATCTACTGCTGCTGAAATCCTGATCTTATAACTTACAGCGTCATGTGACAAAACCACCAAACACATGACTTAAAAACAACGGCTGTGCTGTGATTTCGTCCATATTTACTTATAAAAGGATCACTCATAGAGGAAGTTAGACGCTCATTGTACGTCCTCAACTAAAGATTGTCTGAAAAGTCCATCCATCCATCCATCCATTTTCTACCGCTTATCCTCTAGTAGGGTCGCGGGGGGGCTGGAGCCTATCCCAGCATCCTTTCGGGCGAGAGGCAGGGTACACCCTGGACAGGTCGCCAGTCCATCGCAGGGCAAACACACAGAGACAAACAACCATTCACTCTCACATTCATACCTATGGTCAATTTGGAGTAACCAATTAGCCTAGTCCCCATTTGCATGTCTTTGGACTGTGGGAGGAAGCTGGAGTACCCGGAGAGAACCCACACAAGCACAGGGAGAACATTCAAACTCCACACAGAAAGACCCCGCGTCCGAGCCTTCTTGCTGTGAGGCGACAGCGCTAACCACTGTACCACCGTGCCGCCTGAAAAGTCTGTAGTTGCTTTTTCTTTTTTCTTTTTTAAAGAAAGTCACTGAAGGAGTTTGAAAGTCAGCAACAAAGGCGCAAAGTTGGCAACACTGCTTTTTCGCACCACTTCATTTTGAAAGTGTAAGAACCAACGAGGAAACTAAAACGCTCGGCCGGCTGACCAATGGCGTAACCTTATCACTCAGTCATGTGGCATTTGGTTGACCACTTGTGTAACGTAATCACTCAGTCAGTCAGTCAGTCCAGCCAAAAAGATATACAAGGTGGCTATAAAAACTGTAGAACTATAAGACACTTTATCACCCAGTGGTGCAGCACGAGAAAGTGGAGAGAAGTCGAGAGAGCCAGAGAGAGGGCAACATGAAGGCCACACAATGTTTTCTTGTGGCAAAATCAGTCTGGAATCATCACTTTCAGTCTGAACTTCACACCAACTTTCTAACTTCACCCTAGAGGAGCTCCATTTCAGTCTTATGTTGCTTGATGTGCATGGTTGAAATTTTTAGTTCAGAACCTAGATCATTCGTTTCAGTCTAAATTAATTAAGTTGATCCCTATATGAGCAGAGGCTACTGAAACAACTATAAGACAACTATAAGAAGCATTTACCAAAAATGGTCTTTCTAATCTTCTTTGTGCCCTTCTGTGGCTGGTAATATTGAGTTTCATTGCTCATTACCATGTGGAAAGCATAGCATTTTTAGCGTTGTCAGAAGTCAATATACATTAAATCTCAGCTCTGCTACTTTGCAGAGACTAATGTACAACAAAATTTCAGATAACACCCACCCAACATTACAGCTGCTTCAAACAAGAGGTACTTGACAAATGTCACACAATTCCTCCTCATGAACATGGAAATTTATGCAGCCAGGTACTCCAAAAGCTAATCTACTCTTTAAGTGTATACCTTCTGTGTAAGTGCTTTATTGTGGCTGAATCATGGCATTTACAAGAATGAAACTGCAAACAGAGATGTGCTTAATCACATGACATAAAAACCTAGGAAATGTGCTACATTATATACATATGAACGTATAGATTATTATAAATAGATAAAATAAAGCTCATATCCACTTGATTCAAAATTCATTAAGTGGGGTCTTTTTAAGTTTCTATAAAAATCCCCAAATAGCATCACTGGACAAGTAAATGGCATTTATTAAATAAGCCAGTACATAAATAAAATGCTTCAATGAGCCAATATGTGTCACAGAGACATTTTTAAAAATTTTTTAGAAGACATCAGATCCCAGTGTTTCCGAAGTTTTATAGTCTAGGAGTTGCATGCCGGAGGCTGCTGGATCTTAACAAGGCTAAACTGTAAATTTTTACTATATCTGTCTCTTTATATCACTGTCGTATACCTTCCATATGGTATAACCCATGGAACACTAACACAGGCAATTATTTTGACAAGCCCTATGGTCCAGTGGTTGCGCCATTTCCACAGCAGTGTCTCAGACTTGTAAACCAACATTCATTTCTTCATACACTCACAGATGCGTACACACACAACTTGAGCATTCCATTAGCGAACGCCTTGTGCATGTAGAGCAGGTCTGAAGCTACAGACCTCCTGCTGTGATTGAATGGGAGCGCAGCATTTACAAACACTGCGCAGACACACACAGACACACAACCTCCCCCACCTACGCACAACATCACAGTACACTGCTATGTAGGCCAGTATGTGTGTTATTAAATATGTGCATCTACAGTCTGTGGCGGTTAGTGGTGTGTGTGTGTGTGTGTGTGTGTGTGTATGTATCTGTGTGTGTGCATACTTTGAGTTTAAGGACAGTTCTTAAAAGTGAGGACATATCATTTAGTCGAGATCTTTTGTTTAAGATCACAATGAAGTTGGTGTGCTGTTGTGTTGGTTGAGCTTAAATGTGTGTGTGTGTGTGTGTGAATGAGAGAGAGAGAGAAATCTCCCTAGATCCTTGTTGTATTACCGAGTCGAACACTCCACTAATGAGTGCACATGTGAGATGGAGCATTGGATGGAGCATGCCCTTAAAGTAACGTATAAAGTCTGGCTCTTTATGTCGTACCTTCTGATTGGTACGATACTGTAGGGATGACAGAAAAGGCATTAGTTAGTGAGAAGGGAAACTACACGCCAACTCAGAGGCAGGGGGTACTGCCAGAAATCCTGGGGTTCCTGACAAAAGCTAACCCAGGGCCCTGAAGCCAGAATTATCTATAATCTCTGGCATGTCCTAGGACTCGTGTCTCGTGTCTAGCTCTGAGCTCCCTGAGTCTTACCGAGACACTGCAACCTGTTTTTCCAGGTTGTCAGGTAGGCCAAACAGCGTAGAGAGAGCTGAGAGTTGCCCGCAGAAAGCAGTAAATTGCCAGCTCATGGAGGATTGGGTGCCCTCATTAAAGCCACCAGCATCTGAGTTCTCTTCCTTCTGTTCAAAAGCATCTGTTGTTGTTGTTGTTGTTAATGTTGTAGTTTGAGTCCTATTAAAAACCCGATAATGAACCTCGGAGAATCAGTGATGAAAGGGGGCTGGAGCCAGCTCACAAAGAGCAGCACTGCCATAGCACACAGTGAACCTTGGTCTAAATATCCAGCGATGTCATTTGTAAACTGTTAACCAAGACTGTGAATTGCTATGCAAGCACCGAACAGAGAAACGATGGCATATACAAATCAGTAGAATTGAGATTGGTCCTTTCGATGTGGCTAAGTTAGCATTGTTAAAACTGACTTTTAACCAGAGGGTAAGAGATTGCTGAGTATCAACACACTAAATTCTATCTTTTCCATAAAGATCCGGCAACCGAGGAAAGACTGGCAGAGTATGTTTGAAAGACTCACAAAAAGACCACTTTGAATTACTGTAAAAGGTAAAGAGGACCATGTTTAGCTTTTTAAGTGCGTCACACTCCATCAGCCCCCATCTGGCCCCTGAAAATTGTAAGGACTTAGCTTCTTCCTTTTCAGTGGCTTCCTTAAAGTCAGGCCATGATTTAGTTGAACTGTCACTGCAGATTTAATGGGATATTATTCATGCAGCAAGACAGGGTCAAGGGCAATAAAAATCGCAAGGCTTTGAAAGCCTCTGTGTGAAAAAGTGGTGACATGTTTGAAGAAGAAATGAGAAAAAAAGAAGAAAATGAGAAATATGACAGACACAGTATATTCACACTTTTTGTTTTTTTTTTTTTACTTACAGTGAAGTACACTGATTTCATTGTAAATTAGAATTGACAGGCTTACCTGTTTCACCTACTGAGCGAGCAGCAGCTGCTGAGAGAGGACATCTAATCACCTTTGGGTTGTTCAGATTGTGTTTTAGCACGTCAGTTTCAACTGGAAGTCGTTTAATCAACATATTCAACATTATACTGTAGCTTTAGCACTCAGGCCAACGCACAGCCCTTAAGAAAAAGGTGCTTCTTGGAAAATCACAAAGCCCCTGCTCCAGAGCGCAGTCACTTTCAGCTGTGCGTGCTTTGAATCTGCAATGAAACCTATAGTTTCATCGCGGTGACCTTTGGTCTGTCATCCTCTGCCTGAACTGGGATGTGGGGCGGCTGTCCCAAGGTTTTTTATCTCCGCAGCTCTCAAGAAATGCTGCCTTAATTCATGACCCTGCAAGACAGACTATGCAGCTGTAGGTGAAATTGAAAGGTCAGAAGTGTCCCGAAAACTGCACACTTGACATACAGTATCAAGATTCTAGGATTACACAGCATTCAAAGTATAAGCAGCACTCAACTGAAGGCTACAGATGTCTACACTGCACTTTAGCTGCATTTTACCTTGTCTCTCACTAAGGACACGCATTAGATACTTCTTTTTTTTTTATGTGTGGTTAACACATTGTGCTTTTTTTTTTTACAGTTGATCAAACAAATCTCATAAACAAATAAACCCTGATGTGAATCCAACCATGCAGAGGTTTGGTTTTACTTTGAGATATCCAACTGAGATTTTCTGATTTCAGATACAGCAGGGGTTAATGAAATGTCACTTGTGAGCCATGGTGCTGTTGAGTGTTGTTTCTGAGGAGACATATTGCTGTTTGAGTATTTCAAATGTAAATTTTCAGTGGTTCAACTTCAACCTAACCAAGAAAAACGAAAAATAATCATCCATGCTGCGTGCCTTGATGATTTGGGTGACCCTTTACTGTAACACAACTGAAAGCCAAGTGCACCAGGGTGTTTCTGCTGGGCTGCTGCAGAAAATAACTGATCAAAAAATATCGCCAAAATAATATGAAATATTAATTATTTTTCATAACTTAACACTCGATATACTCCAGAGAAAATCCATGTTTCGGAAAGCCCCGCTGCTCAGTATTCATTCAGTGTTACACAACTTCTCGTCCAGTGTGGAAAGGTCAAGAGTAAGCTGCGTCTGAGTCAACAGCCAACTCTACAGTCTCCTCCTCTGGCTTGTCAAGCACTTTGTTTATTGTCTCCATACATTGTTCAGACTCTTCCCCATTCTGGTTTTTTAAGTCAGCTAAGCTTCATGCTCACTCTGTCCTATTAGAGGGTAATATAAACCATGAAACCGTGCTTCTAGATATTAGTGTACTTTGTATAATATATTTCTAACATAAGCTGATTTAAGCTTATTTAGCAGTACTAGTGATGAAGGTTATATGACAGAGCTATATGTTTTAAACTTTGAGGTTGAATGAGGCATTAATCTTTAGCCAGTCCATTATCAAGGCTCTAGGAATGGTTGTGATTGGTCGGTCCACCACTTTGGTCCCGACTGTCTGGACAAATATTGGCTAGATTGGTATAAAAGATTGCAGAGACATTCATGGTCTCCAAAAAAACAAAGCCTAACAATTTTTGGTTATCACCTGACTTTTCCTCCTGCACCACCACGAAAATTGCGTTGTAGGTTTTTCTACGAAATATCGTGACATCTCTTGGACAGTTTGCTGTTAAATTTGAAACAGATATTCAAGGTCCCCAGAGGCTTAATCCTGACAGACATTCGTGTTTTTTTTTAAACTGTGTATCTTACTGGCTTTGGTGATCCCGTGGCTTTTCCATCTAGTGTGCCAGCAGGATAGTAACGTGTTAGTTTGCGTGAAATGTCTTGACAAATATCGGGAAGATTGCCATGGAATCTGGCGCAGACATTCGTGTTCCCCTCATGATGAATTGTGATAACTTTGGTGAATTTTCATGAAGCACGGTCATCAAGTTAAAAAAAAAAAAAAATTTGCATTCAGGTGATGCTAGCAGGCTTCTCATTGACTTTCAAATGACAAACATCACTGGTGGGCGATATTATCAGTTGTAAAATATAAATGAACTGAAGGAGCGTCCTTGCTGGCAGCTCGCTGGTGTGTTATTGATGCCACACCCTGACATTAGTCTTCATGAGTGTATAAATCAACAATGGAGAGGTGGTTCATGTTGCAGCAGGAGTGTAATTTTCAATGGGTGTTTTGATACAGTGGATTTAACTGAAATGTATCATATGTAGACAGTTGTCACTCCTGTGTACGCTGAGCTGACAATGACTGGGAATGACTGGGACAAATTCAGAAACGCTTTCGCTCACCCCCTGTTGTATTGTGGGAACAGCAGCAGAATCTCAATGGTGAAATATAGCTTTTGTGATATGGTTGACCTGACCTTTTCTTAAGTGACGCAAAAATTACAATAAAGGAAAAACACAAATACACAGAGATTCTGCACTGATGCTTCAGCGTACTTGGTAGGGCAGCAGAGGTTTCCTCTGTTTTTACAATGCTGGATGTTATGCCTTTGGATTTGGTTCTGCAGAAGCAAATAGCTGCAGTTATCACAAATTACCTCACATATGTGCATATTACACATTTTTTCAACTGAGAAACGATGTTGTTGTACATACGAAGTGCCTATTTTCCTTACCATTCTGTTTCACATTGATTCAGCTGCATAAATCAAAGCAAGTTGCTGTTGAGTACGCCTATGTTTTTCTACCTTTTCACAATAGCTGGGGGATTGGTGCGGGGTTTTTTTTTCTGTCTCCTCCTGTATAATGGTCACTAAAAAGTTTTATTTTTTTATTTATTTTTTTTATACTGGTGCTTGCAAATTCAGTGAAGCTCTGCACTGAATAATACTGAACGTTTTCTAATGACGAATGGGAATCTTTTACCGCAGAGGCATCAGTTCAAGTTGTCCTTGTCAACTTCATAATCACAGGTCATTTAAACTAAAATTAGCACCTTGTATAGAAAAACCCCCCCAAAAAACATGCTTCCTTAACAGTCCAAAGGAAGGGACTGATCTGCTTGTAAGGAGGAAAGGAACACCTAAAGCACCTAGAGGAGAGTTACCTGTACCACAAGGAAGCTTCATCTACCTCTGTAAGAACCCAGAGTGATAGAAACACCGAATAAAATTAAGCTTCAGTTTATTTTATTCCTCTTCCTCCCACTCTTATGTGCCAGCTTTCTCACTCTCTTGCTCTCTCGCTCTCCTCATTTCACTTCTTTTTTTATATGAGGAGGGAAGTTCCATTTGTAAATGTTAATATTTTCATGGTATTTCATAGAGTATATTGAGCAACGCAGCAAGATATTGGTGTATCAGTCCTAAATTTCGGTCCGACTATGTTCGGTTACGCACATCTGACACCAGAGGGACATCCATTGCCCTTTGGATCTTGTCCGCCTTATTATTTCTTTATTTATTATTCCTTATTTATTCTTTACAAATCTCATCTCACTTTTCTTTGATTTACTTTGTTGTGCTTTGTTCCTGCTCCTGTTGGCTGTCATGTCGCTCCATTCTTCTCTCAACCTAATTGTTTTATTTTTGATTTTGCCTTTGTGACACTCATCAAAATTTAATTCTGATAGAGCCCAGTGAATTGAGATCAATTTTGGATTAAATCCTCACAGCCGTAACTTTTTAACTTGTAAGTGAACACACGCGCGGAACCAAAAAAATTT
The DNA here is from genome assembly GCF_002260705.1 of Seriola dumerili. NCBI lineage: Eukaryota > Metazoa > Chordata > Actinopteri > Carangiformes > Carangidae > Seriola > Seriola dumerili. The sequence continues at coordinate 3,893,979 of NW_019174704.1, forward strand.
AGAAATGGATATGATCGGCAGCAAAAGGTTGCAAATCATTTACACTGATTAGAACATGGCCGCTGTGGTGCCTTGAAACACAATCTGTCATACCTGCTTTTGCAGTTAATGCTCCCACGCCACGCTGCTCACACATATTCGTCATGTGGGACTGAAAACTGCTTTTGTTTTCTTCTTCTGTTTACTTATTATCAGAGGTATCCTTGATTTAACTTGTGTTATGGCTGTGGCTGTGTTTTGTTGTGTGCACCATCTATGATCTGGTTTGCTCCCTCGGTACGTGACTGAATGCATTTGAGCTGTGACAGGTGTGTGTGTGTGTGTGTGTGTGTGTGTGTGTGTGTGTGTGTGTGTGTGTGTGTGTGTGTGTGTAAGCATGTGTGCTAATGGATGGCAAGCAAAAACAAGGAGGCATTTGGTCCGGAGGCTCTTGCCACTCACTGATGATTGGCTCCTTCCTTGCGAGGGCTAATGACGGCAGACTTTAGAAGGAGCAAAGATAGTTTTGAAACCTGCGTGCGTCAGTAGCTCTTCTCCCCCTCTTTCCAAGAAGCAGCACATTCTATTGTTTGTATTGTCATATTGATGGTGTTATTTGGAGTTTGTCGGGCTGTGCTGAGACTTCTGTTTGTCCTTCTTTTTCTCCTCCTGTTTATTATTGGTATCTGCAATTTTTTTGTGGCCTCTCGAGGGAAGCGAAAACAAGCTATAGGCTAAACTAGCACCTTATCACCTTTAAGTAACTAAGCTTGACTTATAAACATACAGTTGCCTATTCACGCATCTATCAAATATGCAGCAACATGAGCATGATGGATTTTCCATTTTTCACTGAAAACTGCGACCAAAAATGACGATGAGAGGGAAGCAAAGATGCTGCAAAGCTCCATGGAGCTGCAGAGATGGGTGATAATTTTCTGTGGATACATCTGTGTATACAGCCCATTATTTTTATATAAAAAAAAAAAATATTGATAATAGCCCGCTTTAAGTCAGGAGGTAAGCTATTGTAATTTGATGTCTTTGATTTTGGTCTTTTTTTTCTTACCTTCCTAGTTATGTTTTGTTTGTTGTGTTATTCCCACCGCCATCTTTTGTTTCACTACCACTCTAAATAATCACAGTAGCAGTAATAATCCTGGCTGTTGTGAGTTGGAAGATGGGCTCATATTATGTCGGGTTTCAGCCAACCATACACAGGTTGTAATTCCCTCACTGACCTACAATTTGTAACGGTGGGCTTGACTGCAGTACTTGTATTGTGTAGCGTGTGCCTTATTTTCAACATTGACGTATAATTGGTAAATGGACTGCATCTATATAGATCTTTTCTACCACTTGAACCGCTTTACAGGTCTCATTCACCCACCCACTCACACACACACACACGTGCATACAACTCTCAGCACAGCTCTTCATCTGGAAAGATTTTGGGTTCATTATCTTTGCCAAGGACACCCTAGTAGTTTGACAGCATCAGAGCAGGTACACAATGGGCCTATCTATCCACTCTTAAAAATAATTTAATTTAATTTAAAAAAAAATTATGATTATAAAGGCAAATTTTATATCACTGTGCCGTCACCATATATTTTCAACTTACAGGGTAGGAAATTAAACATAATGTGGCATAACCTTCTACAGCGTGCCAGAGACAAAACAAGCGCAGGGGGGGAGGGGGAGGGGGGAAGGGGGCGGGGGGGGGGTGGAGCAGACGGGCAGCTTTAGAAAATGGATCACGCATTGTCATACATATTTATCATGGATAAACAATGATATTTCAGACTACAAGAGGACCTTGTGAAAATTTGCAAGCGGGCGACAAATGTGGAAAAAGTTTTGGGACGCATTAAAATAGTAGTTGTTATAAATCACAATTTGATGAGGGAAAGCAAACCTTATCTTAGTTTTCCACTTGCACTCACACTTATTTGTGGGGGTACTCAGCTAACTGGCGAGTGGTCTCTTTATTCCAGTCAAAATTATAATTTAGCAATTATTATGCCATAACAGTTTGTATACGTGGATAGAGTGTGACTGAGGAAAATGTTAACATCTAACGGGCCCAGTAAACTTCCTGTGTGAATGTCAGTTTTGCATAAATGGTTCCCCAATAACCTCATGAAGACTGAGAGCAGATGTACACGCTGACATTCACAGTTATCTAGGATTGTAACGGACATTAAAGTTCAACAAGATCGTGACTTCACCTCAAATAAATTCTATAACATGGATGTTATAGTTCTGCACGACATGTCTTAAAAGTTTGATAGCAGAGGTGTATCAGGAGCAGGGAGATCCACGGTTTTCCTCAAAACAGTGCGATAGAAAGAACAGCGTGGCAAGTTATGAGCATGGGGTCAATTTCCTGGGGTTGTGATGACGCCTACCATCTGCCGAAATGCTTTAAAAGCAGATTTTATTATCGAGCTTTCTTCCGCAAATGACACCCTTGTGTTCACTACAACAAAAGCGTCTAAATCTGCTGTTAAAATTGTTCCGGCGTGGCTGCATAATGGGGTTCGATGATGTAACCTTTATATTTCCACATCTCTGCAAATGTTGTATCACATCAGAGCTTATGGTAACTAGGTCAGATCTTTCGGTAACGGGGATCAAATCTGAAACCGTGGTTTGTAGGCCGCCCGTCCGACAACTGCTCATCTGCGTTGTCTCTGCCTCAGCTATACTGAGTGATGTCTGCGGTGGCCCCCGAGACTGTTTTCTTAAGTCGCGCTGAATGCGTTGAGCTCTCAGGGCCGCTGTGTGATGGATATGAATGCATCAAGGCAGCACGCAGTATGTTGTTGAAACATACAGTCTGACCAGTATGTGAGATGTATGCGTCTACACTGGGTGACGCCTCATAACTACAGGCAGAAATCTGACTCTACAAGGGAGGATGTCCCTACCTCAGCCCCCTGACGATTGGGTTATTTCCTGCAGTTGTCACCAAAACATAACATGTAATAATTGGGGAAAACGGTTACAGTTGTGCTCAGGTAAAAACTGTGCTGATAGTGTACATTTTCACCTCCTGTCCTGTCACTTCGCTTAAAATTTCGCCGGTCTTCTGCCGTAATTAGGTCGCTGCTTCAATGGCGATGGAATGTCACTCGCATGTTTGCTGCAGTCGAGCGAGGTAGCACAGTGCGGATGTCACCAAAACACACCTGCTCCTAGAACACCATTTGTGATACAAACACAGTGCACCTCATTGTTAACTGTCTGACTGACATGTGAATAATCTGCGCTACTGTAATTAGAATATTGCCACACACAAAACCTACGTTTGTTTGGACGAGTAGGAGCTTTTAGGAGATTTGTTTTTGGGACAATCTTATTTTCTAATTGCCTTTATTTTACCTTGCTATATGTGTCATCCTATTATCGTACAGATTTTAAGACAAACCGAACGTCAGCATTTTGTGGCAAATCTTCAAATTTGACATATTTACCACTGACAGCCTGATGATGCCCCCCCCCCCCCCCCCCCACACACACACACACACACACACAGTCCCTTTCCCTGCAGCAGTTATTGTTGTTACTGTACTGCAAGTCTGCACTAATTAAATTCCATGAAGGTTATTTATCTAATTAGTATAACAAAAGAAAAATCATGTGATTGTGTTTGTTATTTGGTTCAGTGCGTGTGCGTTGTGTGTGTTTGGAACACGGTTGCTGGGTTAGTGATAGAGTGGGCAGTTCACTTGCCATGCAGCACGGCCAGAAAAATATGAAGCACTTAAATAAGAGCGGCATATGCTCATTCAATGATAGATGGATGTATGGATAGATAGATGGGAGAAAAGATAGAAAGAAAGTGAGTGAATATTCCACCCAACGGTCAGGGAATGATAATAGGTCTGGGTTAGACCCCTGCAGTTATATCCTTCATTCAGGATGAAACAATTGCACACACACACACACACAGTGAAGAGGCTGTTGAGATGGCAGAGGTGAAGGAGAGACATGATGATAATATTCATGTGAGATAATGCAGGGGCTTTAAAGGGGAAGGACAATGTCTTGAATAACAGTTGCCATTAAGATAGCAGTTATCATGCAATCGTGGCCTGTGAAGTGTTGTTCAGGAAGAGTGGTGGGATCCAACATTGCACAGACCTCTTTAGCTCAACGTGAAGAGCAGCATTTTCACATAATTAGCACTCCAGTTATATACACTAAACACACATGCATGATCACACGTGCACGAAACACCTGCAATCACACATGAGCCCACACGTCTCCATGCCCCACTCCTCTCGGAAGCGCATTTACACACACAAAAAAAGAGAGAGCGATACCGACAAAGGAGCAAAGTGTGCAAAGAACCTGAGCCGCCCCACTGGTTAAAAGAGCCTAAATGCCCTGTTAAATATTTATTAACCCCTTCTGGCTCACCAGCATTCATTCACACACCTCAAAGAAGGTGATACTCTCCTCTGCTCTCACATAATGTAACTGTTTCCAGTTTATAGAGCACGTTTGTGTGTGCATGTCTGTTGCACTGGCAGAAGAGGCATTTGTTTTGAGGGATGCACGCAGTTATGTGTAAATAGAGGCATGTGTGCAAAATTCATTTTGAAAAATATAATACCAACACCTTTTTTTTTTTTTTTTTTTTTTGATGACAAACCGCATTGATTTGCCAACCAATATGGCCATGTCGTGATTTAATGGTACAGCGAAGACAGTGAAACACATGGCTGGTCAAGCTTTAGGATTTTCATGAATTAGAAAACAGAGACCAAATAGAGTAGTATTGCTGGTGCATGTGGTTAATTTTGTGCTCCCAAACCTTGAAATGAGGCCATAATGAGAATCGCTCCGGCCATGGTCTGATCCCCCTTATCTAGCCAGAGTTCCTCATGAATAACTATGAATGTTATGTTGTCTCTGCAGTAAAGATTTACACTGTTATTCTGAGTTACCCTAATCATTTCTTATGTGCTCAACTGTAGCATCTAGGTCAGGGGACAGGGTTGTTGGTGGTGTGTGGGTGGGTGGGTTCAGGGAGCACTTTAAATTTGAATGCAAACTTATGTAAAGACAGTGGATTTTTATTGTTTTTCTAAAAAGCATACTGTGGGAAAGAATAATAAGTAGTTATAAGATGAGAAGTAATTTTGTGTTCCTCAAGATCCCACACCATTTAAAAATCCACTAACTTTATATTCAATATATATATATATATATATATATATATATATCAATATTTCACAATAGAAAGGACTGGAACACTGCTTTCGTTGGTCCATTAGTCTCATATTTAATTTAATCATTACAAGACATCTATTTTCACAGTGACACCCACAGCATGTTGATGAACTTAAGCCAAGTCTGAAACATACTGAGCATGCAGAAAACAGACAGACAAACAGACAGACAGCGTAGAACTGGTTCATGAACTTTCTATGGATATTTTGATAACTAAGAATCAAGCAACATGGCTAGCATGAAATCAACAAGTTTTCCAAATTAATAACCAATCGGTAGTGTCTGCGTTGAACAATGACTGGCTGGCAGTAACTTACCTTTCCTCCTAATACAAGGCTACTGTACCTTTCTGTCTTTTCCCATCTGTCTTCTGATGTTTCAGAACATTAGTAGGTCTCAGTGTAGTAACATAGCTGCTGTCTTTTGCACAAATATGTGAAATGGTGCAGTCTATACAAGCTACTCCATGCACCGTGTAGTTGGAAGTTTCTGGTCATTTAAAAAGAGGATGAGCACTGCGGGCCAGTGCAATGGTGCTTTCCATTTGTCTGGACCATAGGTGCAATCTGCTTTTTGTGCATGCATACATGTGGTAAGGTGTAAAGAAGATGCTTGTGTGCAGATACCTTGTGTGAATGACTAATGTTTTAACAGCTATGGAGATGGCTTTGAGAAACATCTCTCCCTACTGTTCAGCTCATGTCCTGAAGACAGACAGACATCTCCAAAGCTGACGTGCACTTTCACACTCACAATGGGCGTAAAAGTACATTGTATTTACTAATTGTTTGAGTTGTAAATTTGCCTGAACTAAAGTTACACCCAGTGCCACCACAAACAGTCTATATAAATATTTATCCAGTCTATGCATGACTTTGACTTTTGTATATTCAAGTTCCTGGAATGGAGTGGGTGTTGGCAGCGAAAGAAAAGGTAGCACACTACTTCCAGTTGTACTGTAGGGAACCTTGAAGTCATCCTTTGTCTCACACATGAGACAGGTCTCTATAGAACAGCCATCTTCCCCCTGCCCAAAATTGTAAAAAATTAAAAAACATCCTGTCTCAAAAGGATGCCAAAAAACTAGTCCATGCATTACCTCGAGGCTGAAATACTGTTATTCTTTATCATCAGGATCTCCCAGTAGCTCTGTGGAAATCCTCCAGTTGATCCAAGATGCTGAAGCGCGAGCTCCAACAGGAACTAGAAAAAGGTCCGCGTAGTTGAAAGAGTCAGGCGGCCACAAACAGTCGCTTTCAATTTTAATGACCAGCTCGGTTCATTCACACATAGAGACAGTAGCAGAGAATGACAGTTCGACATCGGATGGAGCTGCCTTATATAAAGTGAGAGCATCAGCTGTTTCTTCATGTGTCTTCTGCGTGTCACTTGGTGGATACTGCAAACTTTCTCTAACATAGTTTCGGCCAAGACAAGTTTCCTGGACTCGCTGCCGTCTACCCCAATCATCCTTTACATTCCTTCTTACACGAGAGCCTCATGACCTTCTTGGAAACTCTTGACCCTTACGCTTGTGTTACATTCATGAAAGGGAAAATGCATGCTGTCAGACACTCAAAGAGACTTTCAAAGAGTACAGCAGAGCAGAGCCTCCAGCTCTCAGGCTCCTCTTCTGTGGAACCAGCTTCCAGTTTGATGGAGACACCCTCTCTACATTTAAAAAAAAAAAAACATTCCTTTTTGATAAAGCTTGTAGTTGGGGCTAGTTCAGGTGAGCATTGAACCATCCCTTAGTTATGCTCCTATAAGCTGAGGCTGCTGAGGGAACTCCCTTTTCTTCCCTCTCTCTCTCCATGCATTTATATCCCACTACTGCATGTCATTAACTACGTGCCTTCTCTCTCTCATAGTTTGTGCTTTTCCTCTCTATTGTTGTTGTTGTTATTATTATTAATATTGTTATTATCGTTGTTATTATTATTATTATTATTATTATTATTATTATTATTATTATTACCAACCAACCAGGCTGACAGTTCTTGAATACAGCAGTATATACTTTAAAGATACTCTGTCCTTTTTCTGTTCATCTAAAGCAAGAGGATGAAACCTGGCAGATGATTCATTTTCAATAGAGAATAAATCTGGGGAAAAAAAGGAAAGAGACAAAGAAGAACCTCGTCCTTTCTCTCTCTAACTTACACGCACACACGCACACACAAACAATTCAAAATGGCCACTTGCTCATAGGCCAAAAAGGATATTCAGCGCTCAGCCTTTCCTTATCCTCTGTCATCTTGCAATTTCGTGACAAGTCTTAGTCGTTTGCTGTGCGAGGAATGTATTCAGCTATAAACCTTATAGCCAGTAAACAATCATTTTGTGTCAGTGAGGGTGGAGGTCCATTGATAAGGCCATTTAGCTTCTTTCACAACCAAATCATTCATTTACATAAATTCAAGATAAAAATCCTTTTCATTGACAATGATAATTACACTCATTATTGCTACACAAATAACCGTATCATCTGAGTGAATAGGCTCATAAATTATTGTATTTAAGCCATCAAGCCTCTTTCTCTCCTCCTGCAATTGATAATTTTTTTGGCATTTTGCTCATATGGAATCATGACTTGCATAAGTATGTCCACAGACATAATGACACTATCGTGCAGGCATCATGGTCATAGTCAGTGTTGCATGCTTTCTTGCAGCCTTGCGCCACTGTGACGTGCTGTGGAGAAAATATGATAGTGCAGAGGTTTGAGGGGGAGAGAGAAGATATGCACTGACACAGGCAAGTTAGAAAACTTACACTATTACAAAGTACATGATAAAATCAAAGCCATAAATTAACAAAAAAAAAAATGTTATCTCGCTCTCTCAAGGATTTTATGATAGGAAATTCTGTTTCTGTTTTGAGGAACAGACACATCCCCCTCTCTGTAAATGATATTGGGATTCCACAGAGTTGTATACTGGGTTTTTTTTTTTTTTTTTGCTTTTTCTGTTCCACACATTTGTGACACAATTTATGTTTGTTAATAATCCTGTTGTCGTTTATCTGGTTTCTATGTAAAGATGAGAAATGTTCCTCCGAACTCCAAAGTTCTCTTATTTAGATGTTGTTCTTTCTTAGCTGATTTGCTAATGCTAACTACTGATAGGTCTGCAGTCTGAGGGTGTGGGAACCTTACAGCCTCACTGTGAAGACCATATATATATATATATATATATATATATAATATTTAGCTAGCTGTTACTTAATATAAAAACTTTTTAAGTGATTGAAACATAAAAAGCTGTTTTTTTTTGTTTTTTTAACTAACCAACATCGGCTCTTTGTTGACACTAGTTTGATGGTAAATAAATGAAGATTTTGCAATTTTGGCAATCTGGCAATGGCAGGTTGTGCACGATAATTCAATTGTACAGTAAACGGTATGAAATACATATTTGACTGCAGAGTTAAACTGAGCAGATGCATGGTAGATAATGTCTCCTCTGTGCATATATGTTTTGTCTTTTAGAGTTTCTGTTTGCTATTTACACACACACACAGACACATTCTTCATTCAACATTTATCTGAGTAAATATTCCAGATGATTTTCATCAGAATGTACAACTCAAGGAAAATAAAGTCAAATAAATTCTCTCCTTGTTGCCATCTTGCTCAGTGGCAAAATGACAGACATAGAGTGTGTGTGTCTGTCTGTGTTTGAGTACACACAGGTTGTTTTAGCACGCGTGCATCTGTGCATATAGGAAGAAACCATTGAGAGTTTCCGTCTGTTTTCCGCCATCACACTGTGACTGTCTGAACCGCGATTCCACAGGTCATCTCTTACAGATGGCTCCCCCATTTACAAGCCCTTTGTCTGGGGGAAGGACCCCAGTGTGTGTGCCCCCCCACCCCCTCCCCACCTCGGTGCCCTGGTTTGGAGCTGCTCTGTACGCAGATGGTAGAGGGGGAATGGCATTGACGCTCACATGCAGCCATCCTCACACACAGACACCAACAGTCACATCCCCTGAGCTCGCCGTCCTGTAGACTTCCTGCCCTACTGCTTACAGTGTTAAGACCTCATTTTGTCCTCACTTCAACCTATCCACCTTCTGTTGTCTCTTGTCTAGCACAGGTCGGCACAGTGGGACTTCTCTCCATCCAAGGTGCGAGTTTGGAAAGGATAATCTGCTGCTCAGTGTACCATCAGATGTCCCCGGTGTTTCATTCACATGCCAACCTGGAGACTGACCCGAGGCCTTAAATAGCTGTCAAATAGCTAGGAACACATATGGAGTTGTTTTACTGTGTTTTCGTATCCTTACAATCACCGCAACCTTTCTCCGCCTGGTTTAGATCTCATATTACAATATTGGTCCAGACACGCTGCCTCTGCTCACATTCACTTTTTCACCTTCTTAATGCTGGTGCGCAAATACTAAATATCCTTGAGAGACAGAGGCAACTTCTTTTCAGTGTGATGCGTATCCTTGCTGAGAGAAAGAATAGAGAAGAATATTGACTCATACAGAAAAGCTATGCATAGAGCTGACTTCATCCAAGGACTTCTCTTCTATTATTCAACGAACAGCTCACCAGTGAATTGCGGCACAGGTATGAGACTGGTTAGCTGGCTGTGCTGTCTGAAAGACTCCAAGCACAGATTTTCTCTTCAAGGGGGGTGTTCATCTCTCTCAGTTTGAAAATCTATAATATCACAAACACTTCAAGCTCCATTGGCTTATAACCATACGAAAAGTACCGGGACTCAAAGGGTCTTTGAAAGGTTGAGGCTGCTGCTTATATCATTAGAAGGAATCTGCAAGGGTGGATAGTTCAGCTTCAAAGAAGAATACCTCACTTGCCTAGCAACTAATTAATAATTCACCAGGCAAACAAACAAACATTGATCTTAGAGAGTACACCTTTAAAGCAAAGAAGAAAAAAACAAAAAAAACAAACAGTGCACATCACACACGGACAGTTTGTGTGCATGTGCGTTGAAACACATGCACACTTAGCAAGTTAAGAGTGTTAAAATAGCACTTACTAATCAGGAGAGGTGCCGTGGTAATAATTAGTAACTAACTTTTCTTTTCTTTCATTCTGTTGCTGGTGCATTGGATTTAACACACACACACACACACACACACACACACACACACACACACACACACACACACACACACACACACACACACCGACAGCACACTTCTTCTTGCCCTTTTAGACAGACACTACAAAGGTGCCTTCCAATACAAATCAATTAAATGGTCCTCGTGAGAGAGCTGCGACATTTGCAGTTAGTGGCTCTCTCCACCAGGCAGGGAGAGGCAAAGACAACGCACCCTGTCAGCTCTGCCAGGTTTCCATTTCTATGGAAAGGAGGTCTTTCTAAACCCTGTAGTTGTGTAAAGAGAATGGTGCAGGTTTAGATCGGACCTGAAATTAAATGATGTATCCAATTTAGTTAATATGAATTAATGAGGTCAAAACCAACACTGACATTTAAATCACTGCCTTGAAAATTAAGTTTTTTTTAATTTAAATGTTCTAATTTTTTTAATTAAAAAAGAAAAAGCTTGCCTTTTTCCAGAGGCAGCTTCCTGTGACACATAAATGCTGTATCTGCGCACAAGAGGCTTTTCTTTCTTGAGTGTCAACTGGAAGGCAGCCACCTCGTGTATACAGTACCAGCTGTTATGGGGTGATGTTGGAACTCAGAGATGAAGATGGTGGGGCTCAGCCAACTACAGGCTATGAGGAAAAGAAATGTCTGCTGCTGGGTAGCCTGAACTGGTAATACTTTCAGGTTCAGAGCCTCTTCACAAGGGCCAATCCTCATTGTAAAATAGGGAAGTTGCATTGTTAACCAGTAAGGCTAACAGTACTGGCCTGGCCATCCTTAAATGTCATAAATGTTGGTGACAGTATCTGCTGACAACTTTTATAGTAATTCTTCTTTCTTTACTTGGGTGTGTCCAGTGAAGCACTCTTAAGTATGATGGAGCTGGAAGTGAACAGCTTCTGGGAAAGTCTAATTGTGCAGAAAGTTCACTGTCTGAAACACATACATGCAACAAATCCTCCACTGTCCTTTTTGTCATGCCAACACACAGACACACTGGAAAGAGAATGAATGCTTTCAGCCTTCCAGTACTCCATCACTACTCACCAGTAAGCACCCCCGACCCAACCCCTCTCCCCTTCCCTCCTTCTCTTTCTCACATCCATCACACTCCAGACTCCGCCATCAGCCAGCACTCCCTCTTACCACCTCCCTATGCCACTGTGCGTGTGTGTGTGTTTGTGTGTGTGTATATATGCCGGCTCTGACACATGTATACAAGCCAATCACTTTTGGCAGCAATCGCAAATCATTAGTAGATGAAGAGTTCCATTCACATGGGCTTGGCCCTCCAACACGGCTCCGCAGGCACAGCTGCTTATCTCTGAAAATGAGTGCACTGAACTTTTGCATGTACATGCTTAGATAATCAAGGTGAGCCTGTTCAAGCCTATGGGGCCTGCCCCTATTAAAGCTCAGTGATCACCCTCTTCCTGATCCACTTTTTTTTTTTTCTTTCTTTTTTTTTTTTTTTTGAAAGAGTGGAGGACAACGAAGCCATTTTCGCTTCTCTGGCTCAGTTTGGTTGCTCCTGACTGCACAGTAGCGAGCACGTAGAGCCCGCTGGACTACAGCAGCTACCTAGTTTGAACAGTAGTCAAACTATTTTCACACTCCACTCACATGGAACTTCATAACCTCCCATGGATGTTATGAGTCTGTCAAGCGCCGCCCTTCAGCCCTTGATTCATGGCTCTCCGAAATTGGACAACAAGCCAGTTCAGCATGGTTAAGGAGGTCTGTAGCCTTCTGTCTCCAGTGGGGGGGTGGTGTTATGTGCCACATACATCAGCATCCACCTGTTTCCTCATGGCCCTCCACTCTAGATTAATCAACTTTTCAGTGGCAGAGGAGCATTCATCATCTCAGGACTGGCATGACTGACGTTCACTGAGGCAGCACATGCACAGTCACATGCCAAACAGATAAAGACCATTTCTGCCATTTAACAAATATTTTGGATATTTACCTCCAGAAACAAATAGGGTTCTGGGTCGCGGGATGAGACGTGGGCCAGGGAAACACTCCTTCCTGTTGCAGGGGTGGATTCTCAAATATTTCATCACATTCTTAAGATTTTTCAATTTTTCATTTTTCGACACTTTCGTCAAATTCTCAGGAAATAATGTGTGGATCCTGATGTCATGAGACATATTTATAGTTTTGATGACTTCGTACAGTTTTGTGCAGATCTGGCAGACATGTAGAATTGTTTGCTTGGTATACGCTCTACTGACTGCAATTTTAGTTTTGATTTTAAATATGTCGTGATAAACTTAATATAGTATTGTCTCTGTGCGCTCATTTTTCAGGATTGATGTATTTTTAAGACTCTGTGCCGGCAACGGCCAGGTCACATTATTGAGGCATTATGTTTTCGGGTTGTTCGTCACACACGATATCTCAGTAACGCCTTGCGGGAATTTCTTAAAATTTGGCATGAATGTCCACTTGGACTCAAGGATGAACTAATCAGATTTTGGTGGTCAAAGATCAAAGGTCAAGGTCACTGTGATCTCACAAAACACGTATTTGGCTGTAACTCAGAAATTCATACACTAATTATGACACAATTAAACTCAAATGTTGAAATTAAATGATGATAGATGCAAAAGGTCAAAGGTCAACTTCACTGTGACATCATAATGTTCTGCAAAAAACCCACCTCTGACCATTATCCAATGCTGTAACTCGGGAAAGCAAGGTTGTGCAGCTTGACTGGTTGGTGGAAGCATACAACTGCCAGGCGGTAATTCTAGTTGAGTTGAGTTCTCATTCTGTACTTCTTGAATTGTTAATTACCCTGGATGGTTAATCACACTTGTCATCATAGAGTCCATCAGCCTAGTGTTGTATACGGGTGCATTAAAAATTTTCAAACATTTTGCCCATATGAAGATCCATCTGGGACCGAAGTATTATCCATTTAAACATTTGTGGCTTGGAGTCGGTGTAGTATTACAAAATTGCCTGTATTTTGGAGAGAAACTGAATAAAATCTCCATTTTTTTCCGCACAATTTTCAGCTAAAATCCTTCAGCTCATGCAATTTTAACAATGTGATGACAGACTCTTGCTGAAACAGTGGCAGACTTTTACCCATGTGCTTGTTTGCTGGTGTCTGTGTTTATAGGACCGAGATGGGATATTATACATACAGACAATGACCCACCGTAGCATTTACGGGAAAAGAGGGAGCGTCAGAAATCAAGAGGGAAAAGAAACGGTGATGGATTGACAGACATCTGGAGACAGATGTGGAGTGATTGGCATGGGGAGAACCAGTGATTGATGGGCATAAAAAATGTAACTGATAGCTATGACAGCTTGGTGGTGGTGGAGTGTGTGTGTGTGTGTGTGTGTGTGTGTGTGTGTGTGTGTGTGTGGGTGTGCGGATGGGGGGGGGTAGCTAGTCACTTGACAATACGTCAGAAGTACACCATGACTGCCTATTCACTCACATCCCTGCTGACCCATACGCAATTCTCAGACAAACAAAAACGAATAAAAATAACATTGCCGTCTCTCTCCACCAGCCCTCAGTCTCTGATGCCTGTACCCTCCCTGGCCAATTACAGTCGTCCGGCTCCTCCTTTGTGTCTGGATATAAGCAGCGGTCTCTCATCTACAATCAGTGGCAACACTTACACCAATTAGCCGAGCCTGAGGAAATGGCTGGAGCTGCAGAGGAGTGTGCCCAAATGCCACCAAGAGTTCAGATGGTCATTTAAGATTGACACCAGCAAGTGAAAAAATAACTGCAGCAGTCATTTCTTTGAAGAGTGCCTGTGAGAGACTTTCAGAAAACGTTTCCATTTATATTAGCTGTTTATATGCGCTAATCTAGACACTTGTGCCCAAAATAGTTGAAAAGAAAGACTTGCAGTGATGTAAATAGGATTAGCCAGATACAAATCTCTGTTTCCTGAATCACAATTACGAGAATTTATCTCTATGGGAGGAGAGGTAGGGACTTATTTTGGGCACACGTTTTTTGGTGGAAAAAGGTGCATGAATACAGCACAACATGGAGCAAAATTCTCATCTGTGCAAGTGCCTGATGTGAGAGTGTGTGTGTGTGTGTGTGTGTGTGTGTAGCATGTGTCAGAGTAAGTGTGAGTATTTCTGTCAGAATTCTTCTCCATCTCAGTAAACCTCTGTAATTACATCCTAACAGAGGGAGGAATTAAACCCACTTTCATCTATTGGGATGATGAATATGACAGCGTACTGTTATATAGACTTCATATCTGCAGACAAACACACATAAATCTCCGCCTGTGATGGTGCTGCTCTGAAGGCTGTGTAATTAAACATTGTTATATGAGAAAGTGAATTAATCTATAGTCTGTGAATGTGCCATCAGGATACGGTTGATGGCAGGCTGTGTTAGAGAGAGGATGATTTAGCTGACGAGGATGGTCATATAAAACCTAGGGGAGTCAGTTGACGGTGAGCAGAAATGGAGTATAATTTGCAAGGTTCCTAAATGATGCCACTTTATTCATTTTTCAGGGATGACTGTCACTTTGATGGAACAATGAAAGTCACAAAGAACATGATGGAACAAAGAAAGTCACACAGAACAGAGAAAACAAAGCCTCATCACCGGAGGCATTTCAGAGTCTCTGCTTTTATGTTCTGACTTATGAATCTGTGGAGTCATGTAATTTAAGGAACTTGCTGCTGTGGAAGGTAATTTCCTGTCACAACTTACAATAATCCTTAAATGTAACACTGGCAGAACCCTGGTGGAAGTGATTAACAATGTTGTCTCCTGGGTTTGAAGCTTGGAGCCGGTCCTGGTTGTGTGGAGTTCTCTTGATTCACAGCTGACTTGGACACACTGTACGTGTACGTACGGACCTCTGCACTGTCATCAGCCACAAGAGATTATATCTATCTTATCAATATTTTCTAACACGAAAGTACGAGATCCAATACATAACGCTGTTGAGAGGGTAACAAAGATATTTCGTGTTGAAAGCAGTAACATTAATGCTCTGGCCTTTTCATAGCACCATAGTAATGTCTCAAATGTAAGTCTGTTTCCTTCGTGGGTGAGTGCTTAACACTGGCTATACTGTAGAATAGGTTCACACTTTTTCATTTCTATCTTAAAACAGCCCTCACATGCCCATTTATACATTTAAACAGTTATTGGTAGCTGTAAGCACTCTTCCTCTTCATATTGGCCCTGAAGAGTTCCCTTCCAGAGGTAGTTCCCCAAAATCCACAATCTATAATTTGCACTTTTCGAGTACAAAATTCCCTCTTTTGTTTTTCCTCAGTGTTTACTTGCTGAGCTGCCATGGAGGGATAGAAACACAAAAAGCAAATTTTGTACTAAAAAGACTAACGGTGCAAAAACACAGAGGTGCACAGGTGAACTGGTGCTTTCCCAAGTGGCAGGAGGGGAGCAGGAGAGGATATGGTGCACTGCAGTCTTATGCTGCCAAGAATGAGTGTGTTTTGTGCAGTCGACTACCAGCACACTTTTGTTTCATAGTAAATTTCAATAGTATACAGGCAGCATTCTATACGCTCTGTAAACACATCAAGCCTAAAACCTGTTCAAGCCTTAGATAAACCTCAGACTGTTCCAAGCCCCTCCTATATTTTAAAGTTAGCTGTTTTTAATGTCCAATTACTTGCCAACAAAGCACTTTTAGTTAATGATCTTATTTCTACATACCAGTTCGATTTCATGTTTTTAACTGAAACATGGTTGGAGAACAGCCGCAGTGCAACGGTTCTCCTTGAGTCAGCCCCCTTCCCCCCAAATTTGAACTTTTTTTGTTTAAATGTTTCCTGAGTGGGCAGGAGAGGTGGGAGTGTAGCTGCTCTATATAAAGACGCATTTGGATGTAAACAGATCGCCCTTGGGGAATCGAACTCCTTTAAATATTTTTTCTTTGTACAGTGATGAAGAGCTCTCCAAGAATTTTACTCGCTGTTATCTACAGACTCATCACCCAAACCAGATCTAAAACTGTCAATAAGAGGTACATCAGCAATATCTATGACACCGAGTATAACAGCAGAGTCTGTGGACGACCATCTTAGTCAGTACTATTGCACCTGTCAAGGGTAAACGTAAAGCACCATGGAGAAATGTCACTACAGTAGCATATCAAAAGAGAGAATGTAACAATGCTGAGCATAAATGGAGGAAAACTAAGCTTCAATTTGACTATGCCATTTTTGAAGAAAGTCTCTGTATCTATGACTCTGAGTTATGCAGGGCTAGACAATCTTACTTCTCTATCATCATTAATGGGAATATTAACAACACTCATGCTCTAAGAAATCCCCCTACACAGTTACCTCAAGAGTTTATATCGGCTAAAAAAATGTAATGTAAAATGTAAAATGCTTCCTTTTTCCATCAGAAAATCGAAAACATCAAGTATTGGCTCCACAGTCAAGCAAAAACCTATACCAGCACTCAGAAAAAGTACAGTCTCTATATCGGAATTTACTGCCATTGATGGTAAAAACTCTTGAAGAAAATAGTGCTGCATCTTAAGCCATCTACTTGCCGCCTTGATACTCCACCAACAAGTTTTTTTAAAAAGTGTTTTTAGCTGTTTAGAATCTGAACTTTTGCAGATTGTGAATGGCTCCTTTCTTTCAGGCACGTCTCCAGCATCACAAAAAACTGCAGGTATCAAACCTCTCCTAAAAATGAATAAGCAAGGTAATTGAGAAAGTAGTTTTTAAACCAAATCAGTAACTACTTTAATATAAATGGCAACATCACAGTACTGGAACTGCCCTCATAAATGTACGAAATGACATTTGCCTAAACACAGACTCTGGTAGAAGAACTGACATACTGAGAGGGATTGTTTTATGTCTATTGGTGCTCATGAATCCGTGCAAACCACCATGTCATACGGACTCCCACAAGGATCCATTCTCAGGCCCCTTTTGTTCAACCGTTCTTGGCCATATAAGTTTTACTTAGAGTCTGTAAGTCACAAAATGGTCTGGGCCCTAAATATAGTTCAGAAAAAATGTTCTATGTAAATGAGC
The DNA here is from genome assembly GCF_002260705.1 of Seriola dumerili. Taxonomy (NCBI): domain Eukaryota; kingdom Metazoa; phylum Chordata; class Actinopteri; order Carangiformes; family Carangidae; genus Seriola; species Seriola dumerili. The sequence continues at coordinate 3,911,333 of NW_019174704.1, forward strand.
ACAATAGGTCTCTAAGATCTGCAGGAGCTGGTCAGTTAGTGGTGCCTTGAGTGAAAACTAAACAGGGTGAAATGGCTTTCAGCTATTATGCTGCCCACTGCTGGAACCAGCTCCCACTGGAGATCAAATCTGCCCAAACTGTAAGTGGCTTTAAAAAGAAGCTCAAAACTGCTCTATTTTTCCCTGCCTTCATCTAAATTTTAATCTTGTACTTTGATGAGATATTACCTATTCTATAACCTGTGTTTATACCGTTTTTATACTGTCTTCTTATTGTGCTTTATACTTCTATTTTTATGCTTCTTTCATTTCTGTTCAGCACATTGAATGAGCTCTGTGTATGATCATTTGCAAGACAAATGAATTTGCCTTGCTTTTGCCTATAGTTGGACACATTATTTGGTTTAATCCCACCCATATACAGTAAAACCTTTCAAGATCACACAGCTGCTGTTTTGCTCATCTTTCCACTTTTATTTTGCATTTTTCACTCAGCTGACATGTGTTAATGCTGTCAAAAAAGTGGCATTAATGCCAGCCAGACGAAATACAGATTACTAATTGATTCTTACCAGCTCTGTGATCTACGACAGTTAGTAGCTATCTGTACTGAAGGCTTTGTCTTTACTCTGATCAGTCTTTATACAGCCGTCTGAAAGCAGCGGATATCTGTTCCATCTGTGATGTTGCACACTATCAAACCACAATTACTGTACGCACTGCAGATCCAATAATTACATTTTATGCGATCAGCACCAAAATGGCGCAAAAATGACTACAGAGACCTCTATGCTTATGTGCTCGTCAAACATCATCGAACAAATGAAAACTGTCCACTAATAACTCCGTGTCCGCCGTGTCACAATCCAAAACACTGGGTAACCGGAGCAACGACTGTACACTTCATCTTCTTTTTAATGCATCAGGCCAAAGTAACACCTGGAGCTCCACATGTTTAATCAGAATACAGGTAGACATGTGGCTGCGACCAGCAACACGATGGGATAGAGACTGTTTGGGTGACATTTTATGGAGGTGTTTCCAAAAACAAGAGTGTTCATTTAAAACTCCTTATTTATTTATGGATCACACCAGGCTCATGTTTATGTAGCAATATGAAGATTATACTGCTTTATGAAGATTAGGCAGACAACATGAATTATTTTGCATTTTAAATTCTACTTTCACTGTATATATGGAATTAAAGTAGTGATGGCTAGCTTCAGTTAAGCTTTACAGTGCATTTACTTACATTGGAATCATGTCAGGAATAGATCTCATTATGCTCAGATGCTCAGAACAGTTTGATATGTGAGTAATGTTTTAAGACCATATAAATGATATAACAAAGCTTGATTAAGGTTAGTCATGAGTGAATGATGGCGAGGTCAGTTTTACTCATTCCATCAAAGTGACAGATCCCGCAGGGAACCCTGTGGTGTTTCCTTGCAAATAGATAGTTATATTTACATTCAGTGTTTCTCAGCAAAACTGTGTTGCATTTTCTTTTCCACCACCACAACAAACTGTTAATCACTGGAATAGCGTGAAACTGTCTGCAGAAATGTGTATCGTGGGGCACCCCTGTGGCTTAGGTGTTGGGCTGCCAACCTTAAACCGTATCTCATCTGGCTCTCCAGTGTTTTCTGTCATCTTTCTATTACCACTATCTAATAAAAGCATACGTTGTCCCCCACAAATAGTGTTTTTAACAAAGAAAGTTTGCATGTGTGTTCTCCTGCACCCCGAGCTCGCTGCTCATCAAAACATTACTTTTCTAGCATCACTAGTGGTCAAAAACTCTTCGGGGCACCTTTTCCAACAGTCTGCCGCTCTATAGTCTCATTCACATAATAGGCTTCACAAACCTTTAAGACTAGGCCAATCCACCCATGGCTACACTTTGTAATTTCACAAGTACTATTGCTTGCTGGACACCTGGCAGGAAGCTAATTATGCAGGGCAGTCTGTCAAAAAGAAACATGACTGTAGCCCACAAAGAAGCAAAGCAATTGTAGATTGTGTTGTACTCAACTTAATGATCATGTTTTTAAATGAAAAGGGTTGCCTGAAGGAAACTTAAAGTTAATGAGCTTCCAGTGTTAATATTTAACATACTTGGAAACACACTCTTGACAAATGCACTCTAAAGTCTGAAACTTTCATTACTCAAATGAAATATAATATTTTCTTAGATTTGATCATCTTTTTTAATAAAATCTTTACTGTAAATGTGTGTGTGCATGTGTTTACGTGCGTGTGTGTGCACGTTCTTTTTTTTTCACAGGCTCAAGACCTGTGGGAGCCAATTAGAGTGTAATATTGGAGATGACAAAAGAGACTCAGTTTGGTCCAGCCCACCCGTCTCTGTCTTGTACCCCCCCCTAGCTTGATAGCCAAACAGAGGTTTAATAAGAGCGGTGTCTGGCACTCTCATCTCCTCTCAGACACACAGGAAGCCCAGCGGTCACAGAGTTTGGGTTTAGATGAGGTCACTGCCCCTGTGGGCTCAGCTGGAAGAAAGAAGACAGTGAAATAAATGGACAAGAGACCGGAGAGCAGAGGAACCAGTTACTGAGCTGAAGCTTGGTGTGTGTCTCAGAGATATTATATAACGGAATATGGGATGAGATTGCAGATGAAATGTGTCCTACATAACTGGGAGTCAGACCCATCTCTCCTGTGGGGAAATGTGATAGAACAGGTTCACCTTTCTACCTTCACTTCGTGAACTTATTTCAGTGGTTATTTTTGATGATTCAGGAAGAGGACCACCAGTAACTAAAATACACACACTCATGGACACTGATGCAATTTTAATATCATGTGGGTGTGCTGAAATAGTTTGCTAAAACAGAAATGTAGCTTAGATATAAAGTTATGTAAACCACTGACTGTATATAATTACATTAGTATGAGTATCTTGTTCTTTGTTTAACATATACAATTGATATATTGTTTGATATTCATATAGTAACAATCATTCTCTCAGACATTCTTGAAAGACATTTTCAGGAATGCCCTCACCACTTCCTACAGGAATATGCCAAACTTGGCACAGCAGCAATAAGCGGGTAATGATAATAACCCCCCCCCCACCCCCCACTCCACCCCCCACCCCACCCCCCGGGGAACTTGGAATCAGAGCTGTGCAGCAGCAGGTACTTTTAAGGCCGACCAAAGCAGTGAGCACCAATGACACCACCATAATGCAGAGGGTGCATTTCAGTCAGCAGAGTATGTAATGTGAGAGCAGCAGCTCACGCCGATAGCTTCGCTCTGCGTTTGTCTTTTTCTCATGTTCAAAGTTGATTAGTGAAAACATTTATACGTGTCCATACATCACATGTTTGCTGGTGCAGCAGTGGAGTATGAGAAAGAAAAGAGCTTTTAAGTCATCTAATATAGCTGTAAACATGAAAGTTGGGTGTCACTCTTTCAGACTGAAAGGTAGTAGAGCAGAAACAGATACTAATTTAATATCTGAACTGACAGCAGCCTCATTTCCATTTGGAATTGGGGATGGTAAACTGAAAACAAAAATGCCCGTCCCGTGTTGATCTTTATCTTTGTTTTTACATGTTGAGAAGCAAAAAATCATTTAACTTTTTAATAACATAGTGCCCTTATCAACAAACTGCGTTGCAAAAAGTAATGTTTTATTGAGTGCTTAAGGCACACTGGATGTTATGTATTAAGTGGAATGCTAAACTACACTGGTAGGGGTTTGATAGAGATCACATTTATTCTGCCATTTGTGGCTACTTATAATTTCCTGTCTGTTCCTAAATCTGTCTCAAAATAGTTTTCCACTTCTACCATTTAGCCTGAAGTTGTAGTGGATGTTAAGAGCACAATCTTGTGTAGTCTTAACAGCTTTCTTCTGATGTAGGACTCTGTAATGTCCATTAATACATAATGTGTTACTGTATGTTACAGATACATGGCAATGTAGCATCAATCACTCTTTAAGCACCATTTTGTCTTATTTTTTTTTAGATTTTCCAGATCAGTCCTATCTCAGAACCGAGTGAGCATTTTCCCTAAGACACCTCTCCACGCGCCTGTGTTCTGGGGACGACAGAGTGAAGGTCCTCGGCAGCAGAGATAGTTGGGAATCATCCAAAGTCTTTCCATCACTCGGTGGGTAACTGCAGGTTCCTGCTGTGTCTCACCAGGCTCCATCAACGTGGATCTTCCTCTGCTTCTTTCAGGTTGTCTCACACACAGTGTGCACTGAGGGGCTTTTTGTATGTCTGACAGCACATGTTGGACCGTTGTGATTGTCTCTCAGCTCCTTGAGCATCCACAGTTTTGTGAGGTGTAATATATTCAAAGTTTATACTCGAGGTAACCCTTACAAGCAAAACAAAAGCAGCCACATGTAACTGATAGAAACTTATATAGACCTCCAGTTTTGGGGGATATACATCCGTCACAAAAACAACAACAAAAATCAAACAATAAATATGTAAAGGGAGAGGAAGTCTCCATTAAGCTATCGTCACCTCTAATACCAAATATTACAATGAAAAATAAGAAGCTCAATACTTGGTGGGAATTTTAAGCCTGTTTCAAGTTTCATTAATCATTTGTTTTCTTAATTCATTTGTCCTTGAGTGGAAAATTGCTATGAGAGGTGTTTTCCACATTTATCGAATTCCACAAAATCCTGTGGCTGACATTACAGCACACTCTCAGAACCCGCTTCACAAAGGTTTGTGATTGGGACGAGTGGTGAAGTCTTCACTGCGGGCTGAGTGACACAATACCCAGCTTTTAATGCTCGGCAGAAATGATGAGGGAGCGGCTGCTGAACTGAATGTCAATAGGTGCGCTCCGCCCACGTGCCCCGATCAATCATGTTACTTGACAGCAGATAGAGTCAGACGCACTGACCGCGGCAGACCTGCGCACGTACATTTAAATTCACCTATGACAAGACATTACATTTTAATTGGATTTTATGAATTTCTTACATCATTCATCGTAGCAGTACTTACAAATGTTAATGGTTATTACTAAAATTTCGTTACTTGTGGGGGAGCTAAGGCCTCCTTATCTCCCCCATTATTCGAACCCTGTATGTTAGCATGCTAACGTGCTAAATAAGATGGGGGAACATTATACCGGCTTGGCATCAGCATGGTGATGATGTTAACATTAGAATTTAGCTTAGGGCATGCTGTGTCCATGTAGCGTCACAGAGCTGCTGTAAATGCTTCCTCTTGTTATCAGATGCACTAGGCAACAGTAACAAACACACCAAACGGCAATGTACTACTGTGAGTGGCTATGTTATCATGCAGTCATAATTTCTCAGTCATGTAGTTTGTCAAGCTGGAATCGTCTGAGCTATTGAGCTGCTGAGAGACTCTGAGAGCGTTCTCTGCTGTTTAAGATTTTTGAAGGAAGGTTTTCACCCAGGTGCCACTGGTTTCCATTACTTTTTGCAGTGTGACCTCCATGTCTGCTTTTAGACACCGTGGAGATCATTGGCTCTCTGAAAGGAGACACAATCAATAATCTAAAACACTAGAACAGAAAGACAGATGTGGCGTTTCCTGGGTTTCTGGTCACATGTTGTTTTTACACTTAAACCGTTACTGGCTTATCGAGATGGAAAGGTTGAAAACCCAACATGTATTCACAGTTACAAAATTAACCCCCAGCGGTTTCTTTTTTTTCTTTTCTTTTTTTTTTTCACCTGAGCTATCTGCAGGAAATGGATTGGGCTTTCCACACACAACACACACAGGAACATGCACACAAAGGTTTTTCCCATCAGTAAATCTCCATTACTTTACTGTAGGATTTTTGAGGCATTTCAGCACACAGCATGGAACAGGCTAAACAGTGAATTAGCCAGATTCCATCCATCTCACCTGCCATGTCTTTCCCAAAACATACTGAACATGATGGTGAGGAGATTTTAGTGGTTAGCCTTTTGTCCTATGCTTCCCAAACTATTTCCATTATCTTAAGGTCAGAGGCTGGCTCTGCCTGCCGGCTGCAATATTTATCAATCAAACAGGTCTGAGACAACAGAGAAAAGTGGAGTGGCACAGCAAAAGAGCACTTAGCCTGGATAAACAGGCGGCTAGTACCATGGATCACTGCACTGCTAAGTCTGTCACTGGGAGAGGGGCTAGAGGGAGACAGAGAAGGGAGAAACTCCGGACACAGTGTATGTGTGTGTGTGTGTGTGCATGTGTGGCTTAGAGTGAGGCTTTGGGGAGAAACACAGGCCTGGTCAAAATGTCATCAGCGTGCCAGCTTATAGCAGCTTGAAAGGCTTAGAGTTGTGATATTTATCCTGTGGGCTTTGGCAGGGAGGTGGACTGGGAGAGAAAATATCTGTAATTTCATGGTGTCTTCAGGGGAAATTTGATTTCAGATGGCTGGCAGTCTGATAAATAGGAACTGCTGCCTGCAATCCTTTCCTAAAGGGAAAGAAGAAAGGGTACAAGTCTCCCTCGCGTCTGCGTCAGTATGAGTGTGAGTGTGTGTTTGTGTGTGTACTCATACCGAGATGTCGTGCATGCGCCGCGATAAGATTAGGGACACTGATCTTTTATGCATGTTGCAGTGCTTGTCTTTGCACAGTGTGAGAGTAGTGCTTTAAAGTGAACTTCTATTGATTGACTGGATTAGTTTTGATTACCCCCTGCACTGCATTGGTTTTTATTTCAATTGTCCCTTGAGAGCACTTGTTCAAGAGTTAAATATTATGGGACTGTATTTTCTCCTGTCCCTCCGTGCCTCCGCCTGCCCGGGCTGTCGGTTCTCACAGAATTAAAACCAACATCCTCACAATCTCATCATGAATTTTTAACAATGAAATCATACCCTATTAATTCAATAGAGACCTCTAAAATTCAATATGGTGTCTAAACAATTAGATTTCTCTGCCCATCATTTCTCTCTATTTATATTTAATGTGACTCTTCACACAGCTGAGGGGGAGGGATATGGAGATATATAATAGGAAGGAGACGAGAGTAGAAAGCAGTTATGATGATGTGAAAAGAGGAGAATGAGAAAATCCTCATTTGGTTTTCCTTGCACACTTCATTATGGTGGATCAGGCCTGTAAACACAGTAATAGCTAAGTACTGATAAACAGCTCTTGCTTGATTACTCCTCATTCGTTTTCCTTTTGTTTCACAACTGTTTCACAGCAGTGCACATGCTTTTTTTTTCATACATGACAAGTGCTACATGCAGTTTCAGCACTCGACACACTGTTAAACATGCGGCAACATCAGTGATTGCACCAGAGGTGAAATTTTTCTGAAGCGCTCACATGCCTCCAATTAGATCAGGCATCGTGAAAACAGTGAACATCAAGCCTGGGAGAGATTCAAAAAGACCATGACCTTATTTCCAGTGAAAGAGGCGGTGGGAGGCAGAGAGGATAGATTTAGCAGCTCTCAGGTGGAAACAGCTGAGTCTGACTCCGGTGCCCAAAAAACGGGTTCATTCTCCTCATCTGCCAACAGCTCCAAATGTTTCTGACAATGCAGCTGATGTTTGTGAAGAAGAATCAAGCCTGTGGCTCTCTTTGGCAGTGAGTCTCTCTCTCTCTCTCTCTCTCTCTCTCTCTCTCTCTCTCTCTCTCTCTCTCTCTCTCTCTCTCTCTCTCTCCCTCCCTCCCCCTCTCCCTCTCTTGCTCAGTATATATTCACCTGGTGTGTGCGCACCACTGGAGCAGGGACAGGGCCTCGAGCAATCCCCCTATAGCATTTCCCGTATTGCCACCATCATGTTTGGATAGCACGGAGAAGGTGAGAGGTCCGTGTTATTGGTGGTAGTGCTGGGTGAGTAACTTGACAGTTAAGACAAATCAAACTCATTAAAGTTTAGATCTATGCAGACAAGCGCTGCACCCAAAACTGATTAAAGCACAGGTATGGATTTTCCCAAGTCTGTCTTAATATAGTACTCACAATCCTCATTCTGCACAATTACGTATTATAAAGTTCAGCCGAAGGGAAGACCAGACAACAAAATGTCAGACTTTGACGCAGGAGGCCGCTGTCCACTTCCTGGTTCCTGCTGACAGATCAAGCAAACCGAACATTGACCATAGCGGACCACATAGTCAGATCATTGACTGGGTTGTCAGCTCAGAGGAGGCTTGCATGTGTCATTTTTCGAGTGCCGTTTTGAAACAATGTGCTGTGCACGATGGGTTTTCTGTTCAGCAGATCCCAAACAGGCTTTATCATCAAAGGGCTAAAACCGCCGAGCTTGAATGCCGTTAAAGAGACTTTATTGAGTGGGGCATCAAACCATTTTGCATGTGCAACGTGTCGGGCTGAATTAGGTGCGGAGGAAATTCAGATTTTATATGATAATATACAGATAATGGATCAGAGTCTCTATTACGGTGTACATATAGCTCTCAGCGCAACATCCAGCCTCAAATGAATCACAATGACATAGAGGCCTTGACAATGCAGGTGTTCATTTTTACAGAACAGAACCAAACGCTTCTTTGGTTTGGCAGACACGCACATAACGCATACTTTCACCTCTATTATCATTGGCTTCATACAATTCTAGCTTATAATATTCTTTGCAGCGATCTCTAGGTCAATCACGTACAAAGACTGAGTGTGCAGACGCGCGCACACACATACACACACACACACGCGCACGCACACATTATGAGGCTTTGATGTAAGCCATCCCCGTAATGATCAGGGCTTTGCTCATCTCATCTCCTTGATTGAAGCTGTACAGCAGCATAAATAATTTATTCTCATGTATATTGCAGTGTTTCGAAAACATGTTTTTGGATTTCAGTTTGATCAGTCAAATCAGAACACATGTACACCTTTGCCAAGCTGTCTGTCCTTAACGTAATTTTATTTCAGATTGATCCCCCTGTAAGAAAGGTGATACATCTGCCTCCAAAGATCAGATAAACTGCTGTGGGACAGAACCGATGAGTAAAATTGTTATCATTTTATGGCCGTGACGCTAATGCTTTTAAGTAGTGGTTTTATTTCAACAAGCAACATTAACATGTGAATAAATGTAATTTTCCTTTTAGTCCATATGAATTAGGTGTAGTCCCTGTTTAACAACTTATTTCCTTTTTTTCTTATTGGCTCTTTTATTGGATACGAGTCATGTTGTGTTTTTGACGTCCTGTTTTTGTTTTGTTTTTTCCACATGCACGTGGTAGTCTGTCTGTAGTGTTTTCAATGAAGTTCACACAAGAACCTTTTAGAAGCACTAAGTATCTGCGAGATGAGAAACTGCTAAAACAGCCACTGCCACCGCGAGGAGCTCATTCAGTTTAAAGCTCTGGACATTTAGAGACCCATTAAAATAACTTTTACAGCAGCGCAATTACAAAAGGTGACATTTTAAGTCATTATTCGTTCACACAAACAGGAAGGCAATTAACCAATTACAACTTGTCACTAACAGTGTGTCAATGGTAATTGGTAAAAAAAATGTAGAAAGTTCAACCTCTTTGTATCACAGAGGTGACCTATCAAAGCATTAAGAATATTCACACTCTTTGTCTTGTTAATAGTAGCTATATTTATTCATTCCGTGCAACAATAATTGGCTACCTTGATTCTTGCTTAGGTGAAGTGATGTAACATCACAGCTTTTGATATTGTTCACATTAAACATTGTATAATGCTTATTTTTTCTTTTTTTTTAAAGGTAAAGCATGTCAAGCACATGTTCAGGTTTTTTGTGAGTATACTTGTGGAATTGAAAACTTGATTTTTTTAATTTTTTTATATTGATTTCAGATTTCGACCTTGTCATTACTAGATTACATAAAGTTATATCTATTTTTAAAATAAAATCTGGGCCACCCTTCTAGCTCACCTGGTAGAGCACTTAGCAATGAGGCTAAGTCTTTGAATCGGATCCCAGCCCTTTCCTGCATCCCCCTCTCTCTCCTCTAACTTTATTTTCTCTCTCCACACTCGCTATCATAATAAAGGGGGAAACCCCCCCCCCTCGCCTAAAAATATTTTTCCAAAAAAAGAAGAAACCTTTCACTGCAAGCCAAAAATGCTTTATTCGTCTAAACATTTCCACAGCATCTTGCGTCTCTACTAAAATGCTATATTATACAGATTTTGATTACTTTTTATGTTTCCACGTCAGCCATGCAGAAGTGTTCCAGGCTACATGTGTAACTGAGTTCACTGCAACAAGGCCTGTTTGTTTGGTTGACTGGAATGCTGTCAATTAGACAAACAAGATTCATGCTGCTTTTCTGCAGGGAAGGGGTGGGTGTCTGTAGAGCTTCTGGTCCGGTGTCCCTCTATGTGTGTGGTTCTACATGGCTGTGCTCAAGTTGTAGGGGGCAGAGTGGTCATTCTGTCACCACAGATGGACAGGAAAAGCCTGGGGGGCATCTGAAAAGCCACAGGCAATGTAGTTTGCATACTGTGTGTGTGTGTGTGTGTGTGTGTGTGTGTGTGTGTGTGTGTGTGTGCGTGTATATGTGTTTGTGTGTTTGGCATTTGTGCATGGTATTCTTGTATTGGGGTGTGTGTGTGTGTGGGTCCACAACAGTGTAGCTGACAGGACCAGTACAGCCCCCCTCTCATGCAACAAATGCCATCCCTGTCTGCTTGGGTTGCCCTCCAAATCATCAGATCAGTCACACACTAACACACATGTACACATACAAGCCCACACACACGCACTCTCGCACACACAATATGGCCACACAGAAACAAATATCTCTGGGACCAGATTTTATTCAGAGAGGCCAGTTTAGCATCACTTGAACTAATGGCTTATTTATTTCCCCGGGTGGTAAACTGTGCTGCCCTTCAGAAATACACTCACTGAAAAGATAAACATGCATGAAGGAGTGGTGCTTGTCAAATAATAGAGAACTCAGAGTGAGATATTAATGACATGCCTCGTGAAAAATGAAAGGGTTGGGGGGTCTCTTGTTTTCTTATTCTCAAACAGGAAACTAGATGCAAAACCGATTTATCCTCTGTCACATTTAGTAAAAAGTGTAAAGTCTGTGTGTCCTATTGGTTTCTCCAAATGAAGGATAGAGATGTGTTTGCATTTGTAGTAGCATCTGCTTCAAGTTACATTTGCCAAACAAGCCTCGCCTCTTCATTGCAATAAGTACAATATGGCTAAAAATGGATGACAATATAGATAAAATCAATGTAGTTAAGATCCTTTTTTTTTTGACTGATTACAGTGCTGTCTGTCTGTTGATAGATCCCTGTTTTTTTTTCCAAAAGAACACCAAAACTGATATTTTGCTCTACTGATCTTAACTGTTGCTAATTCAACCCCTTTGAAAAGCTCTAAGTGTCATGGTAAACACCCTCTTCTCATATTCATCTAATCTTATATTAAATTAAATGGATCTCATGAGGTCAGAAAAAATTGAGAGAAATAGTCGGCCAATGTACAATACAGTCACTACTTTCTCTTCAGGATCTGACCTGATGACTTCTTGTGCACAGAAACCCTCTGAAGTGCTTTTTCGCTTTAAAGAAACTGAACTCATACAGCTTTGGAGCATCCACAGGGATGGAACATTTATGTAAGTGACTTTTAAAATACTGCAATATATGTTTCAATTCAGCATCAACCTTGAAGCACTCTAGAGCTCTTTACTTTGTGTGATGGCTCACCTTGCTAAGAGGCACGCTATTGACATGGAAATTACAGAAGCACTGAAAAAAAGGTTTATCTTTGCTGAAAAGGCTCATGAATTTTTTCTTTCTTTTTTTTTCTTCTTAGTTTTGCTTCAAAGTTCCATTTAGTGCGGTTAGAATACTAACATATACTTTGATGCACCTGATGACAAATAACATACAACAATAAAACTAACAAATAAGATGAAATTATCAGCTAATTAAACATACAGTATATTTTTGTTTAAATGTATTTTGCGAAATAAAGTGCAGCTGCTTATATGCTGCAAGTTCTTTCTAATTTTGAAAAAATAAATTGTAAACACTGACAACAGTAAACTGATTCAAAAAACATTTAGATGCCACTAACAGGATATAAAATGAGAATGTATGTAAAGATAACGTCGCAATGAATTTTGATGAGAAACATTCAATATTACCGTGATTATAATTAAAAAACAATCACTGAAACCAAACTGATGATTAGTATTTTATAGTGTGTTATATATCGTGTGGAGGTTATAAGCTACAAACTCTTTACATGAAAATCACTCTCACTGTTCAATTACATGAACAATTTGCATGTAGGAAAATTAATCTGAGGAAAATAATGATTATATTCAGAGCATTAATAGATAAATGTATATTAAGATATATCATAGATACGTGTTCTACAGTTAAAACGGTGTTTCTGTTGGTGGGCCACCAAGTCACCTATTGGCTGTTTAGGTCAAATAATGCTTGGGGGCTGCAGTTGCCTCAGGCAGCTGAGGGTTACCTGGCTTATCTCCATCATTTTATGTCAAATATGCAGTAACTACTGTATAATTCTGTGTAATTGTCACAAGGATGTACTAAGTGTTAAAACCCCCAGGCCACACCAATACTGACACAAGAGGGCAGAGTGGGTTCAAATATAAAATAATTTAATACACAAAGATAACAACAGAAAGATGAGAGAAAAGATGATTATTAATAAAACTAATGTAAAATTAGCTACTGGCCAGTATCAACAATAAAACAATGAAATGACATAAGCAATAAAACAATAAGATTTAACAATTAACCAGTCTAGACCCAGTCTAGTTTCCAATATTAAGGAATTCCAATTCCAATATTATCTCAATATGAGTTCAAACTCAGTCCAATCCAGGGTTTTGTATCGTGGGGCCTGGTCCCAGTCATGTTCCAATATCCCTGTGGTTTAGCATGTGCTTCTCTGGACCCTCCACTCCCTGTCGGCCGAAAGCAAAAGCTGCTAGAAACAAGCAGCAACAAACAAGCAATCATTGGTGGGCATGCCAACAATTGGAGGCCGAATTCACACACACATAATTAGCCGCTCGTTCACGTTCCTTTACTTATCTTGATTTGTGGCCTATCATGATCCCTGGTCACTCGGAGACTCATTTGAATCTGGTAACACACTCTTTGGCAACAGCGCAGGAATGCTCTGGCAGAGCAGGGATGCACCCGCTGCAAACAAACAATAAGCATACAGTCACTGGCGGGCTCGCCTGCGATCAGAGGCCACACTCTCACACACCATGAGCAGCTGATTCACAGTCCTTTGCTTATCGAAATTTATGGCCCATCAGTGGTCTCTGTCACTTGCCGTCTCGTCTTAGTTGGGTCTCACACCCTCTTGGGGCTGCTGCAACTCGGGGAAGCCAAGCCAAAAGTTGACCGTATCCAGTAACAACTGACAAATCCTGTTCTCTCCCATCTTGCACCTGTGACAGAACTATCGCTACCGTCTAAACTTGCGTCTGTGTAGAGGTGGAAGGGCTTTCAAATGTTGGAAATGGCTTTGGAAGTCAGGTGAGAAAATGGTCCCTTGCTGGTCGGTGCGAAGTACAAGTTCCTTCTCTCCATGGACATCACTGTTGTGAACCTGTTACGCTGAGGCAAGAGGATGGTGCTGCAGCACAACAATAGGGAATGGGTTAACGTACTTAATGCAGATAGGAATCTTTCCATTTTTGATGGCAGCTAATGTCCTGGCCACATGTCACTCCTCCTCATCACCTCATCAGAACACAGGAATGGGTGGGCTTGGAAGTTTCCAGTACCTCAGCCTAGAGGATCATCTTACTGTATGCCGGCACCTCAGCAGGGTCTTGTCTCATCAGCCTGGCCACACCCACCTTTCCATCAGCAGGGGATTCTCCTTCTATTTGCCTGCAGGGGGCGAAAACCTTCTCTCTCTCTCTGAGTGGTCTCCCTGAAACAGAGCCTTCCAACACTGGTTGATCACATTCATTCCCAAAATCCAATTTTCTGGTCCCAGACACTCATCCTTTACAATCACAGCTCCCGTATCTAATACTTTTACCCATCCTATGATGAAATTCAGGGGCGTCTACCAGTGTAAGGGATCCTCTATCATAAGGGTATGTTCCAACAATGTCAAGCCATTGCACCTTTTCTCCGAATTCAACATCCCCACATACCTTACCTTTAGAAATGACATAATGTCATGTCATACTACACGATCAGTTTGATAGTGAAGATTTTCCTTCTTCAAGCTATTGGTAAATTGGAGAAGACTGCCTCTAAATGTGTTCATGAATTAGTGAAGCATTGCAAACCTTGGGGTTATAAATAGCTTATGAGGAGTATGAGGATATCAGTGTACAGTGTCCACTAGTTTAGGGCTGAGGTCTTTGGAGATTTTGTTGAGGAAGTCAACAGGCCATTTCCTGGAGGAAATAATGACCTGACTTGGCATTGCCAGAGTTTTCCCAGCACAAAACTTTCTCTCATCTTATGCCAATTCTCAATGGCTCAACTTGCTCTGACTCTTATTGGAAAGGCATGCTGCAGTATTGAGGGAGAATATCAGGCCAGATTTTGTCATAATTCCATTATTGCTTGCATAATTGTTGCCAATTAGATGGCTTGTGCTTTGTTGTTTGCACACCACAAGATAAAATGATTGCCCTCACAGTTTTTTAAGACTTTGATTAAGTAACTAATATATGTATGTAATTCTGTATGTTTGTCTCTCCAGCTAATGACACAGCAGCCTCTGCATTGCTTTTGACTCTGGTTCAGCAGGATGATACAAAATTCTACTGTGATGTAATGTGGCTTATACATTTGTTGGTTCATATTTATTTATAATCAACAACCCTCAAAGAGCTACTTAAAAAAGGCAAGTGATCTAATGGACATAATTAAATAATTCTGCTGAGTGGAGCAGCAGGAAATGAGCCCACCAGTGTGCATTAAACATGTTTATATCCTAGTTACCGTAGTTACTGATATTAAGATGTTATGTAATACAATTACACTTAAAAATGCACTGCACAGACATGTGTAGGATATGTAGGATTGTTTGGCCTTGGCAGAAGTATAAACTCCACAGAGTAGAATTTTAGGTTTTAAAGTGTTTTAATTTTGTTGGTGGTTACCTGTACCTCAAATCCTCCTGAATCAGTATACCTTGAGATGGTTGCTGTTTCAATGATCATGCAAAGCAGTGAATTGAAAACACACAGCACACACACAGAAAAATATGGTAGGTTTTTATTTGCTATGTTGCTGATGGAGCTTTTTGAGGAATCAGGATTCCTGCTGATAAATGAAGTATTTTTGCCTTTTATGCTCAATAATAACCCACAATTTCCTCTCATTTGTTAATCCTGGATGATAGTAATCTATGTGAATTCCATCTTCAATTTCTCTTAATATCAGCTGTGTAGCGGGCCGATTATTATGACCACATTACTTGAACAAAAAACTACTCTCCACTGCCAACCACTTTTGTCACCCAAGATAGATTCTACTATAAAGCCCAAAAGTGTAACCAGCACTGTGAACCTCGTGTCTCAGTCAGAGTTGGAACAGTATGTTTTCAATCAAGAAACCTTTCTGTTCCTTCAGTGTCTGTCAAAGAAAGTAACTCAATTCAGCACGCTGTGGTTTTCAGTCTTATTGTGATAAAGGTTCGGATGCAGCACTCACAAAACTTATGTGATAATGGAAAGATTTATGAGAACGTTTATGAAAAGACAAGCATGGCGGAAGAGTAGCAGGTAAAATCAAATTGCTGAAAGGAAAACATTTTGATGTCTTAGAAAATGAAAATAATGTGTCAAACCGTATCACTGGAAAATTCACCATGATCTACCAGTCAATGAGTTCGATTCATCTCCAGTTATTCCTTTTACTAATTCTCCATTTACTGGGATAATCTTGTTTATCTTAAATGAATGTATTGGATATTTAGATTGACCCAAGCTGTAACAAGCATTTCCTTGCAACTTTTTACATAATGGCTGAATGTAGATATACTCCAGCTTCCAACCCACCTTTCAGCATTTCTCAGAACTACACTGTATACGCATATAAAACCTTGGATCTGTTTTTCTACTATACCACATAGGATTACACTCATGGAGATCTTATGTGCCTCAATATATGCTGACAGTGGAGTAAAGAAAATGGATGTAGTGCTGGGTTTGAAGGTCAGGTATAGAAACGCAACAACTTGACAGAGAGAAGTAATGGCCATTACTTTATGCCATATTATAACTCCAAGCTTGATGAAAGTGTAGCACACTGCTTGCCCATATAATGTAAATTGGATTGCAAGTCTAGCACAAAATGACAATGCTAACATCCTGGTGTTTAGCAGGTATGTTTATGATGTACACCATTGTGGTTTAGTGAGTTAGCATGCTAATTTAATAAGCACTAAACACAAAGTACAGTTGAGGTTGTGTTTGGAGTGTTATATGTTTTGCACACATTTGGTCATAAACTGACATTATTTCATTCATTCAGTTCATTTCATTTTTATTTTACTTAAATCAGAAATAAAAAAAAAATAGAATACAAGTATACAAACATAGTAATAGTAATAGGTGAAAATGGGACACCTCAATAAGTTTCAAAAGCTTGTTGGGCCGGTCAGTGCATGTACAAAATAGAATTTCAGCCACAAAATACCTGAATTCTAATACCTAAAACCCTAAAAGGAATAACTGAATGGTCCAAAACATATATCCCATCAGTCCACATATCAATTTAAGGCAAGGCAAGATAAGCAATGGTAGATAAAAAATTACAGCAATATGTATATTTTAGTAGCAGCTGCTACTTTAAGTTCTTTTTAAAAGCATATAGAGGTAGTAACATTTTGACAGTGTCACCAAGATCATTCCACATTCCATACCTGTGGACCTTTGCAAACCACACTAAAGCTTGTGCATTTAAGTTTACGTTTCTTTCCCTGTATCAGATGCTTTGGTTTTCTATGTATACAAGGGAAGATAAATTGGAATAACAGCACAGAGTGTTTTAGCTTCAACACAACATTATACATAATAGAGCATTGTGCAAGATATTACACTCAGTCAGGTTCAAAAAACTGTAACAGTGGAAAAGAGGGTCATTGTGAGCATTTTCTGTGGACCATGATATTATATGTATGACTTTTTTCTGTAGAATATGTAGTTTCCTAAGATAACAAGGATGAGTATTGCACCATATAATATTACAGTAATTTATGTGAGACTTAAATAAGGACTGATACAAGGTTTGAAGTGCTTCCAGTGGTAGAAAATGCCTCAGCTTAGAGATGACACATTTGACAATTATTAGTATCACTAGGATTCATTTTATTGTGAACTATGAATTCTGCCAATCTCTTAGATGTTGAGACATGTCACTGGATAAGTGAAAACCTTGACCTGCTAATGACAGTAGATGTAAAGTTAGGAAATCACCAACATCATAAGGATTCAGTCACTTGACACCATGTATATCTGTACCAATTTTCATGTCTATCTCTATGGCCATGCCGCTATTATTGCTAAAATTAGACACCATCTTGCGATGGGATCACACCGCCTGCGTCCCCCATCTACCCCCCGTTCCAACTCCTGCTATAAGTACTTAATAGTTATTACTACATTATTGTGTGTGTACTCAGTACTCATGGATTGAGCCAAACACATCTTCAAACTCGGCCTTCATTTTGATCTCAACTACATACCTGTTAAGTTTCGTGCCTTCATCTACCATGGTTGTGATGCTACTGTGGTGACAAAATGGTGACAGATATATAAACACCTACTCAAAACTGCCCCTTTGGTAGTTCTCGCTGTGTCTCCAGGACCACATGTTGCCCTGATGACACACACGCTCACACTCACAAGGTGAGACCAACAAATATATTTACCAGCCACGCTGTTGTGACTGGTAAATATATATTGAATCCTGAATCTACAAAAGAAGACTTGGGTGCATGATGCTATAACATATGGACAGCCATAGTGTAATGCATTCCTGTGATAAAGCCTTCCCTTTATCTCCTTGAGACTGACAGTGGAGCACTTCTGCCATCTCTCTGCCTTTTTTCCGCAGGACCCTGAACAACACAAAAGTCACCTGATCCCCAGAGAGCATTTCTCACAACTTTGCAAACACTCTCTGTTTTGATGTGTCTGTTTTTTGATGATGCAGTACGTTTCAGTGATCAAGGGCAGTTCAGAAGAGGACAGTAGAGGTGAGCGGGTAAGCACACACACACACACACACACGCACCCACTTTGAGTTGTTTGCCAGAACACCTGTGCGCCTGAAAAAGAGAGCAACACAAAGCATCTCTCTTTTTTTATTCTGCAGCCATGAGGTGACACACCATTGTTTTTCCCCCGTATTTCTCCCCTGTGCATTTTGATTCCTGCCAGAGACAGGATGGGCCTATTCAAGTACTATATGAGAGAGGCCATTAGATACCGAGCTGGTCATCACTCTGCTGTGAAAGGCATTCTACTGATGTGCTGTCCTTCGTACAAGTAAACTTTTGACAAACACACATGCGTTTGTTGTACTCTGGATTCAAACCCAGCTCCAAAAAGAAGGAATGGTAATCCAGACATGTATATTTATATCTTTAAATTTTTGTCTTCATTTTTTTGCCCTTTAATTCCTATTGAAATGAGCCTATATAGTTGTAGGCGACATTGGGCTGAACTAAGAGACAAGATAGTTTATTATTTCACTGAACTAGATATTGTCTCTTATCCCAACATTATAGCATCCTTATTAGATTAGATCAATATGACAAATGCTACAAAGCATATGACTTCATCTGCACAATGAGTCTTTTTCAGAATAAAACTTCTCATGATTCTCAGATTTTCAGAATATAATTAAATATAATAATATTTCAGAAGATTCTCAAAAAGGAATCAGGGGTATCATTACTCAAGTACAGATCTGCTCATGGTATTCATATAATATACCTTCCACATGCCAATGTCTTTGTTATTCATTCTTGAAATTTAAAACAGTTTGTATTCAGAATAGAAATGATGATACGCCAAGGTAGTTAACCACAGTTTTAAACCATCTGGGCTTTTAGTGACTGTTATATCTACATGTCAGAACCAACTAATATGCAAGCCCATAAACGGAAATGACTCGATGAGATGCAACTTTTGTGTAGCT
This sequence comes from Seriola dumerili, assembly GCF_002260705.1. Taxonomy (NCBI): domain Eukaryota; kingdom Metazoa; phylum Chordata; class Actinopteri; order Carangiformes; family Carangidae; genus Seriola; species Seriola dumerili. The sequence goes on from NW_019174704.1 coordinate 3,930,457, forward strand.
TACTCACAGTGGCCTTCACTGTCAACAGCCCAACATTTTGTACACATATTACCATATTTTCTGAGCAGCACATTACAAGACATTAGCTTGTATGATCAACAAACATTGAAATAAAGGTGTACAGAAGGTAGTCAGACACACCCTGGTTTCAATTGGGAAAATTTATCAGAATCATCATTTCATCCAAGGGTGATTTATCCGTCACATTCCATCCTTCCTGAAAAATTTTGCAGACAAACAAGCAGGGATGGGGAGAGAAAATTACAACCACAAGATACTAATCAACGAGGTAACATTGCCTAGAAACTTAACTTAAAAGGTTTAGTCAGCTGACTCGGGTGGAAAAGATTTATTGAATGAAATTAGACTCAGCTACTGATATGTACTCTAATCTTGTCATTTCCCTCAGCATACACTGAAACTCAGCACAGTGGGAATCGGGGGTTAAAATCACCAGGATCATATGCTGCATGATCACCAGCTGAGCGCCATGCTGCTTCTACAACAACAACAAAAGAATCATCAGTTAATAGCAATCATAGATTTTATTTAGTAAAGTCAGTTATTTTGCATCACATCATAAACAATAGAACATGTAGACCCGTTCTAGACAGGATGTGCTTTTTATTAACAACGACTGACTCAAAAGAGCGAATGTATGTGTGCGTGTGTCTGTATGTGTGTGTTTGTGTGTGTCCGTATGTTTGCATGTACACATGTATGAGAGCAAATCCATCAGTGTAAACATATTGACCTGTCAATAGGGCGTCTGCTTCATTGTGTTACCCTGCCAATGATGCTCAGTTCCAAATTAATCACAAAGATGAGATGATTAATCTGGTTTATGTCCCTCAATCAGTCCACTGTGTCTGTCCATCTGCGCAGCCCAGTCAGTCTGGCTGCCGTCTCTCTATATACACCAACATGAAGGCTTAAAAAGAGTTCAACATTGTTCCGTTAAGCTGGTATATCTCTTACAGTGCCGTGCCGCACATTGTCATTACAGTAAGCACTGTTAGTATCTTACACACTGTGACACTGGTGTTCAGCCAGCTGCACATTTGGTATTTTGCTTCCATAGGCTCACGTTGTTTTCGTGAAATTGAAACAATGGACACAGTTACTCTGAGAGTTTCAACAGAGTTCCAGCACTTAGTTAAGATTACAAGCTTTAACTGACATCTCAGGATGCACAAAAACAGATCTCGCTCATATTGCTGAAAGTGCTGTTGATTGAAGCCTGGAATTCAACACACTGGATGAGAGCGATGTTTAAGGAATATACAGAGATACAAAGGGAGATTGGAAAAAGAAGTAATGCAAGAACCTTACATTTGAAATATTTAGACAGGGTGTCTAGCTGAATTGTACAGTCTTAAGTGTCAGGTATCAAAACTTACATTGAAGGCCAAATTTGGCCATACTCTTAGATATTATGGTGGAGGGCAAACAGTAGGAGAAAACTTTGCACATCTGTTTGGTGAGGCAGGTGCGTAGGAACAGGATGAGTGGATCCAAATTGGCAATCAAAAAATCCTGCAGACTGTCTGACTTGCAACAATCAATGAAATGCAACGTGTCCATCTTAGACCTTCATCAGGCCAAATAGAGCCAATAGTAAAAATCACACAAATTGCACAAAAAGGCAGCGACAGTTGTGTCTCTCTCCAAGGTGCTGAACAATTCAAACCCATTTTCTCTGTCTGTGCCTCTTTAATGATGAACAAAGTGTCTTAACAGTATAAGCATTAATCTCTCTCTCTCTCTCTCTCTCTCTCTCTCTCTCTCTCTCTCTCTCTCTCTCTCCCTCTCTCTCTATTTGAGATGCCAAGACAGTCAAACCCAGTGTTTTGTGTGCTGAAAGGTGCTGAAACATTGTTGCTGGGGTACTTCTCCTCTACACATAATACTGTATATTTAAAATTGATCCACACAGAATTACAACGGCAACCCAGACATACTTGGCAAACAGGCCGTGACACTCTACAAAACCACACAAAACGCCATATCAATCTCTCTCTCAAATTAAATCGAAGGCAACTGGACTTGTATTTGTCTGTGGAAGACGTTTCGCCTCTTATCCAAGCGGCTTCATCAGTTCATCATGTATTGGTCTCTCTAGTCCGCACTAGTCTGACCACTTAGTCACATCCAAGCTCGGGATTATTAGAGCTGTACACCACTGTACTTTCAGCAATTCAGTGTAAATCCATGTTTAAGATAAATTTGAATGAGTCGACATCAGTCATCCAACCCATTCCTAACTTTCTTTAATTGATTTATTGTTGGTGTTGGTCCAACATTGTTCTATTATAAAAGTCACTTCAGTATGAAAGAGTGATTACTGTTGCTCTAACAATAAAAGGGATTACTCTGCATTTACCATCACATCGTTTTATAGCACCCCAGAGCCACCCGTCTTTGAAGCTCACCCCTCAAACCCAGCATATCTGTGGGTGGTAGTGTCGTGGTCAGGGACTTCTCCCCGCTCCGCCTGCAGCTACACAGTCCCTCTTCTTCCACTTGGCTCTTCTTTCATCTTTCGTTTTTGAACGCTGTTGACACATTTCATATCAGCATTTTTCCTTCACAAACAAAATACAACCCACTAAACAGCTAAATCCTATGTTTTCCACAGCTTCAGACAAAAACAATACATACTGACATTGAATTGAAAACTTAATATTTTAGGATTTGAAAGAAACCGAGTACATTGCATTTAAAGTCCGATTCTTAAAATCAAGTCAAATAATCCAGTTGAGTCTAAAAATCTTGAAAAGATGGGATGAATTATCTTGTGGAAATAACCCTGATACAGGTTAAAATATATTCTTGCATCCCTTCATGTTATTAGTACTAGGTCCATATAATAACTTGTAGTTACTACTAGTTACTATATGAACCATGAGAATCTCCCTAGACATACACCTAACAATATACATAGCATTGAATAAGATGTTGGGCTGTCTCCACAACACCTTCAGTTCTCCTTACTGTAGATTGCTTTCATACAAGACCTGAAATGTGTGCACTGAAATATTGGACCATTCTTCAAGGACAGTCAGTTATTTAAGGCCTGAAGTATGAGTCAAGATGATATATAACCAAGTTACCTTTTTTTTTTTCCCCCACACTTTTTAAGCTTCAAGTTTTGGAATCTTCACACCTGGCAATGTAGCTGTGTGGATTTACTTGGACATAAATAGCTTCTGAACGGCAGATTTGTTACAGTAGAAAAGCAAGAATCACAAAACTTACACTCTAAATTGTTTGTTTTTTTTATGGTGCCTTTTGAGACCACTGGGTTGTAGTTCTGAAAGATTCAATTTATTTATTCAATTCTGGTCTAAACTAGAAAAAATTAACAGAGAAAACACATATAGAACTTTGTCACAGTGAACCAATGCATATATTATGTTTCTAATGGTAATTAGATGTATGTGTCAGGTACACAGGTCACTGTGACTAGCACCCTGACCCAGTGTAAAATTGCAACATAGACACACAAAGCTTAAAATCAAATTTGATGAATGTTTTCCACAATAACTAAATATCTACATGTTTTCTACAGGTTTCCTGGTTGCTGCGGGAAACCTTTTTTTTAGTTGAGCTATAGCTGAAAGAAATCTTGAGGATTAGCTGGTGTGTCTGATCAGACCATCTATCAATTTATCAGAATTTGTTTCCCTAAAGTACATTTAATGATTGTATTCACATGAACAGACTGCTGTAAATATAGCTCTCAGAAACAATAGTAACAATTACTCATTGCTGTATTACACTGGATTTATTTACAGAGATGCAGAAGTATCTGATTGGAAGTTATTATTGTAGGCTGGTATAGCTCCATCTGGAAGAGGCCATAATACAACATTACAACATTCATTTTTCTTTCAACCTTAGCATACTAGGTGAGTAAGAATGGGGGCAGTGTTTTGCGAAATAGCAAAAATGATCCAAACAGATCCCATCTCATACACACATATATAATGCTGATAGATGTAATAATCAATGATAACACAACATAAAGCGCCCTGCACACGCAATCCTCCAACACATCATCAGTTCCTCACACCACCCACTTATAGGCTTTAATTCATGTGGCCGGTGGGGCCGCTTCCTCTGTTTTCTCTCTCTTTGTGCTAATCTTTACATTTTATGCCTGTAGGTCGCAGCCTAAAGCCTGAACATCAACTCTGAACATCCAAACAAATACACAAATATACAAATATGCAAATGATCATATGTAGTCTATCAAAACTGCAGCTTATGTTTTACCAAAGCTTAACAAGCCATTTGTGATTATACAACTGTATTCTACAACATTGTCAAAATAACTGACTGTGGAAATCAAGACAAAGCAATTAAGTGTGTCTGGTATCAGGGGACTGGAACACACTCCTCTAACCTTTTATTATATCGCTTCTGTCAAAGTACATACATTAACATGAATGCCTCTAATGTAATTAACTTTTCTATTAGCACACTGGCCTCAGAGGCAGCCAATGCCACATTTTAAAAAGGAGTTGTTCATTCAGAGTGTGGAGTTTCAGATGGCTCATTAATGATCCTGTCCTAATTAAAATGCAGAAAGACTTTATTGGCATGCTGATCTTTTCCCAAATTCTAATGCCTTTACCCTTGTGGAGCAGCCTTCTCATTTTTTAAGTAAAAAGATGTAGTTGTTAATTAATAACAAGAAGTATGTCAAAATCGGAACATATTAATATCATCACAAAGCTGAACTGAGTCTCTGTCATCAACACTGCTTTGCGTCCGTGATATTATGCCTGAAATTTTAGATGGATCTTCTGACTTTGTTTGAAATACGGCACGCAACTACTAATTTTCAATTAATTAATATCATAAATTAATGTCAATTATTAAAGAAAAGATCAACCCATGTGCACACTGTGAAGCAGATCATTCTGAAATAATTATCAATGTTTTAGATGTGTACCATTAATTTTAATCAGGCATAAGTTCGCTGTGTGTGAGCCACTAAAGCAGGATATGATCCCCTTCGCAACATACAACATTTATAATATGGTTGGAAAAATAAATAAATTACTTACCTCCTTTTTTCTTTTTTCTTTTTTTTTACTGTAATGTTTACACAACTTAGGGAGCTTCTGTCTTTCTAAAACCCGGCTATGTAATAATGCCTAGCACCATGCATAATAATACTCCTAATACTAATCTCGTTAATTTCACAGCTTTAGCAACCATCTTAACGCAAAACTAGGTTTTACATGATAAAAAATTGAAGTATCAAAGATCTTGCAAACTCAAACCCAGTGTGCTCTAAAAGTAGACATTACCCACTGAAAAGCAGGCTGCATGCAAAGATGCTATTTAAATAGTTTAAGAATAGAGAATTGGATGCTTTGTCTTTTTGGATTTAACATCCGTCACCGTTAAGAACATGCTGACTTTTCTCAACAAATGCACATGAAGAAGGCTCCAGATTTGCTGGCCCAAAAAAAGAAAGAAAGAAAAAAAAAAAAAAAAAAACATCAGCCAAACTGAACTGAGTGGGAGGTTGTGTCAACTAACTGAGGGAAAGCTGAAATCAAGCCAGTACTGGAGTGTAAATTACAAACTAACACCAACAGACTCCTGGAATACTGGGAGAATGCGGTAAAGAAGTGGCCGACACCTGGTGACACAACCTTGAGGGAGATGCGAGTAAAGGGGGGGGGGGGTTACATTATGGGCCAAATGAAGAGAGTAATGGAGAACGTCTCGCTTAGGCTCCAAATCAACACTACACATCAGAAAGGGATAAGTAAATAAGCCAGTGGATGTAGAAATTGAGGACATAAAAACACACACATACAAAAGTGCAAGCACACCGCTGCTACTGACATCCACACATCTGAGCAACACAGAATTGCAGGCTGGTTTGAGCCAGTGCAAACCTTTTTAAAGGAGGTTGATCTATCCACATATCATTTTTAACCGTCTGGCGGGATGCCTATTTGTGGAGCTGGTCATCAGACATTACGTCAGCATTTTTTTATTTTTCCCTGCACCGAATAAAACCTGCACAAACCCACAAGACATCACAGGCTGCATTCTTACGTTTTTAGTCCAGAGTGGGTTTTAATTGCATCACAGAATGTCAAATGAAAAATCAATATTTTATTATTTCTACTACAAATCCTAAAGGGCATGTATTATTAAATGGATGTAAATGAAAGCAGAATGAGAAGGTATCTTGGAAATGTTACCTCACTCAGCACTGATATGTATAGACTGTATTTCATTCATGAGACGTGATTGAAAAAAAAGGAAAGAAATCAGAATTAGACTAAAAGCAAAAAGCAAACACTATGAATTGTAAACTGTGTGCACTGGTGTGCTTTTATGCTTTTTACTCAATAATCCCCACTTGGTTTTACTCAGACCGAATGGGGATTATGTTTTCTTCGCTGTCTCTCTGTTTGATTCAACGTAACTTAAAATTAAAAGTCAGGGTTATTTGATGTAATTTAACATAATTTGTCAGATCTTAGATCTCCAGTTCGGTCTTTAAGTTTGTCACTGTGACTGTTATGGTGCATTCATGTGCCTCTGGGAGTTCTGATCGCTTGGAATTCACTTGCAAAACAATATTGTATTGTAAAGTACTGTTTTAGCCTGAAAATCAAGCACTGAAGACAAACAACACAAACACGCACCAGCCTACAGGAGGCTGACGCTTAGCAGGCTGTTATACTTTTGTATCTTTTCGTATCCTTTTTCATAGAACACCGTAAACACCCTCTTTTGAAGTTTGACATAAACCAAAAATAATGAGATGAGCCACAAGAAATAGTTCTAGTAAAGTAAACTTAAGATGCTCATAATGTTGATGACTTTTAGAGACCCAGATTAAACAAAATTCCACTTCCAGCTCATGCCTCTGCTTGTCCGTCTTGTGCTGAGCAACAACCAGCAAATCAAATGCGTGTGTGTGCCAGGATTTGTATGTGTCGTATTGTTTTAATATTGACACTTCCTTTCCCACACACATGAACTCAATCACAAGCCTTCATCTCACTGATGCCCACTCAGTGGCACCACGACAACAAGCTGCATTTATTTGTATTTTGTTCCTCTCGCTAAATAAAATCCATATCTCTTACTATCGATACCATCACAGTCGAGACTCGCCCCTATCTATCTTCCTTTGTCAATTTCATCCTCATCACTTGTCTTCCTCCACTTCTTCCTCTCCTCTCTATGGTGTTGGTAATCCTGCCATTGTTGTTGCGATCATGTTTGTATTTCCAACATAATTGGATGAAGTGCCGCTGTCTAGACAGGATTGGCACATCAATTGTTAGCCATCAGTCTCTTTTACAGATGACTTTACTGTGCCAGATGACTTTCTGTCTATGTAAAGAAAGAGAAGAAAAGAGAGACGGCTTTGGAGAAAGGGATGAATCATCTAAATTTGAAATCCACTGAGCACGATTTGAGAAACGACGGGCACCTATTCTTGTCGGTGCATGTTTCTTGTGTGTTGATGTGTGTCCATTTGTGTTTTCATCATACATGCATGCATATATATGAGTGCACTTTCTCATAAAGTATGTGTTGGCATATCTGACAGACTGAATATGCTCAACATGTGCTCTGAGCCGTTTCAGTGGTTTTTATGTTTGTTAACTACAGAAAACTGAAGAGATGAAGAAATAATCCAATGATTCTATGTATTTTTCAGAAAGAAAGAACCCTCCTTGAATGTCAAGTTTTTCAAAAAGTCAGGGTGCAGAGAGGAAGGCAATTTATTAACCGTATGCAGATGAACCCAGCTAATGGAAACAACATCACAGGACCGAAAATCGCAGTGATTCACTGAGAGAAATGTCAAGGTTTAAAAGACACTGCAGTGGCTTAAAAACTGAGCTGAATGTCAATGAGAAATTTACTGGATTGTCAGAATAATCTAGAGTTTTTTTATTACTGTTTTTTTTTTTCTTTTTTTTTCTTTTTTTTTTCAGTATGAGAGTTGTTTACTAGACAGAAAACACAGTGATCACAGAGCGGAGATGGATAACGAGGCTGCTTCATGCTGTAGGCCTGAGGCCACTCTGAGCCACTGGGTGGTGCAGTGCTAATAACAACCCATTAGCTGCTAAAAGAATGACCTAACACAAAAAAAAAAAAAAAAAAAAAACGGTCCAACTGATCCAGCTCAGAAATGATGAAAACAACATTTGTTGACTTTAGTACAAACATCACTGGTCTCTCTCATATGCAGTTTTCATCCTTTGTCTTTCATCTTCTGTGACTTTATCTAATCACAGTTCTTGTTCATGCTATATATGTATATATATGTATATACAGAAAAACTTACTTACTTACTCTTTACTCTAAGAGCCAGTAGACGGTTAATATATCTTCTTTATCCATTAGGTATCCATATGATGACTTGGCAACAAGGGGTTTTTAATTTCATTAAGAAAGTGAGTATATACCATAAACAATGTAATATACAGTATTACACACTATATTTGCAAAATGAAATGAACAGAAACAGAAATAAGAGAGCAACACGTCCTTCAATGTATATGCTTCATCACCACTATGACTCCCTATACATAGTTCCATTTACTTTTGCCTTTGCTTCTAAGAGTCAGTAATCACAGGTCCCATGGAGGTCCTCATCAGTGTAATGAAGTTAATTAGTCAACAGGCTTGAAACCAGGGCCATGTCTCGAGTCACCAGTCAATCCTACTTATAACTGGTTAACCCATCCTCTCCTGTTAGTCTCACTTGTTTCAACCTGCCTTTCTCAATTTACCTTCTAGCCTCATCCCTCCCTCTGCCCATTCACATCCATTCATCCTCTCTTACCTCCTTTCATCTCCTCCTGTGCAGACTGTACTCCCATCTCTCGTAATAGCGTCCCCTCTTGCAGCCATCCTGGACCAAGCCTAACCCGGCAACTTCTTCCTCCTACAGTACAGTTCACCCCCAATCCTCTATTGTGAGGCCGTGTTTATTTTAGGCGTTTGAACAAACAGTCAATGCTGATGTTTTTCTGAAGAGGACAGTCTCCTTAGAGGACATTACGGAGCATTTCCTATTACCAAGGTCACACTGCAATGTTTGGAAAAGGAGCAAGAACACATATTTTCTTTTGAATATATTCCGGTCTTCTTTGCATATCCTTTTATTACTTATTTTTGAAGTGACCCTGTTTTACTGCGGGGGGGTCATTAAATTTTCAGCTGATCCATTTGAACCTGAACTAAAAGGGAATAGGTTAGACTTGAGGATTTATTGAATGGCATTTGAAATGTCACCTCACGGCACAAGAAAAGGCTCTTCATCTATAGTAATTAGATGAATATTTAACAAGCACATTATCTGTTCCTGACAGCCAAAAACAGCCTAAAAAGATGGGCTCATTGTGTTTATCATGGACACAATGAGCCATTACAGGTATTGTTTTGTGCTCGCGCTAAAGGTGACACTCCTTCTCTCGCTGTCATTTACTCACTATTGATGAAACAATGTGGTCATTTTGCTTCCCACATTAATGGGATACACACAATAACAACAGCTATACATTTTAAATGCCATCTCCCTCTATGACGCTCTCTTTCTCAACCATACTTCCCCTGTCTCTCTTTCGGTCTCTGCCGTGAATATAATGATCCGCCTTTCAGAGCGTATTTGTGTCTGACTCTCTGTTAAGATGAAAGAGAGGCTTTAACGTCCCCTGATTTTTTTTTTTTTTGGTGACTTCCCACATGCAAATTAATGGCATGTTTTGCTCCCCCCACCACCACCACCACCACCAGCAGCTACTGTATGATAACACATGTACTTTGAGTGTGAGAGAAAGGAAGGGTCATTGCTTGTTTTTGCACTGCACACAGGCTTGCCAGTTTATGAGGTACACATAGCTAACAGGCATGTAACAAACTTGACCTTTATGAAGCCGATTCTCTATGACGGTCAGAGATGTGTTGATTCATCTCTGTGGTATGTTTAGAGGCTGTAGTTGTTTGTGGTGCTGTTGAATGTGCTGCATTATAACTAATATTTCTAATATTTTTTTGTCCACCCTCATTTTTGGAAATTGGTGCTCATCAGAGATCACTATGGGAGCAAACATACACCGCACAGCATGCTGAGGTGGAGACACAATACTGTGCATAGATAGAAACCCACAGGTATAAACACTACTCAAATAATGATTTGGTAATGTGCAAAATCACATACTTTGCATTTTTTAATTTTATTACAAACAAGTGAAAGTGCATTAAAGGAGCTATTTGTAACTTTTGCTATTGCTACATAGCCAACGTTATCATTGACCGCTGTTTACTTAGCAGTAAAGAAGAAATAGCACTGCTCAGAAGGCGTATTGTATCTCTTTTTCTTGTAAATGCAACAACGGCTGAAGTTAGCTTGGCAAGACTGGTAAGTAAACAGCTGTTAATGCTAATGTTGGCTATGTAGCAATAGCAAAACTTGCAAATAGCTCTTTTAAGTCAAGAAATATTTCAAATTTACACCAGAAAAAAAAAAAGTACACCAATTATGTCATCAAGAATACTTATCAATGTTAAATAATTAGATATCGATCCATGATCCATTTTGCAATTCAGCCAGTTAAGAACAATACGTAAAAAAAAATTAGACCATTCTTATTCTCTATGCCTTTTGTTTAAAGCTTAGAAATTCAGTTTAGTCATTTTTAGCCACTTATCACCAGTGATAAATGACCACCACTCAAATAGATATTTAGGTATGAAGCAAAAAAGGGTTTCTACCATTTCCTCTAGTCATTGTACTTCAATCATTGACTGATTGATGACCACTAATGAGGTCACTAACTGTACTGCCCTTCAATACATAAGCAAAAAGGTGTGAGCAGCTTTTAAAAACTGACACAAGTGTCCCCACGGCTCATGTATTCAGTGTACAAACTACTAAGGAGTTTGACAACCATGCTCAGTGGCATCAAATATTACTTAGGTGTCCTCTTTAATCACTTATTGATCAATTAAGATATTAGCATATAGTGACTAAATTTGTAAAGTTTGACCTCAGGGTGGCAGGATGTTTCTTCTTCTTGGGGACGTAACTGTGCACTTTGATTGTTATGTCACATGGTGTCAAATGCATAACAACCAAAGTGAACAAAGTTCCTCTGAGGAGCATGAAAGTCTTTAATTCCTGTTACATTCTGTCATATCCTTCGTACAAGTGGCCTATTTGTTGAAATACAAGTGCGGTTGAGAGGTCATTGCAGTCAAATTGTTTTCATTTTACCCTCTTCTAACAGGCAAGCTGATTAGCAGCTGATTATGATCACGATCATGCGGAGCTGACAAAACATGGTTCTCGCTCGCATACCTGATGCACAGTTAACACACCATGTTGTTAACACCCCATCCGGTAAGGGAATAAAAGCACAGTACGAGAATAACCAATCAGTTGATGAGATCTGTTACCGTACAATGAGATGAGTGTTCATCTTTCCCTGCTGTGTGTCGTTCTATCTCTGGCGCTGCATAATTCCAAGTGGTAAAAAAGAAAAAAAATGAATGGATGTGAGTGTGGGTCAGTCTCTCACAATGTTTTACATACCCCATGATGAGACACTGGCACCAGTGTATGAGCACTCAGCCCAGGGTGGCAGCTGCATGTGACGGCTATCAGCTTCGCTTATTCACACATGTGCACATATGAAAAAACACACACACTCTCGCACAGCAGGATCAGACACAGCCATGTATGGTTTTGATCCTGATCCCACTCATTTGAATGCTGCACTGTGTGATGCTGTTAGAGGGGCTGTTTTAGTCATTCACAAAAAAGCACAAACAAAATCAGGGAGGCAAGTGTGTGTGTGTGTGTGTGTGTGTGTGTGTGTGTGTGTGTGTGTGTGTGTGTGTGTGTGTGTGTGTGTGTGTGTGTGTGTGTGTGTGTGTTTTTGTATGTATACCTGTTGAGGTGTATGAGAGTTATGGTTTAACTTAACAAGCACAGCTGTTTGTGTGTTTTAACTTTACCTTATCATGTGCATACAGCTTTTCTTTGACTTCATAAGTAGTCACATCATCCTTACCAGTCCGTCTAACTGGGTAACCAGAGCAGGAGCTGGAAACAACATTCAAAGAGGGTGAAAAGCAAACTCTGTCACACTGACATCTGTTCCAATTACCTTCATTCTGTCCGGGTTTACCTCTCCGTGCTTTGTTTTTCCTCTGTTATGCAGCTCACTACACACACCGTGGCTCACGTCTCATGGTTTCATGTCTCAAAGTGTTTAATAAAGACTGAAAAAAAAAAAAAGAAATAAAAGCTCCCTGCTGTTAATTCCTAAGCCCGTGCATAACCTCAGTCCCTGCCTGAGTCCCAAACCATCGCCCCTGGAATTGGCATTAATTGCTTGAGAGAGGAAAGTAATTATCTCAGGTAATTATTACTCTGGGTAGAGTGAGAAACTAGACAAGCCTCCTCTGTCAGTTCCCTGCGGAGAGAAGTAAAGAGAATTCTGCCTTTAACAGGTTTTAATTGGAGGGGCTGGGCCCTCAAAGCTATAAGCTCTCATGGCTCAAGGGTTTATTGCACACACACACACACACACACGCACAGACACCTTCGTCTTCACATCCATACAGTTTGCACTCAGATTATTAGGCCCTGAAAATGACTTTGATTTATACGTTTACAATTTAATGGGGAAAAAATACATAGGATTTCATGCACAATTATTATTTTTCTTGTTAGAAAACCTAATCACTATTCAAAATGTAATTACAAAATTGTCTCTGCAGGTCCTCTTGAGACGCTTGAGCCAGAAATTCACAGGGCCGCTGATTCATGTTGCTTTTAAAGGCTGCTTGAATCTTGGAGATGTCTTTAACCGCCAAACAAATAAAGTGACTAAAGGGAGCGAGTGAACTCAGAAAAATATGAAAAAGGAGCTAGGTTGTGTAATGACGCCTCTGGAGACGAGCCCGGGCTACCTGCTGCGCGGCGAACATGCCAGTCAAGCACCAGGTGGTCAGTGCCTGGCTAAGCCTTCACATCTGTAAACACACACAGCCACACATAAACAGCTTAATGTAGTGAAAGACCATGACCATGCGCCACGGAGGACAGAGACTGTGCAGGCTGTCCTTCTTGTGTATTCTTTGGTGATGATTGCATAGTATCAAATCTAGTTTAAAAACAAATGAACTCAAAGGGACTCATTCCAAGGTCAGAGCTGACTGAAACTGGTAGGGAAAATTAACAGCTATGTTATAACTAAACCAGGCCAATGATATCAGGCACATTATCTCGTCTAGGATACACATTGTGCTTATTTCCAGGTTGCAAATGAGTCATCAAACAAATAGAGAGACTAAAGGTAGCTACTGAAACAGATTTATGCACTTTGCTCACACAGAAGTTTTTTTTTGCAGTCCTCGTTAATTAGCCCCACCCCGTGGATGTGACAGGATGGACTGGCTGACAGCTGGCTAGCAACAAGCACAGACTTGTGTGTGTGCGTGTGTGTGTGTGTGTGTGTGTTTGTGTTGTTGCTATGTACAGATCACGATATGTTGATCATGGTGTACACTTTAAGTGAATGAAAACCTGCTGACTCTTTGGCCTCTGTGTGAGTTCCCCTGCTAACGGATACTCAGATTGAATGAAGACAGCACTACTAGTAGAGAAAAATCTAAAAGTGCATCAGTTAACATTAGTATAAGTCATTTGTGATTTTAAAATTTGAAAAAAAAAAAAAATCCCAATGTTTAAATTACAAATTATGTAAAGAATTCTCCTGCCATGCATTTTTAATGCGATGAGAAGACAGCTGTGAGTTAAATGGCCCGTTCCCAGCCAGCCTCCAGGCTGTTGCAAATAGCTGCTTTATAGAATTATTTCAGAAATGCCTTCAAGACTGTGTGTTTTTGAGAAAGTTGAAAAAACAAAAAACAAAACAACTTTTCAGTTTTCTTCATTAAAATTTTATAATCACATTCAGTTTGTCACCAAATCACATGAGATTGTGTTAATCACAGTGTGAACCACAGAAGTTAATCAGTGCACACCATTCCAGCTGTCAGAAATACTCAAGTCGTACAAGTAAAACAAAAAAAAAAAAGAAATGCAAATGCACTGCTTACCTGCTGGGGTTTGTTCAGCATGTGACTGATTCTAAGTTTAGAGATAGCAGCATAGGCACTTTACTGACAATGGCTGTTGGCTTTATAGGACCCCTCTGCACAATGTACTATTGCTTCTATGAAAGCTGGCACTGCAGACACAGTTTAACATCTTAGCAGCACTGCTTGATAACTCTTTAAAGGTAGCACTGAAGATGAGGACTCTTGCCCTTGCACCTCCTCTTTTTCCACATTATATCACTTCTCTTTTTCGGTCATGCTCATTGTGCAGACGAGAGAGATAAAAGAGCAGTAGTGCAAAAGATTATACGTCTTGCGCAACTAATACAACCGGGAATTAAAGTAAGTCAGTGTGAGGCTCTGTGATTCGCTTGCGCTTGTTTATTTCAGCCTTTCAGATTTCAAAAGGTAAAAGCTCTGGCTCTTTCAGGCGAGGTTGAGGTGGAAACGCGAGGAGGGGGAAAATATTCAGCAGGGCCTGGGATGAATACATGCATTTACATTTTTTTCCTTGAATTCATTAATCAGAGCAATGGCTATAACCTACATTTTAAATAGGGCGATTCATTCCATCATTTTGCGAAACAGAAAGAGCCATTTGTCCAATTCATGCCTGCAAATGAGTGAGATAAAAATAAACCAATCTATATTCTGGTTGGGCTGATTAACTGTTTCAACTACCCTACTTCAAAATATGCACCCTGCTACACATACATATATTGTGCAGTGTCAATGTGGCAAAAAGTCCTCGGGCAAAACTTAAGTATATGGTCACTCATTGTTCGGATACAAGCAAAATAGCAAAAAGCGTTGAAATGAACAATATTTATGCATGCAACAAACGCTTTCTTATCAGTTCTCGACTATTTTCATATGGGCTTTGATCCTTCAATATGTGCCAAATTACACAGTCAATTTATTTTTAGATGTACTGTCTACAGTATTTTCAAATTATTCTTCATGGTGGAATTGAAAGGCTGTATTTTAATATGTGCTTCTCTCACTGGATTTCCCATAACTCCACCTTTGCTGCTGTGCATCAAATTCCAATCAGGTAAGCGTCTGCTTAGAATTCACTAAACAACCCTTCATATTTACGCTGGAAAAAAATTAAAGCTTTCGAGGATATTGCTCGTTTTCTCCTTCTGCTGTTTGGGATAAGAGCTATGATTTATTCATTTCTAACCATTTTGGGCTCTTGATGGTATTCAGGGCCAGTTTTCCCCTTTAATCAATGTTGAGATAAGCAGGAGTTGCATTTTGTAATTTATAGCACCATCCTTGCCTGACTCTATCTAATGTCCTGAGTTTGTGTGTGTTGTCTGTGAGTGTTCGAGTACAAGCATATGTATGCGCCCACTTGCAGTCATTTGTGTTTTTGATTGAAAGACAAAGAAATGAACAATGTGTCTATATAGCTGTTCTTTTGTTCATATATTTCTGTGAACCTGTATGTGTGCTTGTCTTGTGTGCTGATTCACCCATGCTCATGTGCATGTCTGTTACTATTGTTATGTGTGTTAAACTTGATGTTATATCAGATATTGGTTGAAGCGCTGAAGTTCATTTATTGCCAGAACAGTTTATAGATGAGACATTGTAATGCGTGCCTGAGGCTGTGAAGTACTGGCTGATTAAACTAATGTAAAAATAGAATACCACCTGTGAGTCGGGATGTGCGCACAAACACACACACACACACACACATACACATACACATGCAGAAGCAAACTAATGAGTTAAATAATCTAATAATAAGGAACAATAAAAGAATAACAATAATATTAATAAAGAAAAAGGTCTTTGATCTCTTTGGCAAGACTTGACAATATGATTTTTTTTTTTTTATCATTCAGCAGTTATCATGAGATTATTATTCAAGATGCTGCATTCTGCCTCAGAATGGAGTTTTATTTTGACATGCCTATTAAATCCTTCAGGTGTGTATCTAAGTGTGTGATGTGCTTTCACACAGGTTTCTGGGCTCTGTTTTTTTTCTTCTTCTTTATATAGGGATCTCTCTGACAGATTCTCCTACTCTCCCCCCAGCCTGACTTCACTTGGCCCTTAAAGTATTATTACGCTTGAGATAAAAAACTAAAGGAAAGAATTCAAGTTGATCTGCATTCATCCCGCCCTTTTCATTCATTTCTACATTTTTGAAGCATGGTTTGCTTCAAGATTCACCGTGTAAAAAAATAACTTTTTGATAGCCTGGGACATTTCATATCAGGCAGAAACATCCATTGTTATTCTGCACCTTAGGGTGGCTGTACATTCAGTAGCCCATGGAGAGTTCGCTATTATATCCTCAATTAAAGCAAAGGGAGAATGTTGTTCTCTGAACCTTGCAAAGTAGGCTTAATCCACTAACCCAAAAATGTGTTACATTAACCACAAAAACAAGGGGTGTGTGTCTCCAGCTTTCTTCCCTTTGAATTTAAATTTAAAGAAACAACAAAAAGGGCTTCTCTGTCCCAGACACCATGGCAAGGAGGATAATTAAACTGATATTCTTTGATCAAACAAAGCTAGATGCAACACACACACTAAAGACAGGCATTTGAATTAGAACGCAAAGCTACAGAGCTTAATAATACTGACAAATGGAATATGATAAAACTAGAGGATTAGTGTTTGCTGATCACTGTTTACAGTTTGGTTATGTTGTAGGTAAGTTTTTCCTCTCAATTTTGGTTGGTGAAGCAAGACAAACAAGTAACCAGTCATTTAACACAGACACATGTTACATGACATCACATACGTACATACACACAATAATATGGTATTACACTGAACAGAGAGAGGGGCATAAGTGTAAAGGATGGATCGATATGATGCACAACTGTCTAGGAAAGAGAGAACAAAAGAGAGATCATGATACTGTTTATAAATGGGATGGAAAGTCAGTCAGAACTATCACCTATAACCCTTTCACTCTTCACTTTGTCCAAACTTTGTACAAAATGATGCTCAGGCGAGATGGTTTTTCTCTCTCCCCAGACTCCCTTGTGAGGGAATAGGCTCATCCCTATCTTGCACCAGAACAGAAACTTTGAGTCTTGGCCTGAAAACAGTCACTCGCTTGGAACATTGTTATATGGATGGAATTTTTATGTCCTTCCAGCAACTAAAGCAGAAATATCAACTGACAAACTGACAAATATTTTTTTTGACAAACTGACAATTTTTTTTTCTGTAAACACTTACAGTGAAGAAACTTTTATAAGGGTTAAACTCTGAGAACGGGAAACTACCCACTGAACTTCTTTTTCAGGAATATTTCTAAGTTTTATGAAAACCCTGCTACCTTTTCTGGAAAGATCTAGACTCGGGTATAGGCCAGGGGTTTAGATACAGAGACTGAGCCAGAACTGAGGAGAGATAATGATTTTATGTGTACGCTAAATTTAAGATACATAGGTCAATTTAATTCAGCTTTTTACATCAGTATTATTTTACCCCTTCCAATCTCTCTTAATCTCTCTTAACCCCAATCTCCTCTTCTTGTTTTAGATGTGGTCTAGTAGAGGGTGCTTTCATTCATTCCAGTTGGCAGAGTAGTAAACTACTCGCTTTTTGGCAGAAGATCTGTGATGCTTTATCCAAAATTCATGGAGTTACACTCCCAATGGATCCAGAGATATGCCTTTTGGGCATCTTCTCAAAATCTAATCTTACACATAGTCATTCCATCAAGCTTACAGAAATCCTGCTGGCCATTGCCAAAAAATGTACTGCAGTGAAATGGAAGTCAGATCTCCCATTGCCAGTTGGATTGTGGCCCCTTAAATGTGAACAATTGCATACAAGATAACTTAAGATAAGAAATAAGATAATTTGCAACATTTTTCATAAAATGTGGCAACCTGGAGAATCTCCCAACTGACATGACTGAATGATCATTGACACAGTCTCTCTAATATCACTAGTGTTGTAAAAGACCATTCTATTGTGGCTAAAGCTAAATTATCTCTCTCTCTCTTTTTGGTATGTCTTAATTTATGTTGTTTGTCTGTTCATTTATTTATGAGACACCTTAATGTACAGTCAGTGTGTCTGTATTGTCAATGTGTAAAATCAAATAAAATACAGAAAGAAAGAAAGAAAGAAAGAAAGAAAGAAAGAAAGAAAGAAAGAAAGAAAGAAAGAAAGAGTGGAGTTGGGGGCAGGAGTGGCAGTTGGCATCATCCACTAGTGGGACAGGGTGTGCAACACTGGTATGGAGATGGGATGTGTTTTGTCTTGCTTTGTTTTGAATACAAAGTGTCTATTGAAGAAATAAATGAATACATTCTTTCTTCAGTACAGTAATACAGGCCTTCCCTTATAGTGGTCATGCTCCAGGCCGCTGGAGGACGCTGACGACCAGATGACAAGACCCTATCTGTAAACCTGAAATGTCCCCAAACCCTCAACAAGGGAGATGAAATCCTTTGTAGGGTCATTTCTGTATTTTTTTCCTCATTCCCTCCACCTTTGGATGTTTGTCTGTCAGGAATTTCTTACACATCCTCAGTAGGCACACACCCTGAACCCATGATTGACACTGGCAAGTTACTGAAAATTTAAGAAGAAAAAATAAAATAACCAATTGGGTGAGGGTGTGTACATTTTTTCCCTTCCCCTTTTTTCTCATCTTCCTCTCCCTCTCCTCCTCCTCTCTCTCTCTCTCCAAAACATATAAATTCAAACACACACACACACACTCTCTAAAAGCAGGCTCTATCCATGGGGACCTCCATTTTTGTTCTCACAGTGACACAAGTTCCCATGGGTTAGTGTGTATTCAGGTTGAAGTCCACACACACACACACACACACACACACACACAAACACAAACACAAACATACATACATGCACAGAGATGGCAGAGGTGTTGTGCAGTTGCCGTGGATTGTGCGAAACCTCAGTGTATGTACCACAGTGTGCTAGTGGTGACTGTGATTTTATTGGTTTTCCACCAGGCTGTCAGAGTTGAGGCGATTGTGTTGTTGTTACAGTAAATCAGTTGCTTGATTGATTCTGGTAGGGAGGGAAGGTCTACAACTGAGGTGCTTTTGCATTGATACTTTTCTAATTCTAGCCATGGGTCATGGTAGTTGTGCCTTTGGGTCCATTTGAATAAATATTGTAGTTGATTTGCCAATAATGTGCTGAAAAAGTTGGATACCTTTAGATGACCTTTGATTTTCTATTTTATAATGTTGAGAGTGAGATTAGGGTTTTTTTGCTGACACGTAAAGGTCCTGTAAGTATAATAATGAATCATCAGCGTAAAACCGAATTTTATGTTGTGAACTGGTATCCTGAATTCTTTCAATTCTTTGTTGTATTGCTGCTGCGGTTTGTAATAAAAATGGCAAATAGGGATGGTGAGAGTGGACATCTTCATCTGGATCTCTGGTGAAGTGTGAAGCTTGGTGACCCTGTATGTGATTATTGTGCTGAACACTGTTATTATCAAATGGATGAATGACAAAAACCAAACTTGCACAGGGTGCTAAATATTTTATCAAGTGCTTTCTCAGCATCCAATGATACAATTATGGTTGTTTTTTGTTTTTGTTGCAATATATTAATTAAGTTGAAAACCTTACAGGTGTTGTCTGAAGTGTGACTTTTTTTGATGACTAGTCTGGTTGCCAGGGCTTCAGTAATAATTTTTAAGTCAGTGCTAATTAGTGAGAGAGGATGGTAGCTGGAAGGATGGGTTAGGTCATTATTGTGTTTTAATAGAGGTGTCATGGTGGCAGTATTCATGTACATGGGCATGGTGGAGGTAGCTTTAATTTCTGCTGTTCCCCTGTGAAATGGTGGTAATAAAATATCCCAGAAGTGTCTATAGAATTCCACTGGAAATCCATCTGGTGCGGGTGATTTATTATTTGGCATTTTATTCAGGGCTTTATTGAGTTCTTCAGAGGTAAGGGCTGCATCTAAAATGTTTGTTTACTCTCTAAGTGGTGTTGGTAAGTCTACGCTGTTTAGGGAGGCATTCCTGAGAATATGTTGATGTAAAATTTTTGGAAAACATTATTTATATCCTGTGGATTCTGTTGTAGTGCCTGTAGAATTAAGTATGGACAGGATAATTGCTTTCTCTTTTATGTGTTGTAGCAGATTTTCCAGACATTTACTTTCTTTGTTGCTGTATTGAACGTTTTTACATTTGAGTTGTTAGATAAGGAACTGTGTTTTTTTTTTTTGTGGTATACTTTCAAGTTTAAGTTCTCTCAATTCGTTTTTGTATTTGTTTACTGGGGTTATTGGTATATTGGCTTGTTAGATGTTTAATCTTTTGCTCGAAGAATTTTCCAGTTCTTGCTGCTGTTTTTTCTTGTGTAAAAATGATTTTACCTCTCATTACTGCTTTGCCTGTTTCTCAGAACAGTGATGATGAAGTTTGTAAAGAATTGTTCTTTCTTGAGGAAGGATGACCAGGAAAACAGGATCTCTTAGAAGTGATGCACTGAAGTGCCATCTTGTAGGAGACCTAACATGCTTGGTCGTTAATTGTTAAGGAAACAGAAGCTGATCATGATTGACTGATTCGTGTTTTCTTGGATATGTTAGGTGTGTGTGTTGCTTATAAAAAAAAGGAAGATTGAGGGAGGGGAATATATAAATGTCCTCTTGATGATGGGTTACTCATCCTACAACTATTGCCAAGTCCATTATCATTTATGTGCTGTTTTATTATTTCAGTGGAGTGCCAGTTTCTTGAGATACCAGAGGTACTTGAGCCATTAGTTGTGGGCAATAATGATGGTACTGAAGTCTCCAGCCATTATGATATTTGTTGAGTCACACAGTATAGAGAAAAAGGATGGGTTATTATTGTTGGGGCAGTAAATGTTGGTGAGTGTAAATGCTTTGTGGTTAATATATGCATTAGTTAATAATAAACCTTCTGTCTGGATCAATAACAGATGTGTTTTGGACAAATGGAATGTTTTTATGTATTAAAGTTTAAATGCCTCTATGTTTACTGTGGCATGTTGATGAAAATTCAAATCTAATTGTTGAAATTTGAGATGTTGTATAGTTCTGAATTTAAGTGTGTCTCTTGAATCAAACATACAGTATATCAGCCTTTAATTTGCTAATATGATTGATGATTTTAATCCTTTTAGACTGAGTGTGGATGCCACGTACATTCCACGTTACTGAGCTGAGCGATTGCATCGTTGCATGTTAAGAATGTCTTGTTCTGGATGAAAGAAGAGAACAAGACAGAGGGGGAAAAGGAGAGGGGAAATATGTCTGAAGTGTGAGTTAAACCTATGCGAAGATGTGGTAAAGAGGGAAGAGGAGAGGTCGATGGGTGGATTGGTGAGAGACTGGACAGAAAAATGGGTAGTAAAACCAGAGAACATGACCCAAAACAATATATGAACAAAGGTAGAGAGGAATATAGGTAGGTGCCTCAGCATTGATGCCTTGGGAAGGAGCAATTCCGAGTAGGAGGCTTGTAAGAATGTGATTATCAGAGTTGTATTGAGTTGGATATTTTAGTTTATTTTGGTTAATTTAGAGGAGCCAATAATAACTGTCCATCAGTCAACTACAACTGATGCAGGTTGGTGGTTTTTTTTCCTGTTTTCATTGAAGACTGGGCTCAGTATATTCCATTGTTCATTTATTTCTCATGGGTATTAATCATTCAGTCTGAATGTTGTGTATTTAAGCTCCTTTCCTTTGCTTTTTATCTTTTTTTTTGTTTTTAGGAGAGAATGCTTGAAATTTGCGATGAAAGGTCGGGGTCCTGTGTCTGATCGTTAGCCGAGGTGGAGAATTCAATGGAACGTGGTGTTTTTGATGGTGTCAGATGGTAATTTCAAATGAATTGTCATAAAGTCTTTCAATAACGATTCTGGGTTGTGATTTATTTTCAGGAAGTCACGGATGGAACAAGTTTATAAGTCCAGAATAGTTTCATTCATCAGTTTGTTTGTTTTTTGTCGTGACAGCATGCATTTCTTTGTTGAGTGATTTAAAAGAGGATTCTGGATTTTTGCAGTAATCCACATTAATAACGTGATTTTTCAGTTGGTTGTTCCAACTGCAAATTTCTCAGTCGGGCATTGGTTCTTCTGGAGGTGATAATCAATCATGCTGGAGATTAGAAATTTAGATTTTTATCAGCCAAAGCCAGAGTAAACCCACGTGGGTGCAACCAGAGCTATTCAGGACGAGTGTCTAGTGGGTAAGACTCTGTAATTGGGAAGGGACAATCCTGCCTGGGTTGAATTCAATTTGAACACAATGCCCTCTGCTTTGGCATCATTACAAACGTTTCACACTGAATAATGAAGCAGAGTGCAATGATAATTCAGGATGAGAGTCAGACTAACAATACTCATCCTAAGAGAAAATTTCCATGTTATCATTAATTATGAAACAAGAGCTCTTAGGTACAATGAGAGGGTAAAAAGTCTGGGATCTGAAAGACGATGCCAGAGTGCACTCAGACATTTAATAGCAGACCTCACTTTTCTTAGAGTGTTGCCATTTGGGACTCTGATGCTTTGTTACCAATAGGTTAGGGGACAGAATTCATTTCAGAGAAGTAAGAAATACCTGCTTAACACTGTAACCTTGGATTTCGAATCCACATATAGGCTACGTTTTACTTAATGCTGCACAAAAAAGCTCCAACAGAAGAGCAGCATCAGTGAATGCATATAAAAAAAAAGAAAAAATGTGCTCACTTTTAGTCATTTAATGTGTGATTTAAAGGAATCAAGGCAACCTGCAGGTGAATTGGTTCGGTTTTCACATTCAGTTCTTATAAACTGTCAGTATTGTGTAATTATTGCAACTACAGACATCCACACTTTGTGTAATAAAAACCTGGTTAGTGTTGTTAATAGACTGTGCTGGCAGAAGGTTCTCTTTTAGGTTGATCAGAGGAGTCAAGACTAGATGTTGAGCCATAAGTGGTCCAGTCAGCTAAAATACATCCTGAGGCGCTATCTGAGCTGATCTGCTGGTTTATCTCCATTGACCTCTACAGATGTGTGTGTGCATGAATTTGTGTGTGTGTGTGAGAGAGAGTTGTATTTCCTTTTATTTTGGATTGCATTGGTGTGAATCCCTGGTTATTTCACTGTAAAATGTGGCTTTTTAGTGAACAGAATTTATTTGAAATTTGGGTTGAAATAGAATTAATTCAAATTTTATTGAAATGAAAAAAATTCCATTTGGCTGACTGAACATTTCACCGATAAATTGACATTCAGGAAGATTGAAGAGTGATACTTCATTATGGCAAAGTCAAAAAGAAAAAGTCAACAAGCATCCACAACCATCCAGGATAAATCTGCAGCATTAACACACTCTTTAATTATCATTTACAGTAAGGCACATCAAATATTACAGAGAAAGAAAGCTCCCTGAGCCATACCTAATCACGATCCAAATTCTGCAATGTCTCCGGTCTCCTTTCACTCGTTTGACATCAAAAGATCTTGCGTGTCAACAAGCATCCAGTGCCACAACCAGGGAAGCAATTCAGGGGAAGAATATTGAGCCAAGAGGAGGTAGGAAAGCAAAGTTATGAGAGCCGATTTAAAACCTCAGACTCTGAGCCAAATAGGTTTGATATCCTGTGCTCAGTAACATTGGGTTGGGTGTATTTACCAATCACAGCGCTGCTTGTTTTGTTGAATGTGCTGTCAGAATCCACAAGCTTCGATTGAGCAGAGCCTAATGATCTTCAGCAGTCCCAGTTCACTTTGGTTTGAAGTGATACATGGAAATTATTGCAGTGTTTACTTGTACAAATTTAGTAAACCTCTCTTCCGCTCTCCTATCAATTTACACCGAGCCAGCTTAGCTCAGGCTACCTCAAGCATGGCAGGGAAAGTAGCACACAGTGGAGTCAACCCAGCTCAAAAAGACAGCTGGGGAAGTGCTGCACACACTATGCCGGTGCTGTAAATTACAAAAAGCAATTCAATCTGTACACACACATCCACACAGACACATACACACACACACACAGAATATGAATGACTTTTTTAAATTTGTCAAGGTGCTGTATTGGCATAGATTTATTTTATAGACACACTGGTAATTATTATTCCTCACTATTACATCCTGAGCCTTAATCCCTTCTGTACAATCAAGGTAAATCTAATTAGAAATCTCACCATTACCTTGACTACCTAGATGTCTGACAACAATCTGTACTTGTGATTACCTCCTGGGTTTCCTGTTTCTTGCTTTTATCTTTTTTTCTTCTTTTGTTTCACCTAATGACATTCATTTATGTACGCAGCGTCTTTATATGCTAATTGTATGTGTACAAACTGTACACGTGTCACTCGTTTGCTTTTTACGCGCATGCAGAAAATAATGTAACCTGCCCTCGTCACTAATTTGTTGTCAGTTATTTACACACACTGCTCCTATCATCAGATGGAGTAACATTGCCTGACGGTTCATTTTACAGAGTAATTCAGAAGGGTGGGCAAAACTTGAGTTGCTCGATAACATGTCATGCCGTGTCTCAATAAAATGCATTTCTTGTTTGAACCAGCATTTGTCTGATGAAATAGCCCACTTTTAAGTAAGAAAAGAAACTGCTCTTTTTGTTTTAATTTAAGGACGGGCTGCACTAAAGTGACAATAAGATAGTGGCTCTAATGGATTGTGCCTGTCTATTCATTTTGATTTACCCAATCAGTGATTCCAATTATCTGCAGGGTCCAAACGTGTGCAGATTAAAGAAGGCTAGTTGTGAGGGTGGCGACGAAAAAAGAGGGTTCTGCTCAGCTTCTGTCACAAGCTGTGCAGCAGTGGGGGTAGGGGGTCTGTCTCAGCTAGAATCTCCAGAAAACAGGGTGTAGAAAGTCACTGGGGGACTGATTGTGTTACCTTGCTGTGTGTTCCTAGTAATTTGATTGTGGCGGGTCTTTGGTAGTGCCTCTAACAGGCTGGGACGGCAGCCAGGTGTGTGAAGTGATGAGCTGCCAGCCACGGCTCCGGTGACTCCTTCCATTTGTGTGCCACGCTCTTCTTTATTTGTGTGCACACCTTCCACGGCGCCGCGATGGTGGAGCTCAGAGATTTCGGTTGTTGGTTTGGTTATTTAAGCATTTACCTCTCTTCTAAACTAGTTGCTTGTTTGTCTGAAAAAAAAATAAGTTCATCCGTGATTTTCTCTCATAATAAACAGTTTACTTTGGTATTTTATCATCTTGTTCCTTTTACTTTTGTTTTGGTACATACAGACCTCAGAAGTGCTTGTCATCATTTTCACCCCATGGCGTCATCACTTCATTAAAAGTAAACGACTGTTCAATCAAACCGCACATTGAATGTCCATATTTTACAAGACTTTTTTGCTGATGGGCTGCTTGATCTGTGGGTGGCTCAACACAAGTGGGCTGGAAGATTCTGTTTATTGCTTTATTCATGGCATCAGGGAGCTTCGATTAATGGGTATCAGCATCACCTGTAAGCTGCTTAAGTTCCATGAAACCGCAGTTGGACTGAGGTTGGTTCAGTATATGTAAATGTGGCCGCTGATGCAAAGAGATCAATGCTGTGAGCCCTCTCGTTTTGCTGCAGTGATTATTTCATATAACCTAAAACCCCTTTTTACAATGATTTCTAATGTGCCACAAACATTAAATTCTAATCTGAAGGTGAATAAGAATCAGTCGCAAAATAGGGGAATTCAAAATGTTTGCTGTGACCATTTTCCCACCCACGACAGTCTGCTTGATATAAATGGGTGACCTCTTGTTTTCTGTGATGACTATAGGATCACTAGTTACAGTAGAATTGTTATATAAATACTATAACTGTATACTAGATAGTGGTGTTGACTTTGGTTTGCCTACCCTTCAAAAAAAATATTCTTCTGTTTTTAATCCCAGAGGTATTTCAATGTGAGCGTAGAATTGTTGCATTTTGTGTTCACAAGCTGGCAGCTCTGTGTGGCAAATAGTATGTCTGTGGTTTATCATTGCAGACCTGGGTTTTGTGTGTTAAGGTGAGTCAAGTGGATGGCAGGAATGTGGTGCAAACGGATTAGATATGTGTGTGATCGTGTTCATGCGGTATGTGTGAGCACTGCATTACAGAAAAAGACACATAGTATAGCTTTGCAGCATGACCTGAGCAAATACCAGTCTGTATATAGAATATGATAATACATGTGTTTACCAAGTAAGCAGGCAAGTCATTTCAGAATGTAATGTACAAGGTTGACTTGATTTCTATTGGTATGATTTCACAGGACCGTCCTACCATAAAAAAAAAAAAACAAACATTTATGAACAATGGTTATGTTTTATTGTGAAGCGACTTCTAGTGGTCATGTGAGACAGTGTCAGCTGTTTGAGCAAATGCCCCAAATTGACATCTTTTGCAAAAGTAATAAGCCCCTGCAGTGGCTGTAGTAATTATGATGGGAGCAAAAGAGGAAGTCAGGTGACAAGCGTTGGACAGGAGACCGCCGTTTGTTTCCTGTTTCAATCTTTTATTCATGACTGTTCACGCACAACCTTAACTGCATGTTTTGATTTAATCATGACAATGAATGTTCTCTAATCTTATCTTCATCTTAAGTACTTAATGTGCCTCCGCGCCGTCGACAGCCATATTGTTTTCAGGTTTTCCGTCCGTCTGTCCGTACGTCCATGGACACGATATCTCAGTGACGCCTTGATGGAACTTCTTCAAATTTGGCACAAATATTTAGTTGGACTTAAAGATGAACTGATGAGATTTTAGTGGCGAAAAGGTCGGAGGTCAAGGGGCGTGGTGACCTCACGAAACACAGTTTTGGCCTTGTGAATGTAGTATCTCAGTAACACCTTGAAAAAACTTCATCAAGGATGATCTGATTAGATTTTGGTTAAATTTTGGCTAAAGGTCAAAGGTCAAAAGTCTGTGTGACCTAACAAAACGCTTTTTAGCCATTACTCAAAACTTCACACTGCAATTATGACAAAATTTCACACAAATGTTTGGTATTTTATATGACTCTGTATAGACAGGGATGTAATCTGAAACTAGTCTGAGTGGCGGAGACGTACAACCGCGAGGCAGTGATTCTAGTTTTAACCTAATACATGATCTTTCCCTAAACTTATCCAAAGTTGTTTTTATGCCTAAACTTAACAAAATATCAACCTTAGCATTTACAGTTTATCTTAGACGTATGTCCTGTCAGTGGCAGAGGCCCAATGCTCCTGTGGGTCATATCAGAGGGGTAAGGACAATTGGCTGTTTAGGTTGGAGGACATGTTTGATTTCACAAAGCACTATTAGTAAAAAGCCTTCTATTTAAAGTTATGTTTTCTCTTGTTTATAATTTGTTTTAATTATATTATGCATCCTTATACCTCATGCTCATTGTCTAATGGTAGCCATTGTCAACAGTGCAGTGCAAAACAAATGCATGTTAAAGTCTGAACAATACAGATTCTAATTCAGCAGCTGCCTTCTCACCACCTGCCGGTGCAATTTCTATCGTAATAACTGTAAAGGTTTATGAGGCAGTGTGAGCATATGTGCGTGCGTGTGTGTGTGGGTGTGTGTGTGTGCGTGCGTGTGTGTGTGTGCGTGCTCCCAGATGACCACTAAACAAAACGGAGGGCTGAAAAAATTCAAAAGATTTACTGCCGAGGCATGAGCTTTCCAGAGACATGAGTCACACAGGAAAATTAAATGTTGCAGGATCTCTTCGACGCGCGTGCCTCCGTCTGGGTTCGTCTGACTTTGTGCATGTGGGTGCATGCATGCCTGCATCTGTCCTCGCAAGCGTGACAGCGAGTATTTGTACGCATGCACAAGTGTCCTTTTGTGCCCGTGTGAATGTGTGTGTGTGTGTGTGTGTGTGTATATATCTCTTAATAGGGATGTCATCCTCTCTTTCTTCTTTTACCGTAATGGGTTCCTGGCTGGCTCACAGCCTCTTGTCATAAGCCTGTGACCACGGCAGCGACACTGTTGTTCTGATCTGTTCTGCTCAGCCCAAGAATGAGGGGCTTTAGCAGCGTGGTAGAGGATGAATAAGAAAAGACAAAAAGGAGTGAAGATAGTGAGGAGACCGGTGATAGATGAGGGAGACTTGATTTAGGAGGGGGGTGGGGACAGGTGTTCGCTCAGAGCCGATGAGAGAAATGGGGCAAAGAGGGTAAGAATAGGTGAGCAGAGATGAATGGATGTCATATGGGTTGACTAGGTGGATATTGACAATAAACTGCATATGATGAAAGGGTGCTGGTGAAGAAAATATGGATAACGGAGTGGGCTGAAAGCATGTGCGGAAAGATCAAACCTCCCTACAAAGGACAACACTGATATATGAATACACCATTATATTATTAGAGCCTCCTCATCGCTCTCCTCTGTCTCTGTCTCTTCCCCTTTGTCTTAATACTCATTTCAGAACATTGTAGATTACTATATCTCCCATTTATTTCTCTTCTTCTTTCCCTCTCTCCTGGGTTTTCTATCAGTCTGTTTCCATCAGTCTAACAGTATATTGCAGGGCAGTGTATTATGGCTGCCATTATCTGTGTTACAGTAACTGCCTGTCCACTGATAACAGTAATCAATTACATCTCTGTTCACTTTGCCATTAGGCACTGAAGCAGACTTCTTCCAGTCTCTGCACTTTTCTGGTCTCCAGTTCGAACCTCGCTGCCACCTCATTATTCTCTTTGAATCTCATTTCTTTGTTTCTTTCAGCCGTCCTGGGGTATGATGATCTGATCTATTTTTGGATTCCGGTCCCCAAAGCTCGACCATGTAACAAACAGCATGCTGGATGATTTGGACCTCCTGATTTTATCCTCTTATTTTATACAGCATATAACCTTGTTCTGAAACTGAATCTGTTGGTTGCCAAAGGTGCAGTAAGAGCTCTAGCAGCTGTAAGAGCAGAGACAGAAGCAGGCAGAGTGTAAAGTGCTCACAAAAATCTGTACTAAGTACTTACAGTACATCTTTGTTTTCTATGGTTTGCTGCTATTAAGAAATTGCTCTAAAAGTAGAAGTGACACTGCAGCTCGTCGCTTTTAGTGAGAAGTCACCGACGTAAAAAAGCAGCAAGTCCCTTTTCTAGCTGAGGGAAGACATATACTATTTACACACAGTCTGCCAAACACTATCTTCCAACCACAGGTACTCAAGCTCAAACAAACACTTGCAACACGCAGCTGAGATGACTGGCAGGCTAAGCTGGCTGACGACATGTTCACTGACATCACTGTTATAGGGATCGCAGTGACTGAGAAGAGTCGTGAATCCCTGTAATGAGAAAGATGGGTTTTTCCTAGACCTCCTGGAAAAGTCAGTCGGTTCCCTGTTGCCGTTAAACCGATGGTCCACACTGCATCTTCTCTCAAAGCTGAGCTATTTTAAACTTTTACATCCTGCAACAAAATAACACTCTGTTAGAATGTTATTACTGTAATTATCTCCTCAATAGTTTAACCAAAACTTGTCATAATCAAAACGAATCACAACCATATATATATATATATATATATACAGTTTGAGTATTATGCAATCAGCAAAAACACATTTCGAAAACAAACAGTTATTCCGCCTGCTTGCAGTATCCGAGGATATTTCTTTGCAATTACTGTTAGGCACTTGGAGGTAAATGAGCATAACAAGACATCAATTGTTGCAAAATGAAAAGCTAGATTTAGAATCAGAGGCATTCCAGCTATGCTACACTTCCGTGAAGAGGAGTAAAGGTACAGCAACCTTTAATTTCATGCTGATTCGTAATGACCCGTGCCTTGATTTGCCCTTGCATGCTGGGTCAAACGCTGCAAACCTCACTAATAATGACAAGGAAGGCAAATGACTGAGCAATCATGACCGAGGCAGCAGCTTGTGGTTTGTTAGTAAAGCTCCTGGGTGTTACAGCAGGAAACACCTATAGCGAGAAAACTCTTCCTTCTCATTGTTATACCTGAAAGAGACCCTGTGGCAAATCATGATGCGTGCTGCTTAATATCACCTTATTTATGCACATTAACCGCAGAATGAATCATGAATAATTTCTCAGCATCATATAGAAATATGAAATTTGTCCTCTCGCCTAAACTCTGAATTATATTTTTCTGGTAGAGTTTAAAGAGGCACTTCATCGGTTCCGAAGCTTTTTGTATGCACTGCAGCAAAACTTTTTTTGTGCTGTGTTAAAGCAGCAGCTGGTCTTCACTAAACACATATTGGTGTTTTCCCAACTCTGTGCCTGTGTGCACAAATGTGTGTGTGTGTGTGTGTGTGTGTGTGTGTGTGTGTGTGTGATGTGTGTGTGTGTGTGTGTGTGTGTGTGTGTGTGTGTGTGTGTCTGTGTCTGTATGTGTGTGTGTGTGTGTGTGTGTGTGTGTGTGTGTTAATAGTACAGGGTGGGCCTGTAAACTCAGTGAGCCTGATGACCAGAAAGTTTGTCAGCACCCAGGAACCCTTCAAGCCCATCATCATCTGGACCTCTGTCATAAACCCAAGGTTTATTGTATAATTTGGGTCCTGACATGCTCACCAGCACCTCAGTCTTAAAAAAAATAATAGAAGCGTTTTGATGGGACAATAAAGTTGAAGGATCCAGCGAGGAGATTACTTGTGCATCAAAGGTTGCGGCCTTAAAACTGTGTGGTGTGTGTATTAACACGTTAGGAGAGTTTATACTGCCTCTGGATTCCTTACTTGACGATCAGAGTGTGCAAGCTCACACAAGTTTAGGCAATGTTTTGCAACAACCAAAACTCCTATCCAATCTCC
Source organism: Seriola dumerili (assembly GCF_002260705.1). Lineage (NCBI taxonomy): Eukaryota > Metazoa > Chordata > Actinopteri > Carangiformes > Carangidae > Seriola > Seriola dumerili. Next base: position 3,961,360 of record NW_019174704.1, read on the forward strand.
CAACCTTTCTAAAATGACTCATTGCCCATTGAAAACTTCAGAGTATCTAAAAAAACCCAACAAAAAAATGTAAACTTTCAAGAAACAGTTTTGACAGAGTCGATTTTGGATCCATATCACACAGCTGAACCCCACAGACATGATAATGGTCAGACCTGAACAAAAAAAAAAAAAAGAAGAGCGCAGGCCTTTGTGTGTGGCTGACTGTTGTTTGTGGTGTTGTTTTTGCAGTATAATCTGACACGAACCCTATTATAAAATATGCAACCGAGAGAAACAATGAACCCCCCCCCCCCCTCGTAAGCACTTAGCAACACTGGAAGGAGGCCGAAAAAGCGATGGAGAGTGAGCTGCAGAACGTAAGTACCATATTTGTTTCATGAATGTGGTGAAAAACGCAAACTGTGTCCCCAGTCACGAATAATGGTGTGTTGTGCTTGGACAGACGCATTTACCAGATACTTGTTGGCTCAGGTCTAATGCTAACACACACTCCTGCCAGCCTCCTGCATTGTTGATGTATTTCACAGTGAATGCAGACTCCTTTGCATGTTTCTGCCCACAAGTGAAGTGTTTTTTTGTTTGTCTGGTTTTTTTTTGGTTTTTTTGTGTTGGTTTCTTGGAACCGTCCTGTTTGTGTTGCTTGGAACATAAAGTATATGTCACCATCTTTTTTTTTTTTTTTTTTTAAAGCTCACAGTCTTATATCTTTAACACTTTTAAATTCCTTATGTGGTACCAAGTTTTTGTTCAAAGACATTGCTTACTGTACAATCAAAATTAACAACAGCTTGAAAAAATTGCATGAGATGTATAAAATATAAGAATAGAGCAAGAGCAGTGACTGGGAGATAATTGGTGGGGGGGGCGGTAAGTAAATAAGAAATGCTTCTGGCTATATGATGACAGTTACAGTATAATGATGTTGGTACTCGCACAGCACAAACTATATAGCTGAGAAAGAGAGGAAAAAGACTGTACTGTATTATCTTATTAAATTATTAGGCAAAATTAGACATGGACATCTCCGAATAAGTAAATAATGTCACCTACAGTGAACTGAAAGTTGCTGAAAATTAAGCCATGTATTTTTATTATCATCAGATTCATAAATGATCCAAGGGCAGCCCCAGGCAAGTGCTTTCTATGTTTGAACTTTGGCAAGAACTGTCATAACACCCCTGCAGCACCCACAGATGTTCAAAGTTATTGCTTCTATATTTTGTCATGAATGCAGCTCAGGAAATTGTCTTTTCTTTGTGGTTAAGTTTTTTTTTTTTTGTTTTTTTTTTGTGCCACTGGGGATCCAGTGGAGCAAGGCTAGTGCACAAATAATGACCTCAGATCCAAATACTGTTACCGTGTGATGTGGCACAACTGAGTGGATGCACTGCCTGGCCTGGGAAGGTTAACACCTACTACTGACAGGTGATCACTCTTAAAGTTCATGACGGGAAAGCGGGGAATGTGCTGCCTACAAACAGCTACTCTTGCTTGTTTGGCTGGACTTCAGGTGACTCAAATTTGAGGCAGCCATAAGATGAAGAGGTAAGACAGGAACCAGAGTGACGGAACATGGGGGATCAGTCACTCACAGACTTTTTGGAAACACGCAGCACATGACGCACGCGAGCAAAGCCAGCATGGTGGGACAAGATTTGTTCAAGGTTTGTTTATAATTCCTCAGAATGTAGCGATAAATCTTCTGTGTGCTTTTACTCAGTATCAGTATTTTCTTTCCCTTGAGATGGTTGCAATAGAATCTGACATCATTTAACAACACCATGGCTGGATTGGGCTTTGTGTAAAGCAAATAGCCACCCTACTCCAGTGTCCTTGTACAAGACAAGAACTGAGCACTGTAGCACACCAGGCCTCATGCAGCTACAAGCACACCGACATTCAGACCTTCCTGTGGCTGGATCTGAGGGATTAGAATGGCTATAAAATTCTGGCATTTTCAAGTGGGCACCTCCAATCACGTGTTGACGTTCACGGTTGATGAACGGTTGCTAAGGAAAGCTCAAAGGCATATTTGAGCGTCCTGCAACTAACCCCTGCTACACCTGCTGGATGGCACTGATCAAACAACACTAATCCACACGGGGCCGTCATCAGCTCAAGAGCCATCATCAGTATCAGAGATGCAGTCCTGAGTACACTCTCCCTGTTAAGTGCACTCTTAAGATTAAGTTGAAATCTGTCATTGATTTCAACTTCACGTGTTATTTTAAGATTGGAGTGCTGTAACTTTACATTTTGGATGAGGTTGGGGTGAAGGTTGGGAAATTATTGGATTTTACAGCACAGTGATAAAAGTGTGATTGTCTTTGTTTTGTTTTTTTGCCTTTGCTGCCCTTTGTGTGGTGACTACACTACCTGCTGGCACTGGATTAGTTTACCTTTAGTTCTCCCCTCAAAGCAACTTCAGACACTTTTGTCTAACAGATGGTGTTAGAGACACAGCCAGCATCACAATTTATCTCCAGTGTTTGGATAACATATAGTGACTATTAAAATGTTTTTGCTTTTCTGTGCAGCATAGCAGAAATACTGAATACAAAACAGTAGTAGTAGAAGATGTAGATAAAAGATATATACAGTAGATATATATATCTACTGTATATAAGATATATATATATTTCCAGATTTTCTTAATAAATCAATTTGTCGAAGGGTCTCTATTGTAGGATTTCCCTGTGGGGGAACAAGGAACAGACAATAACAAAATTGGTCCCTGATGAGGAAAGGCTTTTCCAGGATTTTTAGGGTGTATGAAACCTCCAGACATCCCAAAATCCCAGGTATCATTCTTATCAAGCGTGATGAGCTAGCTGTCAGTTTTCCCCGAGGGAGCTAACTTTGGAACAATACCTGTGATTTAGGTTGGCCATCACTCTCTCTCTCTCTCTTTCTCCTGCACGGTCTCCGTCTCTCTCTCTCTCTCTCTCCTTCGCAGACACACACACACACACTCATGCGAGAGCGGTGGCCCATGGGGATATTTTTCTTTTGGCTGAGGGATCAGAAGGATGCAGAGCTGTGAATGCTTCAGTCCCGCTCTCCTCTGGTGTGCGCTCTCGCTCACACTGTGTTGGGAATTAATGACTTCTCTCTGGCCCATCAACAGCACAAAACACGTGGGGAGAAAACATAAGAGATGGAGTGCGGGGGGAGCGACTAGGGGAGTAGAAAATAACAGATAAACCTGGGACCTTATGTTGAATTCCTTGGCCATGCACAGTACTGCGGCAGAAGAGGACTTAAGGATAATACTAAAAGGCGACTAGAGAGCAATAGGAATGAAGAGAAAAGAACAATAAGTTGGTGCTGAGTCAGATTGGTGATATTGCAGGAGGAGGTAATTTCATTTTGGCTTCCCACCAGAGACCAGAGAAAAGAAAGTGAGATTTAACACTTCATGCCCTTTCCTTTCACCTTCTCACATTCAAGTTGAGACACATGCACATTCACTTCATCTTTTTCTCAGCAGAACACACATACAGTGCATGCTGATGCATGTACCAGAGACTAAAGAGAAATGAAGATATCAAGGGAATGAAATAGTGATCGAAAAAAAGGTTGGAGGGAAAGGACGGGGTGGAGACTCTGTTTTTCATTCATGCACCATACGAACTTTTAACCCATATCTCATTTATCAATAATCAATTTATTTCACATCTGTAGGCAAATAAAATAAGGTTAGCTTTACTATAGTCTCCATTTTGCCCCAACCTCTATTATAGCAAGTTACACCCATAAGCCCACAAGTTAAAGGGACAAAAGCAATATCATGGTTTAAAGGTTATATAGTCCTGTTGTAGTCAGAGAGGGATCTTGAAGGTTTTAGAGAGACTTTGAGAGGGGATCGAATTTTCTCAGGTTTTATAGGCCGCAGTGTAAAATCTCTTTGTTCAAGCTACAGTGCGTAAAGAGAACATCTCCAAAAGACTACTTTTTTACAAAACTAATCTTTTCAATCACTTTCATCTCGCAGGCAATTTTACTACTGTCCCCAGCTCAGAGTCCGTAGAGATGATATTGGACTATTCTGCAGCAGATGATTCCTAATACCCATGTTCAGTGTAGATGACCAAGTTAGTACAAGGCATGGAACTACAACGATTGTCTGTTTTTTTTTTTCCCTGTATTTTACTGTTTGTCTTGTATTAGTATTTCTTCCCTAGTGCCCTGTTCGTTTTGGCTCAAATTCCCAATTCAATGTTGGTGAGCTGGAGGCACAGTGACTGCAAAAGGTGCTGACAGTTTTTTGGGTCTCAGCAGGCAAGCCTAGGCAAGGTAGCTCCCCTGAGTTATCACACCTAGGCATTATTTTTGTCCTATTTCATAACTCTTTGGGCCTATACAAGCCGACTGACCTGTTCCCATGCCCACTCAATCATACTGTAACTATCCCCTCTCTTTATTTACACACTATCCCATTATCTACCCTCTCCGTTTTTCCTGCAGCCTCCTAATCAATTCAAGCTCTTAAGCCTTAGCTTTGTTGTATTTTTGTTGTTTTGTTAGTTGTTTTTTTGTAACTAGATTGCATCTGTTCATAAGCCTCCTACTTTCACTTCAGCCTGCGCTACCTCATGTGACTCACTTCAGTCATTTTGTGACATACAGGAAGGTAGTGTAGGACACCACTGGACATACTGTGTGAACAAATTTTGAATGTAAGCTAAAGGATATGGAGTGCTAAGAATGCACAAAGAATTTGAGCTGGAACTTTTTTCAGAAAAAGTCAATCTTAATCAGAGGTGTTGCATGAGTAGAGTGCATACACTAAAAGCCCATCTACAAAGGCTAGTTGTTGAATAAAACTGGAAGGGGTGCAACATGTTAAATGTACCTTATAAAACAACAAGTCAAGTGTTTGGAATATTTATTCTATGTTGCACAGAGAGCAGATTATAATCCTGGTCCGACGCAGCAGAGAAGGATTTGTAGTCAAAAAGCTGCAACTAGCAGAGCTCTTGCTAATTACTGAACCCTCTGCAGGAGTACATGCTGCTGTGGCTTTACATGAGTCAGATGAGTAGGCTACGGGATAACAAAGCTTTAGCCAGCAGTACCAGCTGTTCTAAAATGCCAGATTCATACCTCCTGTGCCTGAATGAATAAATGCATGAACTCGTTTGTACAGCTCAGAAACGTCACAACCTCGAACTGCAAGTAGATTTCCTGTCCTTTGTCAAATCATCAGCCTTGACATCATAGTTTGTTCTTTTGCGAATATTAGCAATTCATTTCTTTCAATCGTCATTTCTAGACAGGCAATAAATCACTAAGGCAAAGTGGATGACGTCACTGCTGCGTCACTCCAGTATTAACATCTTAGGCAGGTGGTAATGAATATAGAGACACACAGCAATACCAGTGTGGAGTGGTGAAAGTGGAGGATTTGGGGTACTTGTACACGTAAGAGTATGTGAGCATGTGTGTCTGTAGTATTAAAGGATTATTGCGTTGAAACTCCAGTTTGATTGACAAGAACCTGAAACTGACAAAAAAAAAAAAAAATACTGAATTTTTTAAGTGCTGCATATTCAGTTGACATAGCATACTATTCAGTGAGACCGGTTATATGCTCAGCAAACAAACCATTGATAATTAAGGTAGACTGCAAAAACAAACACTCACTTTGAGGCAGCCGAAGTTTATTATTCATTCAAGGCTGTTCAGCATTATCAGGAGACAAGGACACCTGCACATTTGAATCCATGTACATACATCCTGTACATCAAAGGCAACGTTTGAAATAAAATATCCTGAAGACTACACAAAGGAAAGAATAGAGAAAAAGAATGAAATATAAAGATTGTGTGTGTGTGTGTGTGTGTGTGTGTGTGTGTGTGTGCGCGTGTGTATGGGGGTTGATGATGTTTCAGGAGAAATAGTTCATGTTGTACACATACAAATAGATGATGTCCAAAAACCTCTATCACCTCTGCTACAGATGTAGAATGAGGAGGTCTCCATTGAGTAGCGAGAATATCTTAGCTGGCAGTGTTCTAGGATGATGAGCACTGAAATATCGTTGGAGATCAAAGCCGGTATGAGCGCTGTCACAGACATCGGCTCACACAGTTTTGCTCTGTTGTTTGTTGTAAAACTGGGAAAAAAAGGAAGCATTCCTGTATCATGCAAAGAAAGACTCCTGAAGCCTCTGCAAGATGCACAAGGGGTCATTCAGCTTACCATGACCTTTATCTTTATTCAGCGAGTTCCTGAGGTAAATCTGCATCATCTTTTAACAACGCAGTAAGCTTCAAGTGCTGCTGAGATTTAGAGAAATAATCAGCTGTTTCCAATTGGTATAAAGGTTCACTTGAAGGTTAGATATCAGTATATATCATAGAGTAACGTGTCATACACAAGCAGTGCACAGGCAAAAGTCAAAAACTGTATGTACAAAACTCCCACCATTCATAGATCACAACATAACAGAACCTCACTGAAATAATATGATACAAGAAAACAAAAGTAGCATAAAGCAAAATGAGACAGATTCAAAAATCATAAACTGTGCTTATCAGTGAAAGAGCTCAATGTACTGCAACTTAAGAAACCACATGCAAACAGACAAAACACGAACAAATTCAGAAAACATCTTCGTCAATTTGACAACACATGTGCTGCGAATACTCACACCACAACCAAATACACGAACACACTGCAAGTAGCACAGATTTAAAACTGAGAAGTCATGAACCTGGATGGGACGCACTTGCATGTTCAATGCAATGTTCAATTTTAACTTCAAACGTCACAAAGCATTGGACAATAAACGCGCCCCAGCCACGTTCACCACTTTTTAGTGTCCCCGGGAAACACTTATGTTGTCGTCTGTGCTACTTGCAGCACGTTTATATATTTGATTGTGTTGTGAGTATTTGCAGTGCATGTGTTGTCAAATATATGAAATTGACATTTTCCGAATTTGCTTTTATTTTGTCTATTTGCATGTTGTACTAAGTTGCAGAGCATTGAGCTCTCAGGGCCACTGTAGAAAGGACATGAAGCAGCCAGAAAATAACCTCATAACCAGCTACTTTAATTGAACCTAGAAATAAATTATACTAATACTGTAATAAGCCCACTGAGTGAGAACATTTGCCCTTAACTTGACAAACAGCCTTGATTTTAAAAAAGCCCACTGTGTTGAAAGTCATAGATCTCTCAAATCAGTAAATCCAAACAGAGAAAGAACCTTAGAAGCAATGTTTTTCAACTACACTGAGTTGAGTCCAAAGACAGATAAGAATCCAGCACAACAAAATTTAAACATCTTTTGGGACACAAGAACTGCCAACCCAAACCTCCAGTGTGCCATCACTGAAGAAATCCGTGGCTGCTTTAGATGAGGTGAACAACACTGAGTCAACATTTTCTGTTCCTCTTCTCTAGCTCCACCATCTTGAGTTGGATTGATTGCAGAATTGACGTGTGGTCGCCTTAAGTACTGGAATTAAACTAGACTGCAGACTTTCGCTTGCTCATCTGAGAATTTATGACACTGACACTCAACGGCCAGTGAAGCCAATTCCCCTTGATAACCCCTTTAGCTCTATGTTAGCTCCATCTTCTCCATCTGCTAGAATTGACAAAACCGTAGTTTGAAGCCACATTTTTTCCCAGCATAGCCGACAATAGCTTCAAAGTTTGCCTTCAATTGGAGGAAGTAGATGAAGAGGATTCTTTACTGGATGTTACTGTGTCTGATAGAAATCACAGACTAAATGGAATTTGGAAAATGTAAATGAAGAGATTGATGATTCATCTTCTATAGTTTATCATGTTATTCACCTTGGGGATACTTTGAAAAAACACTGGATTAACATAAATGGTTATTTAAGGGATGGTTTTACTTATTGTGGAGAGGACAAGAGGAAAAGATGGACTGTAATTACATCGGATTATGTAATGGATATAATTAATCAAGCAGTTAATTATGCAATTAATTGGCTGTGATATACATGCATCATTACATTTTACAATAGCAGTACAAATGGAAGTTTTTGATCACTAAACAAGCAGTGTCAAAATATTTAATGTGTTCATTAATGATCTGGCCCCACAGACTGCACTGGTGACACAATGCAAATGCTGCTTTGTAGGAAAGTAATATTTGGTACTGAAGTGCTGAAAGACTTTGCCAAGCAATCACTTCACTGCCATCAAACGGTAATATTAATGCTGCTTTTGTTGCAGAAGATGAGTTCTAGCACAGCAGGGCATAGATCAGCTTCGTATTCGCTCTAAAGGGGCGATAACGCCCACACAGAAACGCACTAGCATCTCTAAGTGACATCTCATGGTGTCTGTTTTAGCACTTACTGGTCTGGAGAAAGGTCACTGGCTCAGTTTTGGATAGACCTGGCTCCTTCAGCAGTCTGTGTAGGCAGCCAGGTTGGCGTGGACCAGCTGGCACAAGTTTATACTTATGAACTGAGATTGGTTCGGTTAAACTTCCAATCAACAGCAACAGAGTTGTAGTTGTTTTAATGAGTTAGCAAGCAGAAGCAAGGGGGGATATAAAAATAGTGGACTGCAAAGGTAGATTGGCATTACCAGCTGTACTGGTTGGTAGAGAAACACAACACAGAGGTAAAGGCGCTGTGAGGAAATCTGGCAGCTTTTAGAGCTTCAACTTCTAATTGATCCAAAGATGAATGAGCATTGCAACAAATGATCCTTTTCCAACTAATGGCAACTCGTTTCTTGAAGTCCAAAACACTAAAATGAGTTATGTGGGAAATGCCAGATAAAGGAAGACATCATCACATATTCTTCATAATCTTCTGTTACCTTAAAATGCCTTGTCAGCGACAACATGGGAATTTTTTTCCAACATTTACATCCATACCAACACTTGTGCTCCATGTCATGGCCCCAGCTTTCAACCCCCCCAGTCAGCCCTAGGTTGGATGCCCACCACTGTAACTGTCACCTTCCCAGGCCCACGCTATTATCCTAGCTGCACCATGTTATCTTTCTTGTCAGATGCGTACTCACTTCATAAAACTTGACAGAACCGCTTCTTTCCTGAATTGCTGGCATTCATTGTTCATGTCGATATACATCTAGGCTATCTAGTCTAACCTCACGTTTTAACAAATTCTCTTCTTTTCAAACTTTCCTTAGATTTCTTTCATTTACCTCGAGACTATTTGACAGACTAAGTGAAAGCAAAAACTGGCAAACTGGCTTGTTTCACATGAATCTGTCATACAGTCATATCTTAAAACTGAGAGGTGATAGTACTTGTCAACGGCTTTAAGATATGGTGAGTCAAGTTAATCTTTCAATTAGCTTCTTTTTATCACTGTGACATCAACACACACGTTTGCTGATTGACGAATGACAGATTCGGTATACCTAATTATTTCTAAAGTGAAAACAAAAAGTAGATCCTCAGAGGATGTCAGTGCTCGTGCTGAATCCTACAGCTTCCCTCTGCAACAGATGATTTAACTTAAGATGACACTATTGCAGTTGCTACTGATAATTTAGTAAGTTCCACCAATAGAGATAGGAGCGCTGCTGTATTCAAGTCCTGTTAGACCTACATTGTTCCCTGCAATGCCAGACAACTGAGTACCGACACTGCGCTGTGACATTTTTACTCTTTGTAGTTTTTCTAGTCTTAGGCAGGAGAAAAACATCTTATCTGTTCAAGATCATTTCCAGTCATGTTTGTTGCTTTTCCAATCCAAAGTTTCTGAGCGAGAGAGGTAAAGGCCCAGTCCATAAGCCCTTGCTTACATTCCCCACTGAGCTGTCAAATATATCCTCATATAGCAAAACTTACTTTGCAAGTAAGAAAGAGTCAGGCAATGTGCATATTATTGTGGATGGGATTTAAAATGTTGTTGAACGATTTCCATAGTGCCATGCAGATCTACTGATCATCAAATAATGTTCCTGTGGCACGCCAGTCTACACCTAGTTGCACTTCCTCATGACAGAGAGGTGTATTTAAACAGTTACTCTGTTCTATTGCCGTTATCTGTTACTGCTCCTGCTAACTGCAATATCTTTATCAGTCTAGGATATTGCTGTCGCCGACCACTGCTAATTATGATTCAGTGGCCACTTATTGACATTTATTGCAAGCTGAAATGCATAGTTCACAGCGGCTTTTAACAGTGAGTGATGCCAGTGGCCAAGTAATCACAGAGAAAGATGCAGGCAACAGAGAGTTGGCTACTTAACATTGTTTCTTAGCCATGTTCGTGAAAGGTTGACAAATGCAGTTCTTAAAAGCTTTTTCTTTGCCCAAACACAATACCCCAGTACCTTGTTCCAAAATGTATCCACTACAAAAATGCTAGCTGTGTGGATGGGTGTGGATGGGAAGCCAATACAGAGAGAAAAACCTGTTTTCAAATTCATCCCCATAAGTGGTGACATAGTCTGATCAACAGCCGATAGTCTAAGGCTGCAGAAGCAGTTGGTAAAAGTGGACACAGATAGTCTCTTTAACAAGAATCAACAACCAATTATTATTGCACAAAACTGTTTACATAGCAATGACATTTTAAGATGTGATTACACAGTGCTCTGTCGAGGGATGCAGTCAAACATCTGGATCGGTAGCAGCAAAGTTTTCCAGCAGCCTCCAGCAGTGATGTAAACAAGCACACGTACACACACATCTGTGAGTTCGTAAAAGCCACAAATTGAATTTGCTTTTCATATAGAACTTACATTTGGCGGATGGAGGGTATGAAGGTGACGATGGGGTGTAAGAGGTAATTTAGACAAGATTGTACATTTAGCCAAGAATTTAGCATACTTTGCACCCGACTTTGCCCCCACAAGCTGACAAATCAAACTGAGCCTGTAATTTTTGTCCTGCACTATGAGATGAGGTGGGACTAGATGAGTTGCCAAATTACCCATTTTCCTACACTTACCTCTGTAGCCGTAAGATCCAATGAATTAAAACAAGAAAATGGTAGAAAAGTGCTGAGAGTGAGGTTTGGAAAATGGTATCTGCTAATTAGCCACATACACCCCTGGGCTTTTAAACTGTGCCAGCATTTGTATGCAACTGCAACCAGGTTTAGGTTGTGAACTTTTCAATGTTCACTCTGTTGTGTTGTTGTTTAAAAGTAAAGTACTTCATAACTTTGTTAAGAGAAGTGCTGTTCAAATAACGTCAATTTTTATCTCGAGAAGATGTGGAACAGGTGTGCTTGTCAAATAAGACTAATTCCAATTCATTTCCTTTAAAGAGGAAAGATCGGCCATGTTTCCTTTTTGTCCATGTTACAGCTTCTTTCATGTGAGGAGCTGATAAATTCTCACTTTCTGCCTTTTATTTTCCTCTCCCTCCTTTCTAAATGTCAGTGCCGCCAGATCACTGTGCCGTCGTTCCACCCCTGAACACTCAAACGGAATTGAGGGGAGCCAAGAGGAACCGGAACAATTTGGCCTGATAGCACACCCTCTGCTCAACATTGCTAAGCGACCACCGTGAACTCAATTTCGTGAGCCTTCCCTTAGCTAGAGGCTAGAGCTAGTGAGTGAGAGAAAAGTGTGTATGTGTGTGTTTGGTGTGCATGTGTGTGTGTGTGTGTGCTGAAGGCCCACCTCTCCAGTGAATCATCCCAAAATCTGTGCAAGTTCTGGTCTGTTGAGTTCTGGTCTACACTTGGGCTCAGTGTATGCTCATGTGTGTATAGGGCCTGTGTGCATGTTTGCGTGCACATGGCATTTGTGTGTTTCTGCATGAGTGAGAGGTCTCTGGCCCGACTAGATACCTCAGCTGTGGACAGTCACACTCATATTACAAATAAATGACAAATAATGGCTCATATTACTGTGCGTGTGTATGTGTGTGTGTGTGAATATGGTTGCTAGCCTGTAATGTAAAAACACAGGGGAGTAAAACATTTCTAACTAATTTGACTAATTTTAAATGCTGTGATGATTATGTCACAAATGTATTCTCATTTTTTAAAGTCTTAAGATGGCGTCATTAGACATCCATAATGTGCTGTAAAGATATGCCAACACTCACAAGCGTTGGCATATCTTTTATTTCAATTACATGTAGAATGTTTTGAATGAAACTCCATAATAGCTTGTGAATCCTGCATGTCTACTTAGAATACTGTCTTCTCTTTTTTTCCTCCGCAGATAATGCACCAAAGAGCTATTTCTATTCATTTATTTCATATAAATACTGTTACAATTGATCCTTTTACATTCAGAATTTCCTCTTTCGGTCGCCTTAATCAGTTTTTTCTGCCATCATCACAGAGTGTGGTTGGAAAATGGAAGCATCAGGAGCCTCTTTTTAGCACTTGATCTTAGCTTTACTCCCACTGATTTGGCATCCCTGGCACTGCTTAGCTGAATATTGTAATCAAACATGGAAATGTAACTTAAATGGACTGGCTAATAATTTATCCCTGACTGCCAGGAGTTGGTGTATTTAGCTCTGGCTACTTCCCACCAGGCCAGTGCTGGATCTGACAGAATGAGATGATGTATTGTGTCCAAGGCAAGCACACAGACAGACAGACCAACAGACATGCAGGCAGGAAGGCTGAAACATAACAAATTAAAACACAGACAGAGACTGAAATAAAAATAAGAATACAGGCTAGACTTGACTCCAGTGCTGTCTCAAAGACACGCCAGGGTTTGTCCTTCAGTGCTCCTTTCTATGTAAAGAAATGAAACTCAGTCTCACTCTTCCCTTGCTCACAGAAAAGGAACAATGCTTGTGAAGGGTCTAACCTATTTTAGATGTTTAGTGATAATAAGATGAAATGGCGCAGCAAAACAGTCCAGTCTTTACTTACAACAGAACACTAGACAGCTATCTTTAAAACATACTTTGAAATAATATAACTGAATCAGGTACAGGTTATATTTGCATTTGCCCATCACTTGGAACAAGTTGGCGCAACACAATCCAAACATACCTCTCTAACTGTCTGCAATTCCGTTTGAATATGCAAATTTTGCCGTGAATGAAAAAAGAAAAAAAAAGAAGAAAAAGAAAAAAAAAAAGACAGGTGCTGGTACAGGTGTTGTTGTCTCTGAAATTACTGTGGCACACAGGCTATGCTGAACTACCAGCAAGACATAATGTGACATTTCACAGGTAACAAAACATACAGGAAGAGGATTCTGACCTTTTGAAGTTCAAATTTGTGACTCACAAACATTCAAGATTTATCTTTCTGTCCACAAGAAAGACAGTCATTATTTTGATCCCAGAAGAAACTGAGCAAGACCATAATTCTGAAATTTGAACTGTCACATTATTTTTAATTGACTGGATTTGCTGCAAATTTAAAATAATTTCCATCAGTCTCAGCTGGGTATATCCCTTGAAATGCAGACAAAATTCTTTTTTACATTAGGAGTGACTTCAAAGTTGAGTGTGACACACAACAGTGGCCAGTATGAGAAATAATGATACTGGTAATAAGAGAGAACAAACGTATGTGAGTGGGTGAGATTGAAAATGTACAAGGCAAAAATGATGAGTGTATATGAAGGAGGGTAGTACTGAGTGTGAGAAAAGATAATAGCATACGTGACAGATCATAATAATGAATGCAAGAGAGAATGGTATTGTGTGTGAAAGGACTAATGTTTAAATAAAGGAAGGTCGTTTCATACAACAGGAAAGCAGTTTAAATCCTCATGCTGCTTATTTGCTCACAGGCATCTTTAAAACAAAGCCTTTACCTGCTCAGTGACACGCGGGCTACACTTGGTATTCAAATTAAGCAACAAGAGAAGCCCCCAAGAACAAATAGAAAAATTAAATATATAAGTCCTTTAGAGTTGTATCAAGGCATTATTCAAGACATTCTCATGCTATTAATGTGGGCAGGGCGTAAACAGCTTAGCCATAGAAGTCTGATGTGCATGAGCTATGGTCTGAAAACTGGCATGGCTGTTACATAGTTAGATTGTAAAATTATCTCCACATCAATTACAAACTTTCAATCTTTTTCTTTTGTATATACCTACACTTTTATATTCTAATCTCATACATGCAGGCTCTCTTATACACAAAAAGTAGTGCATATGTGCAGGGTTTTTTAAATACAGAAAAACCTGCTTGAAAAAGGTGATTGACTCCTTTCACATTGACAGTAGACGAGTTTCCCTTATGTCCAGACTGAGGGTGAGCTGCAAGCCAGTGAGCAGACTGGTAAAATTGATCCATTGCATCTCAACTGCAGGTTGGTCCTGTCAGTGTTGTAGCCTCTGTGTGAGGAGCTTCAGTTGGTAAATGTGCCTTTAAAATTTATTTCGAGGTTGCACTCCTCTCAGTGGGCCTGCATGGCAGCTGGCAGCTAGTTAGCACGGTTAGCATTGTTAGGATGCTGTGTGTAGCCCAAAGACTGTAACAATAACGCTGGGAACACACTGCCTATGTTGCGTGTGCACAAGGTGGCTGCGTCGCTGTACTGCTGCGAAGAATCACACATGTGTTCAAAATGGCTGCATGTCTGCTGCGTCGCTGCTTCTGCCAGCTCTCTCTTCCTAATTACAATTTGGGTTCATCATACACAACTGTAGTGAAAGGTGTCACTTTATGACATGTTGCTGCTTCGATGTCAAAATGACTATCAACAAGTCTTTTCCCTGTCTATTTTTGCTGGGAGATGCGTCACATGTGAAAAGTAGGTGAGATATTAGGATCTAGATCAAAACCAAGCCATTCCACAGCCGCCCGCCTTGCACACGCCACACATCCAGTGTGTTCCCAGCCTAAGGTGTAGCTGTGGTGTTTTTGGTGACATGTCTGTCTTTGTGCACTCTGAAAGACGTCACTGCAGAGAAAAGATGTGAAAATTAGCGAGTTTACCCTGGTGTCATTTTTATGCCACTGCCAATTGGAGCTGGCGCTGATAAATCCCCACGACTACTGCAGAGGCATTTGACCCAGGAATGAATGCCGATTCAATACCCTTTCTCACTGACGACATTAGCCAGATGTTAGCGGGTGTAAAGCAGGATTTTAGCCAGTGTGAAAGGGGCTTTGGCTCCACTGGAGAGTATTATATGAGACTGACTTTGTGTTTGTTAGTATAGAACAACAGTATCTGTGTGATGTTGAGCGCAACTGTGCTTGTATGAAGGCATGCAGTAGGAGTGTGTGTGGGAGAATATAGGGGTGTACTGTATCATTATGACTCTGTGTGAATGAGTAAGACTTATTTTTTCTGAAAATAGCCTGTCATACTGGTGTTGTGGTCACTGCTGTTACTTATTGAACAAAAAATGAAATAAAAAAAAAAAACCTCTTATCACAACCACAGGTTTCTCTTTCTTAACAGTCAGAAAGGTGCCCCAACTGAGTTAATGCCTAAGACAACACTCTGAGCAAAAGGTAGGAAAGTATTCACAATCCTTGTTAATGGGCTAAAACACACAAAACCACCAGTATGGTCTTTTAAAGCCTGCAGCCAAATAGCACACAGCCTTGGAGCCACCAGGAGTAAATGTTCTCTTCCTGAATATGCCCGGATATAAACTTGACCTTAGTTACCAAGCAACACAATCAAGCACATTCTTTATTTCCTGTCTCTGTGCATGGTATCTAGTACAAATTAAACAGTGATACTAGCGGAAAATATATACAAGTACAAATGCATACATTTTTTTAAGAATCCAAGTGTGAGAATGAATACTATCCAGATGGTGCATCTCCACAGTCTTTTACACCGCAGAATGGATGTGGAATGCTGCCGTACTCATTAACAAAAGGGCATTCAGAGTTTGGTCTAGGAACACTTTCCGAGTGAGTGGTACTGAAACAATTGGTGTGCCACTCTAATCTCAACACTGCTGCTGAGATTTGGATGTGGTCGTATTTGGCCGACAGTCTCCCCTTTTGGTGTGGCAGCCTGCGATGGCTCTGGTCTCCGTGGCGCTGCGTGGTTGCCAAAATGTGAGGGAAAGGTCATTTATACTGCAGACACAGCGGGAGAAAAACACTCAGGTGTCCGCAAGAGAAGCCGCTTGTGTCATACCGAAGTTATACATCCATTCTGCATAGTAGCTACTGGGCTGTGAAACCTTTTTTCAGTTACTGGTGCGTTGTATTGGCTACTACATACAATTTCCTTCCTCACATCACTGTCTCTCTGCCAGCAGTAGCCAGTGACTAATTTTCCAGTTTTTACATGTAAAGTGACTTCGCAGTATGTGCATTGACAGGCATTCTATGCCGAAGTGCACACACTTGGGTAAACTTAGCTAAAAGCAATGCTATCACACATAATGTGATGAGCTCCAGCAGTCCTTAAATAGCAGTGATTTGAAATCGGTTAGTCATTTCGTGCTTGTAAGCTGTTCCAGATCACTGTTAACTCATCTACCAGGTGATGCTTTTTTGCTTGGAGCGGATAGTCAAAAGCAGGCAGCAGGAAAATGAAAAATGGATGGCAGGAGAGTGCTGCAGAAAAGAGAGCAATCTCCCCCCCCCGCCCCACAATAATAATAATAAAAAAACCCTGGCAACAACACCCACACACTTCCAAATATCACACCACAAATCTCTAAACTGTATGTTATTAACAGATGTCATGAGTCCAAGAAAAAGTGTGAAGGAGACATAATGTGCAATTTTTAAAAGAGGTTTTTCTTACCCGTCACTATCAGTTGCATCTCAATATTGTACCACATCCCTCACTTTGCTGTGGTGTTGTAATTGGTTTCTCTGATTAAAATGTAAATCTGATTTCGTCATCAATCTTTACATTTTGAGAGAGATTCACTACACAGATACTCTTTTTTTGTGTTTTCAAAATGTCTTCCTGAATACAAATAAATGACATAATTGTCCTATTGTCATGCAAATATGAAATGATGAAAAAAATACATTTGCAAAAGGCCTGCATGATCCCTTCTTTGACTTTTTTTTTTCCTTTTCATATTTAGTTATTATCTATTTATTTTTTCACATTTGTTATTGTGAATGGTTTTGTACAGCAATGACAAAGTAGGTCATTCAATTTCACACACACACACACACACACTGAGAAACATGCATGAAAGAAAGTTTCAAAAGAAAAGGTGAGGCGATTTTTGTCATGCCCCTCCTTGTTCCATCCAAGCCAAAGTGCTCGGCCCTCAGCTTGGCAACATGTGTCAGCCTACATTAGATGGACCAGTGAACAATGGTTTCAGCCAGGAGCAGGTGGCGGTTACTTGAAACTCTGAGAGGAGGGTGTGCATTAGAAGCGCTGTGTGTATGTGTGTGTGTGTGTGTGTGTGTGTGTGTGTGTGTTTGTGTGTATGAGAGAGAGAGAAAGAGAAAAAGAGAGGGGGAGAGAGAGAGACTGGTCTATCTGCCATCTGGAGCACCCCGGACAATCCCAGGTGAGGCGGAAACTTGAATGTGCCGTTTTTATTCCGTCCACTGACTGGCCTCTCGCTTGGATCCGAGTGCTTTTTAGAGAAGACCCTGTGGTTTCTTGCTATGCCTCTAGTGATGGCACACACCAATTTTGAGAGTGTGAAATGAGCCATTACAAGGTGTGCAGCACCCCCTCTTAAAGTGGATTGACCCAAAATGCGATCAGCAGGCCAAGTCAAGTCAAGTCAAGTTTATTTATAGAACATCGTCCACAAACAGATTGGAATCTTTTACGGAAAACAAAGGACACCATAATTTGTCCTTTTGTGTGTTTGTGTGTGTGTGTGTGTGTGTGTGTGTGTGTGTGTGTGTGTGTGTGTGTGTGTGTGTGTGTGTGTGTGTGTGTGTTTACATATACAAGACAGCGTGTTTATATGAGGGGAAAAAGATATTAGTAATTCTGAATTTAAAAAAACTGATTGTAAATCTTAGTTTTTCAAATCGGCACTAATATGAGTCACACTTTATGCACCCCAACAGTCCTCAAATGACCTGAGCAAGTCAAGAGGAAAATGAATGGTACAACAGTGTATGTTTTCATTATGTTGTTTGGTGAGGACACGCCCTGCTCAGCAGCTTTAGTCGTGTGACTGAAATGAAGTTGTGCCATTGTTCTTTTTGATTGTGTGCAAAGGCCGTAAAGCCAAATGGTCATACACGCAAAATGTGTTATGTCAGATTTGACTTGCCCTTTATAAATCTGATTTTTCTTATGTTCATTTATCTTAACAAAGCAGTTGGTAGCTCCTTCTCTCTGATCTCACAACCAGAATTCCTCAAATGACTCGACGGGAACAAATTCTGGTAGATTTCTGCGATAAACAATCCTAATTCACGTCTGTGTTTGTTGCCACAGACACTATTGTTGACAAGTGGTGACAATGCACTGTCGTCTAATTCCTTTCCTCTGCTCTTAGTTTGTGAACATACAGAGCAGCTGCTGACAGAATAAACATCTGAATAACCGAGGCAAACATCACATACATCCGTTCACTGTACACGTCTCTTCCTACACTGCTGTCTCATCAACCGCTTATACTGTGCAACCTGCTCATTCTCTCTCGATTTTTCTCTTAACAGCTTTTCTTTTCTTTTTTTTTTTTTCAAAAGGGGCTGCAGACCATTCCACCCCCTGTCCCCTACACCTGTACACACCGCCTTGTCCCATCACATCCCACCTCACCTCTCCACCCTTCTGATCATCCTCGACAAGACAATCTTCAGAGCTTGTTGGCAGTTGTCAGCCTTAATACTTAACAGCCCTCTAACTGGAATCTCCACTATGAACACAGCAGCAAGCAGTGAAACATATGACTTACCCAGTTCATGTGGAAGGGCAGCTCATGCCCAGGAGTATGTCTGCATGCCCTTTCTCTGATTTGAATTCTGAGCCCATTCCACGTGGAGGCTTACACTGCAAAAAATGACCAGCTCCTCCCACAGGCTCTGTGCCCTGGTGAGGCTGGAGAGTCATTAAAACCTATTTGAGTCAAAGCAGCATCATGAAGGCAATACACCTCGCACCATATGTCACACACTGCAACCAATCACACTGGAAAAAAAAAAGCATTCTCCAAGTTTGGCAGTGGCTGAATTAAAGAAGTGACAATGGGCATCCACGACTTACAGATACCCATCTTCACTGCACCTCTCACTGCTGCACATTTCTGCCTTAATCTTCAAATTCTTTGTTTACAATGAATGTAAATGATCTGTTTTGCTTTGAGATAATAGCTTTCCACAGATTTTATTTTTGTGTATGGATTAGCATACATATCATATATATATATATATATATATACTTCACTTTAGGAATCCTCCAGACAAGCTTTATAGTATTTTAAAACTCAGAAAATCTCAAAATGACTTGAATTTAAACATTTTTTGCAGTGTGTCTCATACGGTGATCCCCCCCCCCTCGTTACTCCCCCACTTCGCTTAGCCTCGGGTCTTCGTGATTGGCTCACCTTTCATGTCCATCAAAACGGTGTGGGCGGGACTCAAACAATCCACTCGTGTTCCCTGCACTGTGAACTGTGCGCCACAGCAGACCAAGAGCTGGGGCAGGCAGTAGTTCAGCAGCGGCACTATCTACTGTGTTAGCAGAGGACGACTGTTCTCACTCTCTGAGCCTGACTGCTGGTGTTCAGAGTCCCGTACAAACTGACCCTGTTACCTTACCGCTGGTGCATCTCTGAGAAAAAATATCCAGACTGTTGTGTGGTTTTTTTTTTTTTTTTTTTTTTGAGGAGCGAGAGCATTTCCGTCCTCAAAAGCATCACAGTCTACGGGGTCGCGAAGTCGGTTGTGTTAACCCCCTTTTTTTCTCCCAGGGACGCACAAAAGACGCACTCCCAAGTCCACCTGGATAGCTGACAAAGCCGTCCGGTCCGGTTCGAGGTTCAGTGGGGAGAGACGGTGAGGAGGAGAGAAATTAGCGCGGAAAGGCAAGAGCAGAGACGCGGAGAAGACAGGATGAATCTCAAGAATCATTTGATTTTCACCCTCTACACTATTTATGGGATTCTTCTGAAAGGTGAGCCATGGGACGGGTGGTGCGTACGTGCACGTGTGTTTGTGTGCGTTAGCTACGTGTACGTGTGTTTGTGTGTGTGTGTGCGTGTGCGTGCGTGCGTGTGTGTGTGTACGCGCGCATGTTGCAGGCCAGCAGCAGGGCAGGACGATCAAGGGGCAGAACGCGCGGTCACACGCGGGTCCTGGCGGAAAGATGTGGAGCTCTCTCTCTCTCTCCCTCTTTCTTTCTTTCGCTTTCTCTCTCTCTCTCTCACACACACACACACACTCATATTCGTGTGTGTCTGTGCCTGCGCAAGTGTGTACGTGCGCTGAATGTGCGTGCGTTTTGTCTGCAAACGTGCGTGATGTGAGGCAGCTCCAGAGAGAGCGTGTCCTGTAACATTGGGGGAATCACTCTGGTGTTAATGTTGAGGAATGGGGGGGGGGGTTGTCCTGTTTTTATAATGGCGTGCTCAGGACACGACCCGAGCACGACTGTGAAGCCATTGGCAGCGTGGTGCGTCTCCTGCATGTGTGCTCTTGTGTCCTGTGCGTGAGTGGCAATGGGGGTGAAGGAAAAAAAAAAAAACATGAGCCCGCTAGGAAGACACACCTCACCGTGAAATAACCAGCCCCGCGGTTGTTTTTTTGACTCGCAGCACTTGGATGAGTCATAGAGACACTGGACGGGTTTTACGCACCGAACTGTTTGATGCTCGCTGATTACGGCAACTTTAGGAGCTGGTAGTAATGCAGGGCATTTCCACTCAAGTGTATTTTCTTCATTTCCCTATGACGCGTGCTTCCTCTGTACAGGTGTGGCGTCTGTGGTTAGTGCGCACAGACAGCGCCGGTGTGTTTTGTGCCCGCATCAGGTTTTAGCGAAGGAACAGGTGCACAAGGCCTGATGGGAATGACAGGCTTCTGCTTTCCCATAAGTTTGTTTTCCGGTATTATATCAGTTAACATTAAGGTCGCTCTTCCTCTCAGATTAATCCGCATATATCCGATATGTATGACGCTGTACCAGTGGTTTCTGTGCTAACCGTCCAGTTTACAAGATGGAAATCAATTTGGCGACGACTGAACTCAACTATCTGTGAACATTACTCTGATCTTCTGACTCGTTGTGATGATTATTTGATAAACAGCTCGCTGTGGTGTTTAGACGACGGAGGACCGGGCTGTAAACATGAGACTAAGGTGACTTTGGGGGTCAAGGTCACAGTGTGTGTTCCATAGGCTACGTTTAAGTAAAGCTGCAATAGATAAATAACAGTGAAACAACCAAATGAAATGAAAAAGCCTTTGCCGAAGCAGTTCCAGCTTACACAGTTTTTTTCTTTTAAGCTTTCATTTCTCATCTATCAGTAAATGTCAAAGTAACAGCAGAGGAGAGGCCAACATGGAAAAGACCTGTGAATCCTGTGGCTACAGACATTTGATGGGGCCCGAGTAGAGAATTCATGTCTGATTTATTGTACCTCGAATTGGAATTTGGGTTTCATCAACAAAATTCTTGTTTTCATATAAGGCTCCTGTTTTTGAGCACACATACCACACTTCATACACAAGCATCTTCAGCACTGTATCTGTTGTGTTGAATGTTTTTTTTTAAAAATATTTTTCTTCCAGACTAGTTCCACTTCTAATGAATCTGACAAAAAATTGCACAAGTGCAAACCTGCCATATTTCTCTGTGGTTATTTCTCAATATGCTTAAACACACTGTAGAAGTCTGGACACATCCAAGGACATATAACAGAATTTCTTTTCTTTTTTTTTTTTTTTTTTACTTTTTTTTTTTTAACCAGTTTATGTGCAGAGTTAAAGAGGGAACACTTCTTCTTGAGTTTCTGGACTGGTACATTCACACTGTTTATAACAGTGGCAGGAAGGGTGATGGATTTACTCCGAAACAACTGTCAGTCTAACAGCAGGACCACATATGCCACACTGAGCTGCAGTCTTGTGATATAAAGTCCACTTCATCCCACTCAGATCATATCAAGGTGTATTTAAGGCATTTGATAACACATTTTTTTTTTTTTTTTTTTAAACATGAAAGACAAAATTAGCATCATCTTGACTTTAACTGCCGTTTCCCAACACGAGTAAATGAGAAATCCTGAATGAGAGATCATTTGCGCTTGATTCCCTTGATCATTTGTTGTTGTCACACAGATGTGTGTGTGTGTGTGTGTGTGTGTGTGTGTGCGCGCATATGAGAGAGAGGGGAAGAGAGTGAGAGCCGTCCGTCCTTAATAACCAGACATGATTAAGGCCATTCTTGACTTAATGAATTGGTATGTAATGAGGTATCTTAGGGTATCTGGTCTATCTGACAGCTCATACTGCAGCGTTTATTGACGTTCCAGAGCCTTTCTTTTCCTCTTTACTCTTCCTAAGGGGCGGCACACTCATTATGACTGTGTGTGTTTGTGTATGTGTGTGTGTGTTTGCATATATTCCTGCAAATGTGTGATCTGCTTGTATAGCTTATGAAGAGACCCTAAGCAAAGACATAAGCATGCTGGTAAGAGCCTGGTGCATGTCACATCTGTGGCTCCTCACCCCACACACACACACACACACACACACACACACACACACACACACACCAATCTCTTTCTCTTCCACTCTCCTCCTCGCCCTGAAGAGGATAATGCTAGGCTGCTTGATTTGAACAGTCATCTCTTGGTGCAAGACCTATTATTGTATAGGTTCCACACAGCAGGCAGGTCAGCCTCCACCTGAATGAAGTCCGTCTAGCTGCAGCCACATCCGCACGCTCCGCAAATGACAGCTGTTTCAGCCCCTTTTGGCCCCGCGCCAGCTGGACTCAGAGATCCAGATCCACATCACTGTCACTGACTAGACCTGCGCAATAGTGCGACCGCGGAAAGTGTTGTGATGGAGGTTGTTGTTTACCAACAGGCCGAGTTGTTAACATATTATCTGCTGTGTCTCATGTGCCCATGCCGAAGCCAGAGAAAACAGCCTGTTATGCAAATGTGCCTCTTACGTAAGAGCTTGTAGCCGAGCGGCAGGCGGCGAGGGACGAGAGAGGCAGAGAGCGACAGAGGAAAAGAGGGAGATGTTCTCGAATAGAGGAGTTGATGTAAGAGTAATGTGGGAGGAGAGGTGTGGAGGAGGAATGTGCAGTCTTCTCAACTAAAGTGTGTGATGTGTGCACTGGTTGTTGTTTGCTGTTTGGATGTCTGTTTATCTCTGCTGCTCTGTCTGTTTCCTGTCGCTCTGCCCGCCTGGTAGTCTGCCTGTTTTGAACTCTGATCTTGCTAGCCTAAATACAAACCCCCGCCGAGGGATGTGTTTATCCCCGCAGTGAGTCTAAGCTGCTGAAGGCTGACCCTCCATCCCTCTGTACTTCCGTCCATTCCTCCCTCACTTTATCCTCCCATCCTGGTGTGGAGCTTTGTATCACAGCAGCGTGGGAAAGCTTCTGATAACAAGCGGCCTTGTGTGTGTGTGTGTGTGTGTGTGTGTTTGTGTTTGCAGAGCCACTGATTACACGGGAGAAACAAGATGTTCTCTCTTTCTTGCTCACTTGCACTCTCCCTCCTACTTCTGTGTGTTTGTAATGTATTCATTTCCATTGCTGTGCTTTGATGGGTAGAACATGTGAGGTGCTCTGTACCTTATACCAATGCCATGTAGCTTCAATGCTGAGAATCCTCTGTAGAGCAGCACTGGGTCAATGTGCATCACACAGACACTCAGACACACACACACACACACACACACACACACACACACACACACACACACACCGAGCTCCGCTGTGGATTCATTGCTGCTCTGCCAAGGGATTTCCCGTGATCAAAGCCAGTCTTTTGTTAGTCCAGGTGTTAAAAAAGTTAAAACAGAAAGGAGGAGGAGGCCGGAGGGGAACGTGGAAGGATTTGGAGCTTTCAAGCTCTCATGGCAGAGCAGAAATGCGCCTCTCCAGAAGAGCTCAGGTAACACGGAACAGTGATCCTGCCACCTGTCCCGACTCTTTCTCATATCGGTAAACTTGTGCATTTGGAGCAGGTTTTGCTTGGGGGAATGTGCAGCTACGACAAGTTGAATTCAGATGCTCTGACGGTGTGTTTAGACACAGGGATAAAATGAGGCAGGAAGAGGGAGTTGGCCAGTCATTGTTATGCTTAATAAACACATAATCGCAGATGGCAGAGACTTAAAAACGCACCTAGCACCTAAAAGTTTTAAGCTGTATGCAAATGTCTCTGGAGTGCAGAGTGCCAACCAATAGCTCAGCTCCCAAACCAACTTGTGGAAATCTCCTCGGCTTTTATGATCTTCCAGAATAGGATGCACCCACAGTGAACGACACAGAACAGACTGCAAGGCCAGCCATTCCCTTTTAAAAAAAAAAAAAAAAAAAAAAACGGCAGTAAATTAACAGATTTGTCAAGCACCAGTAAAATTATATTATATACTCTTTGTTTGTCTTAATGGCAACTTCAGAAACATCTTAGATACAGAAAAACACCCCAGAAAACATCTGCCAGAAAGCCCAATGTTTAAATTACTGTATTTTCTCATTGCTAAATATCCAAGAAAGCTGCAGATGTAGTGAGAGGCAAGATCCAATCTGCCTGAATGTCTGAACACACCGATATGGAGACTATGTCTCCTGAGAATATGGCTTTACAATATGCCAGCTGCTGAGGTTTCTTACAGTAGATAACTTCCAGGTTTCCAGCTCGCTGCAGTGTGTGGGCACTGACATCAACTGAGCTTTAAAGCAGTCATTCAGCTCAATGGATTCTGTTGTATAAGGCTTTACTGATCCTGGCAACTGTCTCCTGAAAATAGAATAAATACTCCTGAGTAATTGGCTGTGTGATGGAAATGATGCACCATCATGGGTGGTTGTATAAATCATTGCACATTTCAAGCAAACAAATAAAAAAAAAATAAAAAACATTTACAATTATGTTTTCAGGCTTAAATTGAAGAACATGTCACATTTCCAAGATAGTAATTTAATTCTAACAAATAGTATGTTATTTTAGCCAAAGTGATTATCTAATAGTCATATGTTGATGATGCTGTGAGCTAATGGCTTCCTGGTTGCAGATACAGTACATGTCAACCATGTCTCTAATCCCCCCCTTTTTTTCTTTTTTTTTTTTTTTGCTGAGAACCAATGTAGAATAAATGTAGATTTTTTATTTTGGCATCAAGGCTGCGTTTCATAACTCTTTGGCAAAGTGTAATATAAAGCCAGCCCAGAGCAAGAGAAGGGAGAGATCAAATGCAGCCTCCCATGGAGAACGGTGAGACTACAAGCCCACAGGTGGATTCAGCTGCGGCAGCGGCAGCGACAGACAGTGGGTTTACACCCTAAATAGACCTCGCAGTAGGGGAAAGAAGTACTTGCAAGCTCAGCTAACCTATCAGCTGATGGGGCTTTTTCTTCAAAGTTAACACGTAGCTATTTATGTGCACAAGTCAGAATATGAATTCATGTGCATTTAGTGATGTGATAAGAGACTGCGAGTTGCCAGATGCTCAAACGCAGAAACAAATAAACTGCTCTTAATGTTGGAGGTTGCATAAGGCGTTCATTTTTCTGATGAGCTTGAACGATCAACTTTCTCTGCTCTGTGAACTATAGCATCGATTCGATATGATACATCATCCTCCTAAAGAGGCGGAGGGATTTTTAGGATTACCTCTTCAGTCAATTTATCTGGTGCGTCTTGATTGACAAGCAAGCTTCTGGGATGTTTGGCGTCTTTTGTTTGCATTAGACTTTAGCGATTAGATGTAATCTACCAATACAAATGGGACACAAGCGCACATACTGGTGAAGGCATGTTTATTGGGTGCGAGCGCGTCTGCCTGTGTGTACGCGTGCATGCATATGTGATGTCTGTATTAGCATTGAATTCCAAAGGATTAGCGAGTGGCTAATCTGAAGCTCCAGTCTTTGACAAGCCATGTGTCACTAATCTCAGACACTCCAGAATAAAGAGACACAGACACAATCACCTTTTTGGATTAAAACTCTCCACACAGAGGGTGTTGTAATCTTTCACTCAAACCGGGGAAAAAGTACAAGAAGGTTCAAAACGGAAGAAAAAGGGAAAATAAAGAAAACACAAGACAGTGACATTACTTTCTCTCTCTCTCTAGCCAACTCGCTTTCTCTCTCTCTCTCTCTCACTCACACACACACACACACACACACACACACACGTGCTTGCAAATAAACAAACAAATGAAGCGGGTTGATTTAAAATGCACTTGCAGTTGAACCTGACGTGCTCTACAGGTTCATGTATCGTTCCCCTCTCTTAACAACTCTTAGCCTAGATAATGTTCTTTTTATGTTATGTGCCCTTTCATCTGACAGCTCCTTTTCATACAATTCCCTGAGGGCCAGAGTCTGGAGACTTGGTAGTACATGTTACAGTAATCATTTTTCTTCAACAGAGATAAAGATATGGACAGCCGTGACTCCGCTGACTCCCTCAGCTCTCCTGCCCCAACTCTGATATTGTTTGGGGACTCTGTGTCTGTTCTTGACAGAAATGAATTCATTCAAAGCAAAGTAGTCGCCCGTATTGTGTAC
The DNA here is from genome assembly GCF_002260705.1 of Seriola dumerili. NCBI lineage: Eukaryota > Metazoa > Chordata > Actinopteri > Carangiformes > Carangidae > Seriola > Seriola dumerili. The sequence continues at coordinate 3,987,897 of NW_019174704.1, forward strand.
AGAGATATTCTTACACACACAGCCATATTGTATGTGTACACCAAAAAATATACAGACTCACGCACATACATATGCACACTTATGCACACAAGGACCCGGCAGTGTAAAGACAAGAGCGGTGAGAAAACAGCAGACAAATGTTTTCACGGACCGTGTTTGATCTGATAATGTGGACTAAACAGGGGATGAAGTTTGGAAAGTGGATATCTTTGTCTGTCCACATACACAGACATGTTTTTCAGTCAAAATTAGTGTTGACAGGAAGAGTACATTCACAGGGAATATGTTGAAAAAGGTTGGAAGCAGAGAAATTTCAGAATAGGGAAAGGAGAGAAAGATACAACTGCTTTTTCCATGCCCTTAGATTTGGGGTTAACAAACCAAGAATTCTTCTGTTCTCATGAAATGAACCCATATCCGCAGAAAATCCCACAGGTTGTCCCCGAGTCACTATTCATATTTCTTCCAAATCACTGCTGCTACGCCATAATCCCCAAAATGACCTGCATCCCCTTTTTAATGACAGTGTTCAATTCCTCTTGGCTATTCTAATGGATACTCACACTTGTCCATTTCTCTTTGCTATAATTTTGTTTTAAGTCGGACTCAAAATGAAGCTAGGTTAGTGTATATGCTTCACCGTAATGCTCTGGTTCTGTAACGTCATGCAAAATGCTTAACTTGCTTAACTTGTACTTATACAACAACAATATGGAATTATGGCATGATACTAATTGAAAAGCAGGATTTTCTGCATCCACAAATACACATCTATGCACTTGTTTTAGCATTATGGTCTCAGAGGAAGCCAAGAAGTAGCTAAAGCTAATTGAAATATAATTCCCCGAAGACACATGTTCATGTTAATTGACTTTCTGTGTGTGCCTGTGTTTGTGTGCGAGTGTGAGTGTGTGTGTGCGTGTATGTGTGTTTTTGTATTCATATTATCGCCAGAAGTCACTTTCTAGTCCCTTGTCTAATCATCGTCCCCGCACATCTTAATTCGGTCTTTGAAAGCTATTAGACACTCTTTTTCATGAGCACCATTTCTAAACACATCTAATGTAGTGAAATTATGCAGGTAGAATCCACTGATGTTGTCTGAAACTCGCATTGAGCCGCTCCCTCCACTGTGGCTGCTGCACACGGTACATCCAAGCAAGTTTTTAGATTGGGAGCAAAAGGAGGATTACGCAATAGTGTGTCTGTGTGTGTGTGCTTGTGCGTGCGCGCAGGTTTCTGTGTGCGTGTGTGAAACTAGAGAGAACAAACATTATATGTAAAGGCTGTAATTAGATGATTGCTTTTGAGAAATACAGGTATTACATTTCATCCAACTGAAAAGGTTTCACACCATGAACCGATAACACCTGTGAACAGACACGCCCACGCAGCACCACACATACACACACACACACACACACACACACACACAGAAAAACAATAAAACCATCAACATTAGATTCATATGTTTAGACGGTGCATGGTACAGAGGAGGCTTCGATCTGAGCATCAGATTTGCAAACCGACTAAAATGTGAGGTGGACGTTCAGAAGAGGCTCCTTTAATGCACTCGGTATTTACTTCCTTGTTTGTGCAAATGCAGGCATTCACTTGTGATGTTGGCTTTACCATATTCATCCTTGCTGTCATACTGTCTGATGTCTTCCCTTCAATCAGGCTCATCTGGATCCCGTATGGATCCTGTTTCTGAGTATTCCAAAATCCTATATTGGTTCTAAGTTTGGAGTCTGGCCGCTGTCTGTGTAATGATTGCTCCAGGCCTGTTGTAGAGGGGAGGGAAGATGGAGTCAAGTGAGACAATTTATAACAGTTAAAAACCAAATGAACTGAGACCCTTGGCTTGGGTGAGCGAGCGGCAGCATACATAATGCGCCTTAGGGATTTCTTCTCCACACACACACACACACACACACACACACACACACACACACACATACACACACACACACACTGTGCACAGCAGAATGTGTCCAAGCTAGCAAACACATAGCACACAGAAAAACACAGCCCCCTCCACCATCTGTCTCAGTTTGCCACATTGCAAATCCATTCTATGCTACACAACATTATTGCCCCCCCCCCATCCTAAGTGGCACACACCCCTAAGCTTACTTCCACTATCCTACTCAGTGGAACGGTAACAATTTGCTACTGCATACACATCTTTGTTAAAGATGCTGTGGCATGTTTCCAGCTGGATTTTTAATACATATTTTCATGCTCCATTTGAATTTTTTTTGTAAGTTGGTGTTTAGCATTGATGCTTTGAGATTTTACAAGCCTGTTTGCTTGTTCCTGCTGCTTAATGTGAGAATCTGTGTGACAAGATTTTTTTTGTTTTTTCAACCAGTCCCTGTTGAACTGACACTGGACTTTTAATAATCCTGCCTCTTCCAGAATTATTAATTTTTGTATTTTGGCAGAAAGATTTAACACTTGCACTTGCACACTGCATGAATCTGGCAAGGGTTTGGCTCAGTGGTTTTATAGCTATCTCATCTGCAGTCCTAATCAAAAAGCTTCCCCAGTCCTGAACCTCCTGCTGAGGAAACAAAGAAGTTATTATGTTTTTAAATGGTCTCCAATTACGGGTAATTTCACCGTCTATCTTAAAGCTATTTGCTTTTCTCTCACTTTGCTCTGGTTGAGCAGAGCGAGCATTTTGCTTTGCAAAAACAAGTAGACAAGTTAGACATGCAGCAGATGCATTCTTTTGGAAAGCAGAATGGTCTGCCTTTCTTCGCACATCCTCTCTGTCTGTCTTCATCTCTTATCATTACAAATGGGAAACACGGTTAACTCAATTCCTCCTTTATCTTCCTCATTAGTGTTTGTCTCACAGTGCACTCAATTACTCAGTCCATCACTCTCCTATACCCACAAGTCAAAAGCTTCCACTGGCTGAACTGAGTCAAAATTCTTATAGTTAGACTCCAGTAAGACTCATTAGTGAGAAGAGAACGAGGCCAAAACTGTGCATTTGTGTTCTTGACATGAACATTTTTCAATCCGTGATGTGGGGTATCGCAGCAGTGTTTGTGTGCTTTGAAACTATGTCTTAAGGAGTATAGCCGAGTCATTTTTGCAGCCTAATGCTTCGGTTTGATGCTTACATAACTTTTACACCATGAGTCACAGCTTTACCACTATGGCATTTTCGATTTTTTTTTTAAATGTTAATCTCTGGCCCACCTGCGAGGTGAATTTAGCACAGCTGGATTAGTTTTGACAGATTGGATTTCAGTTGTAACCTTCGCTGTACGTTCTGGCTTTTGGCAGGAGTCATTTATATTTGGATTGTATGACATTTCATTAATAACAGCTTCTTTTTTTTTTTTCAGCAGGGAATTTGTCAACATTATTGTTTTTAGAAAATTGTTATTGCTCCTGGTAGTATTCTTGTAAGAGCTCATATAATTTGGCCATTTTATAAGAGGAGCAAAAGGCTGTCTTTGCAAAAAAAAAACAAAAAAAAACTGACCCGCAGGAAATGCAGAATGCAAAGGTCAAACAATTACAATCATGAATCATAAGCAAAGGGCTTTAGAAGTTTCTCTCACCCATTGCTTCCCTGTCTCACTCTGCAAATTCTTACAATGGCTGCAACTCCACACTAGTTTGCCAACATGCTAATGCCTCTGTATGTGTTTCCAGTTCAAATGGACCAGCTAATGCTAATCTGAGCTAATCCTCTGAGAAGCACCCTGAGAGCAACATTATCATGCTAGTCTGTAGTTGAGATGGAGAATGGACGAGTAAATGGTGAATGGAGACACTGGCATAGCAAGTATTAAATCGTAACAGCTGACACGCACAAATCCTCACACCAGTGGTCACCTTCCAACGCCCCTCTCTCCATACACACACACACACACACACACACATACATACATACATACCCACAGACACACAATGCACACACACACACACACAGACACACACACACATACATACATACCCACAGACACACACAATGCACACACACACACACACAGAGCTGCAGACATGAGCTTTTACTGGAGATACAGACCCAAAATCTGCAGGCACGACAGTAGTAATGAGACAGTGTTAACCACAGCTGCACTGAGCTGGTAAATGGTAGCCTGCTCTCCAGGACTAAGCGCTGACCCTAAGCCCCTTGTCGTAATGCGCTTGTCACCCTAATCCTGACCTTATTAAAAGTGAGCCTCTAACCAAAAAGAAGCCATATCCTCAGATTGTAATGGTTCCTCAATACAGCCGGTCCTAGCCCCGCCTCTTTGACGAGAGGTGACCTTCACACTTCGTAATCCTGGAGCCACCTTTCACCCCCATAGGCATATGATGGCAGAGCTGGAGTTGCATTTGAATTTCCACTGAAAAATGATGCCATTTGTTTAGAAAGAACTCCAGGGCAGAATCCATAAATAGTAAGCAATGGCAATATGAGATTTTCTGTTTAGATATGGATCATTTCTGTGCTCATCTATCGCAGTGCAATGTGATTCCCTGCATTACAGAGAGTATTGCGCTGTATCATATTGCACATGGCAGCAAGAAATAATTTGCGTGTAATATGAAATAATACGAATTTTTTCTGTCAGCAGTAGATTCACACTACTTGCACCACATGTTCGTATCCTCATGGCAAATATACTGTATGGTGATGACGATGTTTTTCTTATCTGAGATCTTTAATGGAAAGCCGTAGTTCTTGATGTATTTTCCGGCGCTAGCCTTGAGGTCTGCTTATGTCCCACATAATAAAGCTCTACTTGTAAGTAAAAAATGAAACTGATCAATAAAAAAGATAATGAGGAAATTGATTAATTGTAGTCTTACCCCGTTGTCTCGTCCACAGATGGCTCTGTCATGCTGTTGGACTTGGTGGAATATGCTGATTCCAGTGACTGTTATTCACATGTTTGGGTTTATTATGTGCGCAGAGAGATATTGCTGCATATATGGGTTTTTCCCTCCCATAGATTGAACATGTGACATTTAAAGTGGAGACACGATGCACAGTGAGGTGCTGTTTCAAACAGAAATATAATTCTGTCATCTTTTAATGAGGGATAAAACCAGAGACTTCTCCTGAAACGTACTTGTGAAGCAAGTAAGTAGACATTTATTTTCTAATTTGTATCAAATTAGGCCTTTTAAAGTATGATGCTATACCAAACAGAAATACTGCTTGAGCTGCTTGCTGTGCTTTAATCCCGTTCCAACTTGATTAGCAAAATTAATAGCATAATCCCTAAAGTCTCAGCAGTTCTCCTGATATCCAGTGGATACTTGTCATTCAAAGGAGACCACTTCTGATGGAGGAGATAACAGGGAACAGAAAGGTAGCTGTGGGGGGGGGGGCACAAGCAGACAAAGAGCAGAAAATGCACCAGGGGAAGATGACGGGTTGTTTTGAGATGTTATGTGAGTATATGTTGTGCCTGTGGCTGGGCTGGGATCCTGAGTGACATGTTACTGGCCACTGCTGTGCCAACTTTCTCTTAAAGCCGCACTGTGATAAGATGAGATGAGACAGGGATGAGGGTAACAGCAAAACACTGTGTGTGTGTGTGTGTGTGTGTGTGTGTCATAAATGGGTTGAGGGTGAGGGGGATGAGAGAATTAGATGGATGTTGGGGCAACAGGATGGATGTGGCGGAATAGAGGAATTCCACATCTGCTCCTGCTGCACCATTTACAGACAGGAATTTGGAGCATAGACAGATTAACCCAGAGAAAAAAATGTAAGGAAAAAAATAAAATAAATAAATGAATGATACAAATGAAAAAGATGGTGTGGCAGAATAAAATAATAATAAAAAAAAAAAAAGCAAGAGCCAAAAAAAGAACAACTAGGCATGAGATATTCAGGAAATGAGCCTTGACACCGCTTCAATCTTGTGCACAAACACATACACTCACACACACCATCTCACAAATGCAAATGGTATACGCAAGCTGAGTTTGAACCCTTTATTATGTATGTAGATACAATCGCAGAGATAAACAATAATGAAGAGGTGATGTTTCCGAAGGTCCATTTCATCTCGCCCTTTGAAAAACATCCAGAATGCAATAAATTGTTGGTTCACATATTTGTTTTTTTTTGTTTTTTTCCCCTCTGAACATTTATTTTTTCAAGATAATTATGGGCGATGCATAATAATACACATATAGCATAGAAAAAGCTTTTGATGTCAACATTTTCCATTTCTTTTTGCAAAACGTGCTGCCCGCCAGACGTCGAGGCGATTGGATTGTCCAGATAGAAATGCAAATGGCCCAGTCAAAAGAAGTGTCTTTATCTGCATGTCTTCAGTCTGAAAAGGAAGCTGGGTTTTCATTCCTACTTGCTTCTCACTTTATTTTTTTATTATTATTATTTTTTTTCTCTCGAGACATGTTTGTGTATCTTCCTCTTTATGTCTCTCCCTCCACACCTTCACGCTCTTTCCTCCCTATCTGGATGTTTCATTTCTCTCTCTTAGCCCCCGACATCTCACTCTCCAGCGTCACCCGGGGCTTTCATCTTGGCAGGGTGCTTCCTTTATGAGAATACTCCAATGGGCAGACAAGCGCCCTTGTCAGACACTATTCATTGCACTTGCATAGATATGAAAAGTGTTCTAACAAGCACCACTGAGTTTTGTGGTGCGGCGGAAACTGCATACCAATGGCAATGCAGATCCTGTGACCAAATTAAAGAGGCAGTGAAGTTTGGAGACAGTTATGTTGACGTCCTTGTCAGGAATTAAAGTTCAATGCAGTAGCCCCCAAATGTGGTGAGTATGTTTAGTTGGCTTGTCCGTGGAGAATTTTGTCTTATAGGGATGCAGCTGAGAAGTTAACCGAACCAGATACTGTCTCATATTTTCACAATTTCACCTCGTACATTTCATTTAGTGAAAAATATCTACTGAATCTTGGCAATTTCAACAATAACTCCCATTTTGGATTCAGACACAAAGGCAGGCACTGTATAATTAAGTATGTGACCAGTGCCTGAACTTAACTTCCTCTATGAAACCCGCACAGATTGTGGTATGGAAGCCCTCTCATAGAGCGGAGAAAGAGAGCGATTGAGGCACAGAAGCCGTTCATCCATCAGATGAATGGCTGTTAGATGCGACGCCTGGACAGAAACAACCAGTGGGACTTGATGACGTCCCCATGCAAAGTAAAGAGTCTCCTATAAGGTCCTTTCGGGAGGATTTATGCGTTTGCTGATAAATGCCGCTGCAGAGGATTTAAGATTGTTCTTCTGGTGGTTGAGGTTGGAATGAGGAGGTGCTGAAAGAGGTGTTTGGCCTGGTAGGAAAGGGGGGGTACACAAAACAGAGGGATAAATGTAACCAAACCTCTTATTTATAACCTTTATATGTTTTTTTGCATTGACTGTAACAAATCTGCAACCCAAGGAACCTGGGAAGCCTTAGACAGCACTTTTAAAGCTTCTCTATAAATGTATTTATCTGGCTTCAAAGGCCTATATACATCACTGTCTAATGTATGTTGAGCAGATAATCCCTCATCATTCATGCGTCGGTAATCTGAGTAAGCCTTGATAGCATCATGAAGTGATCATTACTGACTAGCCCTTATTGCGCCTGGAGTGGTCATGTTCACAGCAAGTCTTCAAAAATATCAAATGGGCACGAGTGAGGCCAAAATGCCACTTGACTGGTGTAAAGGTTCTGCCATATCATTATGTTGCTGCACTTCTATTTTGGCTCTCTGCCCTGGTCAAAATATGTGAAAGGAATTTGGGGAAACTCTATCCTTTAAAGCAGCTCGATCTTCTGCAGGCAGCTACAGCAGAGACTCTAAATGGCTTCAAATGAGGTGATGTCATCATAACAGAGTGTTGTACATCCACTGTATAATGATATAAGCCACAAGGATACTGTCTCTGAAAATATATAAAGCGCCTGCTTTATAGAGCATGACATATAATTTCCTCTCTTCAGAATGATTCCTACAGTGCTCTGTTTCCTTCAGAATACACCCAGGCTGCACTGATGAAACTGTTACACCACAAAGCTACATTCTTTTTGTTCCCTTCTGCGTCCTTTACTCTCTCTTTCTCCCTCTCTCCCTCTCCCTCTCTCTCTCTCTCCGTCTGCGGATGAAGTGAGACTTCAGTTTCATATCAGTGCTACGGCAATTCAGCTGCATAAAGGTTACGTGCATCCAAATGACAGTTAATGTGCAGCAGTCTGTGAGAGGGCTCAGATCATTTCTGACCTAAGCATTTCCGTGTCTTGTCCTGTATAATATGTAGTGTGTAGCATGTAAATTCCCCTAATGGAGTCAAGACCATGATCTAAGCTCCAATCATAATCTTAGATCATAGGACATATATCGGCTGTCTGTCCATGTGCACATGTACAGAGATGGGAAAGAAAGCTCTCATGTATTTCTGTTCCAGCCATCGGAATAGTTTGCAAAGGTTCATTATATGAAAGAACTTGGTATCTCAGTATGAATTCAAGGCTATTATAAATCTGGTAAATGATTCCTTTAGTAATTGTGTCTGTATTTAGCTCATTTAGCGTTGTTGGACAAGTATGAAATAGTGACTGAGCCGAGGGCCATTAAGACTACATGTTAACTTCCAAGCCATTTTCAAGCTGCTGCTCTGGGCTGCTAAAATCCTGATTTTTATAAATGTGACGTTGTCTGACAAAATCACCATACACATAAGTTAAAGACTAAGACTGCTGCGATTTCAGCTACTGTATGTTGGAATATGATCGCTCAGGGAGGAAGTCAGCTGCAGTGCGGTCAGTTGTATGAAGGGCACAGAGAGGCATGCCTGCGGAGGGAAAGCCCGAGCTCCCGCTCGTGGGGCAATAGTACTGACTCTCTTCTACGGAAGGTAGCTAAGGTTTGTCCAAAAAGTCGCTACATTTGTCGCTAATTGCTTTTTTGAAAAAAAAAAGAAAAAAGAAGTCATCAAAGGGGTCTGATACTCCAACACTCAGCCAGCCGACCAATGGTATAACTTCATCACTCAGTCACGTGGCATTCAGTCACAGACATGGGGCTGGCCTCGCTGTTGTGTGAGGTTACTAACCTCGGTGTGATTTATCTGGTTACATAAAAGAAGACATCATTGGGGTTAGAAGAAATGTGGATGTGACTTTGAATGTAGCCTTTTTGTAGAATTGATCTTCATTTGAGGAGTTAATGGATTTGACTTGGAACAGGATTTCCTGGGGGAGTGTGTTAGACAAAACCTATCATACAACCTCCCAATCTGAGGGCTGCCCATCGATGAAAGCAGGAGTTGTTGGTGGTGGTGTTTGATGGGCATCGGTGGGTGTGTGTCATAGCAACACAATACTGACATCTGGATACAGCAGCAAGGTGATTGGAGCAGAGCGGGCGTGGAGAAATTAGATTGGTTGTGTTGGAACACCAAAGGCATCTGACAGTGTAGAAAATCTATGAATACAGTCTTTGTGATTGAACTTTTGCTAACCTTTATTTGCCTTATAATGAAAAGTTACCCATAGACAGATAATCGCTTGTATGAAATTAAAATAAATTGTGTGCTGCAGTCAAAAGTCAGGTGTTATTTTGACTTCTCGAAATGTTATACAAAAGCTTTAAAATAACACCCAGTCCTATCATCAAGCAGCGGAGGCAACTTAATGGTTAAAAAAGCACATTATACAGGGAAGGACACTGCACCGAACACAAAATGAACCAACTCTTAACAGCCATGTTAATTTGAATTTTAACAAGGCTTGGTCACAGGTTCTGTGGAGTTTTTTTTTTCCCGCTTGTGTTAATTAAATCTGCAGGATGTGTTTGCCAGAACAAAAGTTTCAGGCAGAGGAAAAAAAAAAAAAAGAAAAAAAAAAGGATGTTAGTATTTTCCACTTTCAGTTGTATTACGATGAAAACGATGCCATTATTTCAACTCGGTGGCACTTAGCGGACTATTGTGTGCTGGACTCCATGCCACAGGTGACACAGACACAGTTAATGCAATGAGACTGCATGAAACTTTCATGACGGACAATGACAATATTTTAACCTACTGAACAGCCGCAAGAAATTGTGCATCCTTCAAACTTTTCCCCCCTCTCTCTCTCTCTCTCTCTCTCTCTCTCTCTCTCTCTCTCTCTCTCTCTCTCTCTCTGTGTGTATGTGTGTCTGTTTGCCTTTTCCTCTGTCTCCTGGAGGGGAAACATGACTTGTTTACAGTGTCTGTAGTGACAACTAAATGAAATCACGTTTCCCATCAGTCAGTGGGCTAATTGAGGCTAGCTCTTCCATTAGCTGTCTGCTCACATCTTCTTTGTTGGGAGCCAGACTAGATCAATGCTTAGCCACAGTCGGATACTTGGGCGCATATACTCGCGCGCCCCTTCCTCACGCACTCGCACACATTTGTGCGCAGTTCAAAGTATATGTGACTTGGAGGTGCAGTCATTTTTGCATCATTTTCTTTGTTCCGTACTGAAAACACAGCTTTATATTACCTGAAAATTTTTATTTCAACCAAAGTTTTTTTTTTTTTTTTTTTTACTTTATGCACGAATGTTTGCTTGTGATCCAAATGGAAAAGAAAAATGCTTTCACTGCTGCGTCGGGCTCAGAGAGAGGCAGTGATACAATCAAAGATAATACTTTCACTGCTCTGAATGTATGTTTTAGAGAGAGAGAGTTGAGCTGCTCTTCCTCCATCTTTTGTGTTACAAGGAGGAATCTGGGCTGTTCCCACAGTCTTCGCAAATCTTGCCTTCCCAAATCCCTTTCTCGGTAATTCTGTTGTCCTGCCAACGGTGAGTGAAAGCGCAGAAGTGCATTATGGACCGGTCATGCATGAGTAACAAGGGGCCCCCTCTGAATCTCTCTCTCTCTCTCTCTCTCTCTCTCTCTCTCTCTCTCTCTCTCTCTCTGTGTGTGTATTTTCGCTTTTTCTCTGCCCTGTAGAAGGGAAACCTAGTTATTATGCACTGGCCCTAAGTGGCCCTCTGCTCTTCAGTTATCGCACACTCGCACTCACATGCACGTTCACACCTACTCACCAGTGAACAGAAAAACAAACACCTCAGCATTCATTAGAAACTTTTCCTTCTCCCCTTCACTGTAATGAACCCACTAACACCACCACTTCTTACATCTTTCTCCCCACCTTTCCCTCTTTCATCTCTAACAGTGAGGCAGTGACAGTAAAACTCACCTGGTCTCATATGGCAACAGGCTCTTTCACTGCGGACAAAACAAGTCGAGCCAAGACGCACCTGACTGTGTGACAATCTCCCACACGCCAGAAAGAGATCATTTCGCTTGTTGGATGAGGCAGCAGTTTCATATTCAGTGTTGCGAGGATTATGGTGATACATTAGTCCAATCTGTGTTGATCTAGGAAAGCAGGAGATGAGCAGCCCGTATGTCAGATTGTCATTTGGATTGGTTTGGGTTTTTATCACGTCTGCTTTGGTCCAGTGTGTGTGTGTGTTTTTGTGTGTGTGTGTGTGTGTGTGTGTGTGTGTGTGTGTGTGTGTGTGTGTGTGTGTGTGTGTGTGTGTGTGTGTGTGTTGGCGAAGCTTTCAAAAACTGCACGGTTTGGTATTCAATACATCGCTTGTGCCATTGCATGCAACTTTCATTAGCCTGAGTCAGCCTTATATAAATTTATTTTTATAACTGTGAATTAACATATATTTAATGGCTTATTCGTGTCATGTCATGACAGTGCATGTGGGACACACAGTCCCACGTGCACTGTCAGCTACCGGTGTCTCTCTGATCTCAGCCCATGTCAGTGTCTCAGTCACATGCAGGTCAGATCTCATCAGTGTAGCTCTCACACACACACACATGGGTGCACACCTTTAACCAAGTCATGTGTAAGGTGCATTTGCTGATGTTGCATGCCCCCCCCCTCCCCTGTGTGTGTGTGTGTGTGTGCGTGCGCGCGCATGTGTGCAAGCACTCAGACATGCTGTCATTTTCCCTTGCTACAGGCGCAGTTGTGGTTTGGAGGCCGGTATTGTTTGGCTTTCTTTTAGTCACATTCTATTTTTGTTGTGCCTCAAATGCAGCATGACTCTTAGCCTACGGCACAGTATAGTGCAAAGTAACAGAATGCCAGCGCGCAGGATTTGTGTTATGTCTTTGTTTATATTTGTTCATGTGTCTGTGTCTCAAATCAATGAAAAACCCACTGTTGCACATGATGTGTAAATGAATGATTCAGTACCAGCAAAAATCTAATGGATCTATCTTGGCTCCTCTCTCTGTCTGCGTGTGCAGGAGTGTTTGCTTATGTGTCCTGATGATGCAGAAACTGCCAGCGAATGGTTAAATAATGACCAGTAGTGACAGAGACAGAAGCTTTGAGGCTCTAGATTTTTTTTTTTCTTTTCTCTTTTTTCTCAGCCTCTCAGCATGCAGCCAGCCAGAGCTGAAATGGCTCTGCAGGGTCAGCTTTGGCCCTCTGACAGGCTGACGAAGCGAGCGCTGTCTGTCAGGGGCCAGGCCTATTAAATGATCAGAGACTGCGTTCCCCTGACGCCGCTCTGGCTGAGAGGCCTCAACTCCCTCCTGGAGGCTGGCCCAGAGGTGTGTGTTTGTGTGCACGCATGCATGAAAAATGTATGTTTGAGCATGTTCGACTTCATTTTCGGTTGCTTTTTGAAGCGCGCTTGTGTTCTATAAAGACCCCTATTCATTCAGATAATTCAGTAAATTAAACGATATCAAACACCATCTTCCATGCATACTTATCCTAAATGTATGTCGGAGAGAAGCAGCTAGAGCAGACACATCAGAGTGTGTGTGGGCTTAGCCCACAGGGTGTTGTGCTGTATCTAGTGCAATAGCCCAGAAGCTAGATTTATTCCTACAGAGCCATTTCGAGCAGGCATTGCTGTGTAAATTTGTTAAAATGCTGGGTAGCTGAGAGACACAATAAATTCAGACCCATGAATACTCTGTTCCTGTCACTGCTGGTCATTATTTGACCGTTTGCCAACTGTTTCCTATCAGCAGCTACGAAGGCATGTAGATACACAGGCACAGCCCGCCATAAAGACACATACAAGTTGCTGTTGCCGGCAAGCCCTTGTTATGTGGCAGAGAGCAGCATTGTACGTTAGCGTTTGCTTTTACACTGTTCCTTCTTTACAGACCTCTACAGCCGTTGCTATTGACAGAACTTAAATAAGCTGCTGTGAGTTCACGTGTTCTAAAAGTGTTACTGTGGCAGCATGGTTCTGAATACATTTCACGTTTTTTCACATCCGTAAACATCATAGAATGTGAGTTTTTATGGTTTAGGGTCTCTAGCTAATTCATCACCATGCCTATTTATCAAGGTTTCTAAAGCTCAAATAAGGTTTTTGCTAAATTACAGCCACCCTGTTAGCATTGTTATTTCAAACTCTAGTTTCTATGATGCCGTCATAGTGTGGAAAACCAAAGGAGGCCACAAGTCAGTAATTTTCCCTTTTTTATTGATCAAAACCTCTCCCAACGCCTTGTTCTCTACTCCCTTTCTGCCTTTGTTTTGTTTTCACCCACTCTGTGTCTTTGTGGTTGGAAACCATGAGTTGCATATGGCAGACAGAGAGCTCCAGAGTTCATTAGAAAACCATCTCTAATAACACTGCATAATGCCATCTCAGTCTCATTGTGTCGGTTTGGATCTTAGGGTGTTTGTTCTGTCTCTGTCACTCTGTCTCTATGCATTTAGTAAGGATTTTAAATAATGAATTTACTAGCTTTCTAAAGTAAGACTGGATTGTAAGATGTGAAGACTCGCATGCTAATTGGCTGCATGTTTTCTTCTACCTCCTGTGGTTCAGGAAGTAGAACGGGTCGTCCATTAATCACATAGTTGGCGGTTTGATCCCAGATCCCAGTGTCTTTGGGCATAACACTGAACCCTGGATTTCTTGCGATGGCAAGGCAGGCATCTTGCAGGGTAGTTCACTGCGTTCACTGAGCGTGTGCGTGAATGAGAGACCTACTTTGGATAAAAGGGTTCCCTAAATGCACTCTATTTACCATTAACTTAATGAAAAAAAATGTTGAGAAATAAAACATAACAGTATTTGCATGTATTACATATTTACATTGCATGACATTAGCAAAAGTGCACAAAATTAGTATTGCAATTATCGAAATTGGAAAATGTAATTGCTTGTTTTTATGAAAGTAAAATCACTCCTAGTACTTCCTGTGTGTGTGTATGTGTATGTGTATACATTCATCGTGCATGCTCATGCTTTAGAGTGTCATTAATCAAGTGGAGTATTATTGTTTTCAGCATCTTGCCCAAGTCTACACATTACCATTTTAATGACATTACTCTCCTATTAATCTGCTTACCACACAGCCACTGGTGCAACTTATAAAACTATCAAAGAAGTACTTTGTGGGGAAAAAAAAAAAGAAGACTATAAAGAGAAAGGGAACAGTAATTAAAAAACCGCTCTAATGAAAGAAAACTCATAAACAAGAAATAGGGGTAAAAGAATGGAAAAAGTGCATATGCTGCAGTCTTGAATTAGATGTGCGACAAATAAATGGATGCTCTATACAGCACAGAAACACTGAGTGTGTGGCAATACAAAGTCATACTCAATGCCTCCAGCTATGCCTGCTATAATTGTATAATTGTAACTTTGTGCATTCCCTAGAGCCTAATCAGATAACTAAATTAAAGCTGCAATTAACATCTCACAGTCTAGATTTAGGAGCTTGGGAAATGGATTTTAATGTCCGTTTAAAAAGTGTGCAATATTTTCTCCGCTTTTTTCGAGCATCCAAGGGTGAAGTGAAGCTGAAGTCGCTCATCACTTGGACGCTCTCTAAGATTTTTTTTCTTCACCAAATGATGAGCTGATTAACCTTGGTCGCAAGGTCTAATGAATCTGTGAAATTCATTTACATGGGGGTGTAGGAGGAGGACTTGTGGGCATCTACAGTTATGAAGGGCAAGTAGGGCCCATGGGCTGCACTTGGCCCCTGCACCTCTTAAAACTTGGCCCTTTATCTCAGCTTTCAACATGGCATAAAAAGTTTTTTTCTTGTTGAACATGAAAAGAATCGGCCATTAATTTCATATATAGTGTAGATATATCTTATTCATTTATGCATGCCTTAGTATATACAATGGAATGTATAACCACAGGGCTTCAGTCTAGCCAATTAGAAATAGCGTGAACAGGTGTTACAAGAAGGGACTGCAAAAAAAGGCTGCCTTAGGGGTAAAAGACAGTCACCCACTCTCAAAGTTAAGGTGTGTGTATGTGTACGTGTCTATGGATGTGTGTGTGTGTGTGTGTGTGTGTGTGTGTGTGTGTGTGTGTGTGTGTGTGTGTGTGTGTGTGTGTGTGTGTGTGTGTGTGTGTGTGTGTGTGTGTAGAATACAAAGATAGCTGGCTGAGTGTTTCCCTTGCTGTAACACGGCGCTTAAAGGAGACAATGGCGGCTCCAAGCTTTGTTGTTCCTCAACGACAACGTCATGATTTGGGTTTGGAAAAATGTGAGCTGAGCTTAACCAACCACAGGTTTGTTAAAAGGCTTAAAAAGGTGCTGAAGAGACTCAGTATTAATCCTGTTTAATCACAGGTGACCAAATATGCAGGTGTACGCACATGATCGACGTGGTTGTGGTGTGTCACATTTACAGACATGGTTGTTGTATCCAGTGGATTTTCAGTCGTTATTCTGTTGTTTCAACTAAAATCCAATATTGAATATGGTCCTATTGTGTGAATAGCACAAGCTCACTATCATGAAATATTTTGCACCTTAACACCGTCAGACTTTACATTCACTCGTGTGCTCACGGGTTGTGTATTCATCTCGAGCCAAACACCGCACCTCATGCAGTTCGAATAATGATGTTTCGCTGTTTTTGTGTTGGTGATTTGCATGCATGTGTTGGGCTTCATTTATTTTTATCTCCTGTCGCTCTCATTACCTCTTATTGTGGCACCTTCTTCACTTCCCTCCCAGGAACACCGTGTCTCTTTGCATCGGGCCTTCTATAACTGGTCGCCTGTAGTGAGATGCACTTACCCCGCTGTTTTGCTTTTTGTAAATCGCTCTAGAGTATGGATGCTCGGATTAGATTTTTTAATCCCTGTTAAATTATTGATTTAATGTGCAAAGAATTGGTCGGTCCAGTGCTGATCTGGTTTTCAAACGTTTTTCTTAACCAAAACCTCTTGTATTAGAAGCCCTGTTCAGTCCACCTCTTCTGTATCATGTTGAAGAAAGGTTACCCATGTTATAGCTTAATCAGTGTATTATATATCAATAAGTTCCTCTATGAAACTTATAGTCAAGGGCTAGTCAAAAAATTACAGATCAAAGCCTTCATCGCTGCTGTAACCAGGTGTCCCTGCCCTTATGGCCCGACAGCAGAGAGTTATCATGACCAAAACATGAGGGCTTAGTGAAATGCTAGAACAATGGTGATATACATTGTCTGCACTAGTCTGTAGTGGAATGAATGACTTCCTGTCATTCCTTCCTGTGATGCGAGAATGTGACGTTGCGCGCGCAGTGTGTTATTCTTACTCCATGTAGATATCACAGTGATAGTTTAAGGGAGTGTAATGCTGGAAACCTGGGAGATAAGAGCCTCTGAATTTCTTCATTTGCTCCCTCAACAGCGCAGTGGGACTCCAAATGAGTATTTATTTAAATGCTCGCCTGTTGTAGTTTTCTGATAAGGAAATTTAAGGACAAACCAGTTGAGTCATGTGTAGTTAATATTGGCCAATTCTGATTGGAAACAACCAGTATATGCATTTTTAGCCAAAGGTTCAAAATGTAACTTGAACATTCTGTGGCAAACTGTCATTGAATACACTCGATGCTAACACAGTTCTTTCATAAAGGGGATATGAAGAAAAAAATGAATAAAAATCAGACCTATCATTAGCTCAATCTCAATATTGGTGGAGTCTGCTAGTGTCTAGTCAGGTTAAATCTGTCTCAATATAGACATGGATATTAAATGTAATTTTTGCTGCAAGATTGTGTCAGGTAATGAGAGAAGCAGAAAGGATGTGGCAGTGAAAAGATGAATGCCTGACATCGGTTCAGAAAACATCACACGCAATAGAGATGTCAGGCTATTATGAAAAGTGCCTGCTTCCCGTTTGTTTTGGCTGACTTCACCAGAAAAACCGAGAGGAAGCGGCACGACCTGCTGTCCTGCCTTCTGAGTCCGAGTCGCCAGACATGTACTGCAACCAGTCTGCGTTGGACTCCTCCCTTCCTCTCACTCACTCTTTTCCGCTCTTTCACTCCGTCTCTTTATTTTCTCAGCAAATTTGTGCACGTGTCAGTTTTGATATATGCATCGATGCTCTGGCTGGAAGAGGATTCTTGTAAGTTGCATCCTGGCAGCCCAAATGTGCTGTCCAAGAAAAGGTCTTATTGGCTTATCGTGTGCTGAGAAGACCCATTCACATAATCCTTAAGCAGCTAGAATCCAGAACATCCATCCCTGTCAGCTATTGTTCTGTTCAGGAAAACCGATAGTGCGTGCGCGTGTGTGTGTGTGTGCGTGTGTGCATGTTTGCCTGAAAGCATGGCACATGCATATAAACGATGCTGCCCACCCGTCCATGCTTCATGTATCATTGTTTGTCTTGTCAAACTCCTCTGTCTGACTGTGCTGCAAATGTGTGCGTATGTGTAAGTTTGTGTCTCTACGTCACTAGGAAAAGAATAGTGGTGCTTTGAAACACGGAAATGTGTCTTTTTTTAGGTGGTAGCAAGAGGAAGAGAAGCTTAACATAGTTCTCCAGTCGTTGTATTGCAAAAAATGAACTAAGAGAAGACTGATCCCATTGTTGTCAGTAATCCAACTATTTCCATTTCAAAAGCAGAGCTAAGTGGCTGTGATGGACACAAAAGCGGC
This sequence comes from Seriola dumerili, assembly GCF_002260705.1. Lineage (NCBI taxonomy): Eukaryota > Metazoa > Chordata > Actinopteri > Carangiformes > Carangidae > Seriola > Seriola dumerili. Next base: position 4,005,814 of record NW_019174704.1, read on the forward strand.
CCATTACTACTGTCATTTTGTGCCTGGTGGATCACAGGACCATGTTCACCATGGGATGTTTGTGTAGTCAAGGGGCAAACTTCACATGGCATGCTAGATAAAGTTGTGAACCCTTAATTGGGAATTAGCGCAGCCCATGACGACTGACCAACATTGTTGTCGTCGGGGTAAAAAGCGTGCGCAGTTGCGGTTCTCAGTTTGTGTGTCTTTTGTGTGTGGGAGTGTGGTGTTGGGGGAGGGAGGAGGGTGGTGGTGGCGGCGATGGTGGTGGTGGTAGTGGTGGGGGGGGAGGTGTTCCCCTGGCAACCTGACCAGGGTCAGCATGTCACGCTGTTTCACTGGCTGAGTGTGCTGCCATATGCAAATGAGGCCTGTGCCAGCCTTCCAACATTAGCATTAATGAGCATTTGCATAATATCAACTTTTGCTGGTGGAAAAATAGGGCATGAGAGAGAATAGGCAGAAAGAACAAAATTCTTTTGCAAAAAAAAAAAAAGATTAAAAAAAGCAGTGAGCGGTAGCCTTACCTTCTTTCCTGCCAACACATTAACAGACAAACGGTCACTCATACAAAAGAAAGTGTCTGTGGTCTCTGGCAGGGCTGAGTGTGCTCTCTGTCTTAATGATGTTGAGACACGCTAACTGTCATGGCTGACATGATGTGCAAAAAAAAAGGAGCAAAAATCTTTGTTTTCAGTGTCAAGTACATAGACATATTAGTGTTGAAGAAATTAAATCATACAATATGTCTTTCGTGTGTGTGTGTGTGTGTGTTGTTGTGTGTGCTGCGCATAACATGGAATTCTCCAATCAGCCTTCGACAAACCACGCCATTCTCCAGAGATCAAAGAGCCTACCTCTAACTAGCTTGCTTGTGGATCAGGTGTTGAGATTCCAGCATGCACCTCTCTTTATCTGTGGATTGAGCCCTCCCTCCTTCTCTCTGCCTGCCCCTCTCTCTCTCTCTCTCTCTCTCTCTCTGTCTCTCTCTCTCTCTCTCTCTCTCTCTCTCTCTGTCTCTCTCACTCTCTTTCTCTCTCTCTCTCTCTGTCTCTCTCTCTCTCTCTGTCTCTCTCTGTCTTGCACTATAGCAGCCTGTTTTTGCCTCGACTGCTTCGAGGGACAAAATGGACAGTCAGCTGAAAGCGAAAGTAATGTCAGATAAACAAACTACATTTTCTGCTTTTGCTCATTAATTCCACTTTATCTCTGCCTTTATGAGTCTACGACTGTGAGTTGTGGTAAACAGAAAAATAAAAGCTTACTTAAAAAAAAAAAAAAGAAAATAGGCCTATTATAAAATTATTATTTTTTTGGTAGAAGTGAAATGTATTGCAGCATAGCAGCCGTACTTTGCAAAACCAAATGGGACTATCAATATATATGTTTGTGAGTGAGTGTGTGTATACAAGCCAACTCTGAGGAAGCCTGTTAGGCACAGATAAATGTCTGAAGCTCTCTGGGGTTTGCTTTTAGTTTGCCGAGTGTAGTTTTTCACAGTGATTGGATATCGACAGAGGCATCATGCTCTGGGCCATAAGGATACCATACACACTTTCACATTCACACACATGGACAGATGCGCACACACACACACACACACACACACACACATACACACACACACACACACACACACACACACAGAAAATAGATAATGCATGGATGTAAGCATATTTAAAGATCATCAGGTCTACAAAGCTGCTGAGGTCAGGATGAATAAGGTTAAACTTAAAATACATTTTTGCAAATGTACCAAAAACCCTGGAGGGAATAACCAATGGTAATCTTCATCTGTTCGTACCTCACTGCCTTACTTTCCCTCCTCTCCTCACTCACTCACTCACTCACTCACTCACTGACTGTTATGCACACTGAGGGGGCGGGTGCTTGTCCATATTCAGCACTTTTGATTTTAAATCCCTTTTTGTTGCCTGCTGCTAAAAGCCGTTCCCCTGAAGGTGCCACAGGGAGGAACCGGCAACAAGCAACAACCATCTTTTCCTTCCAGTTACCGACTTCTTCACCTCCCATTTCTTTGTCTTCCTGCTGCTTCTTCTGCTTCTCCTCCTCCTTCGCTCTTGCTCATCCTTTTCCGTTCTCTCCCCTGTCTCCCCCTTCGTGCGGAGCAACTGCCTGCTGCGAATGCTTATGCAACAGCCCCTGCTGTGCGCGCACACAAACACACACACACACACACACACACACACACACACACACACACACACACACACACACACACACACAAATGCACACACATTACCTGCAGTTAGAAAGCACAGACAATCACATTGACAAACTGATGGTGAAAAAGAGCTCACAGACTAGAAGAAAAAGGGATGAGATGTTTTTTCTTTGACCCTCACAAACCATAATTGTGTTTTTGAGTTTATTGAGTAGCTGTTCTCTGTGATGTTCACATTTTTTCAATGTTCTGTGACCCAACCTTGCCTGGATATTTGATATGCTGGAAACAAATAATCTGGTTGTTGAAGAAGTCGTGAGAAAAATTTGACGTACTCTGCTTCTGTATGATTCTGTCTACTTTAGCTATCTCCCCTGACTGTCTGAAACCTCAACCCTTAAGTTTTTTTTTTACATTTTTTTTTTATAGAAACGTATATAATAGAAACATTTAATACTTAGAAAGAAACAGTAATGTACATACCATATAAGGGCCTTTTTAATATCTGTGTCTATGGCCACTTGCTTGAAACTGGCATGTCTGCTGTGCAGCAAAATGACTGGAGTCTTTTGTTTGAAGTGCAAATTGAAGTTTTTATGGGGAAACAGTATTTGGCTGGTTTTTAATCAGTGAAGTGAGTTAATAAGACAAGAAAGGTTGTGTAAAGATGCTGAAGATAAAGTTGGAGAAAGACATTCCTTCCCTAATGGTTAGATAGTTATCACTTTTTTCCATCTATCATCCATTATAAATCAACCAGACTATACAGTGATTTCACTTTTTATATATATATATGTACAGATATATTTTTTTTCTTTTTAGTGTTGTCGCAGTGATTTTTGTTTGTTTTGGACTGCTTTGATTTCCCTGATGGAAACTTAAGACATCCCCATTGATTTCCCTTAAAACCCCCTGTTGCACCCACAAACACTCTTAATGCTCATTATTTTTTTCTTTTTTTCTTTTTCCAATTAATCCATCTTCAAAATATCCAGTAGTGGTTTAATGTTCTAAGAGAACTTTCCCATTAAATTGTTCTGCTCTATATTTAGATAATATATTAAGATCAGTAACTGTGTCTAGCATAGGTTGTAAAGTTTGCGGATGGTGTCTGCCCTCGATTCATTTAAAGCCCCTTTTGTTGCAGTACGGCGGTATTCACTTTTATTATCACCTCTTAAATCCTTGGGCTTAAACCTCTTGAGACTCTAAAAATGTGCGATTTTGCAATGTATAAACTGAGTCAGTGCCCTGACAGCCAGTACAAATGGTCTTCTTGCTGTCTCATATTATTAGCAAAGCACAGGCAATCAGCTGCAGCACATCTACTTCCAGATGAGCATGCTGCCAGATCTAAAGCTAAACTTTGAGATCACACAGGCCTTCAGGTTGCACAAAGCTGACTTGCTGTCACACTCTTGAGTCCAAGGCTGAGGTATTCTTCATGCAAATGTAGTTCAAAGAACATCTTTGTACTGTATGTATGTGTGTGTGTGTGTGTGTGTGTGTTTGTCAGTGTGTCTACTGTACGTGGGTGTATGTGTTACAGAGAATCCTTTAATCCCATATGGCGTGCCACATATTGTGACAGGGGCTGTCCCCGCCCACTGCTTTGATTTTGTGAGAGAAAAGATAATTATTTCACCTTTCACTTGAAATTCATTATCAGAGGGAGAGAGAGACAGGTAAATGACAGGTAATTGCTTTTCAGAGTCAACACCATTCTTCCTCCAATATGCCAGTGCAGGCGGCGGGGGGGTGGGGGGGTGAGGAATAGAAAAAGAGAAGGTGAGAGAAGGGAGACAGAGACAGAGTGGGAGGAATGGGAAGGAAGGGCTAATTTCCATAATGAAAAGGTAATAATTTGCGGTGTTAGTGTTAGTTTCAGTCTAGTGTCTATGGCATGTCAGCTCCTTGCTCGAGGTCATTGTGTGGTACCAGCGATGCATACTAATTCATTAACAAAACCGAGCCCACATGGCCTGCCCCTTCTTAAGAATGTCAGTTTCACCTTCTCTCTTTCCTCTCATCTTTCCAATCCCCCCCTCCCACACACACACACACACACACACACACACACACACACACACACACATATACACATACACACACTTCTTTATCTTTTCTTCTTGCTCCATCCAAGGGACCCATATGGTAATAAGGAATATACAAATGAATGAATTATATCCACTCGTGGGATCCCACAAAGGCTATGGAATACTATCTCAGCCAATGCACCCCTCTCGCTTGTTCCATTCTTATATTGTAACATCAATAGAGGCCTCGCCTTTCTCTTCTCGCGCACACAAACACGCACACACTCAATCCTTTCCACCCAGCTACATGAATGATTTAGGAGCATGCACATTGACTATCTGCCACCTGCCTTGGGCTCTGCTTGGGCCCACCTAGCGGCTACTGGCCCTGCATGTTAATGCCTACTGGATAGGGACTTGCATGTTAACATGGAGTGGGACACTAGGGTAGCTGACAGAGTGACAGGGAGCTGACACTGTGCACCTCCACTGCTGGTTAAAAGGGCTGAGATAGGATATCAAGGAAGCTCTGCTTTTTAAGTCTTTTTCACTCGAGGCGTTGCATGTCTTCAGCTGAATTAACTGATGTAATGATTGAGCCATTGGGTACAAGCTGAACTTGATAAGCGCAGCCACTGAATCCTAAAAAAGAAAAATGTAAAAAAGAAAAATGTTGAGTTTAGGCCAGAACTGTTGCAGAGTGCTACATAAATGTCAAGTGAAAGCAAAACGTAGACGCCGTTGTAGTCGAAGCAGAGCAGTTTTGACCTTTTTTCACAGCAGTAACCCCCTTTTTTTTTTTTTTTTTTTAAATGCTTTCGGGAAGCTCTGACGACGGTGGCTGCTGTTGCTATGTGACTAATGGAAACACGTTTTCAAGTGCACTTCCCTTTTGCTAGCTAAAAGTTTTGACTGTTTCTTTCTACTCCACAGCGCTGTGAGCCCTAATCACATGATAAGCTCTCGGCGCTGCGCTTGTTGTAGCCCCGCGAGGAGACGTTCTTTGTGTTGGGTCACACACAGTAACAGTGAATCACGGAACAAGAAAAGGCATGTACATGGGACAAATAGGCTGCTTGCTATGCGTTTTAAACTGTTAAAAGGAAGTGGAAAGAATTATGATAGAGTGCTGATAATGACGGTCATGAAGCTGGCCATGCAGTGGAAAACCAGTGCTCTGTAAGCAGGTTGTACACATTACAACTTCTGTGTGTAAGAGATGGAGCAAAGAGTGATTTAAGCTGAATTTCAAATGAGCTTATGATGCTCGTTATAAATTGTGAATTTAGAATCTAATGTGATTATGAGAGTTGTGGGTTTATAATGAATTTAAATCTCATTTAATCTTTCATCAAACTCTTTCCAGCATATATTTTTAGCCTCCCATGTAAATATAATGTTGCAGCTGAGTTGTTCTTTTTCTTGGTTTCCACATCCAGACTCTGTGTGTGTGTGTGTGTGTGTGTGTGTGTGTGTGTGTGTGTGAGAGCTGGCATCTGAGCTTAGACAGCAAAGGAGGGTAATTGAAATTCATCGTATGTGTATGGTCACTTTCTCCCCATTAATTTTTGTTTCCAACTCACTTGCTTTTCTAAATAGACTTCATTCTTTTTCAATATAAAAACATGTGCTTGAAGAATATTAATGTCTAACTTGCAGCCCATTTTAAGAGGTAGAATACATCACAGGTTTGGAGAAGACTGTTTCTGAATTTTAATTGGCATTTTTATTAATCAGGGAGACGTAATTTTAGAGAGATTGATGCGTTTGCACCAGAATTAGTCATTCTCAGTGATAAATCTCACACGCAACGCCCTCTGTTTATGTTTCAGCTAACTATATAACGTGGCAACCAATCGTACTGTAAAAGAGTAAATGTTGCCCAGCTAGAAATGTTATTGGCGGAAAAACAAAACGTACCAATTCTGTAGTTTTAAGACTCAGTAAAAACGACTCAGTTCGGGTTTAAACATGCAAACCTGCTCCACTATTTAAAGTGTTGCTGTTTGATTTATGCATGTATGTGTTCTCTAGGTGAGATTGTGGTCTGTGCATAACTGTGTAACAGGATTAACCCAGCTGGGTTGCATATCTCTTTCCACTATCTCCCACTGGCAATGCAGAGTGTGTCAAGCTGAGGAGGCTGTCAGTGGGTGGGCGACATATTCTCCACAAGTAGAGGGGGGATTTTATAGAGTCTGGCAACCGCTACAAATAGGACACAGGCAGGCAGCTCCCCTTCCTCTATCCACCTCCCTCCGCCGTCTGGGCTTGTCACTACTAAAAGGGGAACAAAGGCGAGAGCAGCTAAGGGATTTGATTGTTCTTGTTTGGAGGAGAAATGTGTTGTTAGTATTTTAACAGGTTGTTCACTAACATCCTCGACATGGCTTTATGCTAAAGGTGCGCAGGAAGCCGGCTCATCAAAACGTGCACTTGTTCCACATTTCCTCGCCTCCAGAGTCGACTCCTGAATATTCTCAGTCGCAAATGTGAGTGAGAAACGCGCCGCCTCAGTGATGACACGTCCCACGTCCCTTGAAGCGGGCAGCCAATGGTTCAAGCACAGAAGCAAGTGCATCAACACTTTGTCTCTCTCTCAGATGAATCTGATGTCTGCAATGGTGTTTGACAACACATTGAGAGCACACAGCTGACGGGACCATAACAACATAACATAAAATAACGTGACGCACCACATCTCTTATACACGCTCCAAACAGTAAATGGTTGGAGTATTAACCAAAAACAGCTGGTTTCAACCGCTTGAACGTGAAGACATCTCTGTAAAGATTATGTTTTGTGCACGAGAAAAAATTTCTTAATGGGAATAATGAGCAGATGAATGAATAGTGAAAAAGAACTGTAAGGGGCAAACACTACTACATACAGTAAACTATCATCTTACAATGTGCTGCGAACTAGTGGTGCAGAAATAGAACAGAATCCCAAACACTCACACCCACAGAGGCAGCCACGTGCGCAAACACATGCAGGCGGTTCAAGTGTTGTTGATTGTGCTCATTAGCACTCATAATCCTGGTTCCTGTCAACAAGTGAAGCAGTAATTGTTTTGTTTTGGTTTTTTTTTTTTCCTCCTCCTTCTTTTTCTTCTTGCATTTGAGGCTGTTGATAAGGAAGATTTCACGAAACAGGAAACTTAATTGTGTCTTTCAAAAACGCTTACCTCTCAATTAACACAGGCGTGCTTTCACCCTCTAAGAGGAGTTATGTGATGTGCTGTGGCACACAGGGGCAGTATCTTGTTTACTTTGTTTTACTTAAGTGGACGGTCCTATTTTTATTTATTTATTTGCGTAACTTGCTTGCACGCCTGCACACATCAGAGAGAGGGAGTGAGGAAGAGAGGGAGAGACAATGACTTCCAATGTTTTCTTGCTGAGCACTGAGGCATGGATAAATATTCTACTTGTAACAATAAGTGGAAGAGACAGAGGTTGTCTGAGCCTCTCCTCGTCCTCTCCTCTCCTCCTCTCCTCCTCTCCTCTCCTCTCCTCTCCTCTCCTCCCCTGCTCAGTCTGGATCAACATCCTCTGTCGTTTGCAGAAGTCATGTTCAGAGTCTGCAGGATTCTTCAGCTCCGCTCAGCAGCGAATAACCGAGTGAACCGTCAGAAGGAAACGCTGTGTTCGCTCTTAAAATCAAAGTCAAAGTGACGCCATCTCAGTATGCCCTGGATTATTACGATTTTTTTTTTTTTTAGTTTTAGATGTTCCTGATCGCTCATGTTGGCTGTGGGCGGGGAGTTTTGCGCGAAGCCATTTTCTTTTGTTTAGGCAACACACAATGCCATAACTGGTCTGGATATCTCTACATTTTTTTAAGTGAACATTTAACGCAGTTGGCACTTCTTTATCTTTTTACAATAATGTGCTCTTCATAGTGTCTCTTACTTCTGATATTAGCTAATATGGTCAATATCAAATCTAGTCTCCATGCATGAGCCTGTTAGCCCTGAGCTCTGTTACTGAACGTGTCCCCCCCCCCCCCACAATGGCTCTAGAATATTCAGTCGCAGCACGAGCCGCTCAGCTGGTCGTCGGCTTCCTCCAGCATATATAGTGCCGGTGACAGGTTTTCGTTGCAGATTTTCGCAAGTTCCTTGTTGTGGAGCAAACACAGACATTTGATAATTCCTTTTCAAGAAAAAAAAAAAAAGTACACTGGAGCCACTGCAGTGTGTTAGTCTATAGCTACAAATGAATGGCTGTGAGCAGTGTGGAGGCAGAGAGAGTGACTCTTGTTGGATACGGGGATTTGAAAAGCCAGCATGTTGTCTCCAGTGGTGGATGTGTTCAAAGCTCGGTGGCTACAGGCTTTATCTCTCCACAGGGAACTTAAGGCAGAAATACACAGAGATACACTACTAAATACCCTTGAACACAAACATACTACACAATATAATACACACCATTCAACTCTGTTACACTGAATTATACATATTTTAATAGTTACATGCTGCTGACAATATCTAGACCTCCATCATTAAAGACCCAGAGGGTGTTTGTTCTCCAGTTTACATGTTGAATTGATCATTTTGAAATCGACTGCATTGTTATTGTTATTGTACGTAGTTTTTTCAAAGAAATATTTCCCACGTGCATATCCCTAACACGTCACAAATACATAAACCACCTACAACGACCACCACTAATCGACTGGCAAACTGTGAATTATTTTGTAGTGTGATATTGGAGGGACTGTCTGGGCATGTGTGCTTGTGCGTGTGTGTATGTGTGTGTTTGTGTGTGCGTGTGTGATTGGGCTGGGCAATTGCTGTGCCAGTTGGTGGACAGACAGACAGACTGCCGTGCAGGGCAGCAGATTGGCGTGCAGCAGACACTTTGCCTCCCCTGGGTCAGTGATGAGGGACAGAGGACACCACAGGGGGCCAGCTGACACCTGGGTCACTCCGAGAGAGTCTGCACCTCATCTGGCCTCTTTGTTTCACTTTTCATCTCTTAATGTTCTCACTAGGCATTGTGTAAATGCCATTTCTACATTGGGAAACAATGTCTTATTGATGTTTTTTTTTGTTTTTTTTTCCCCCACATTTACAATTTTCATGTTTGTGCGTTTACATGCAGGAACTTCAAAAATGCTGAGACCAAAGCTAGGTAATAAATGCCAAAGAAGTCAGGTAGCAATTGCCACAGTAAAGAACAATGTTTCAACAAGCTGGGGGAAGTAAGTCTAAAGCATGTATTAAATGATATTTGCATCTCAGGTGTGCTTGTGCACATGCTCTAAATATACAAAGACGACAACAGATCTCCGGTCTAATCCCCTCCATTGTACTCGACAATTAAATGCTTTTGTTTGTCAGGATGATGTTGCCATAGGTTGTTGTGATCCTTGGCGCTTTCGTGATGATTGTTTTTTTTGTGTTACAAAGCCGTATACATCCTGCAACAACAGAGATTGCATCTGCCGTAATTATGTATTTATTTGTATCGTTTCGCTTTCGTAAAAAATAGGCCCCCGAGTAGGAGACCGTTGCGTCTGTAATAATAGCAGTCCTCAGAGCTGAACTTGTTTGACGCTGATGGCGCATCATCACAAATAACAACTTCCTTTATTTCAGGTGTGGTTCCAACACATCGCTACCCTGAGCCTCTGTTCTCGTGTTAAGCAGGGATGAAACATTGATGCTAAAAGGAGGTGCAGCCTTGATGGAGCAGATGTGACATGTTTGTCAAATGACCTACTTCTGTCCTTATTATGAATTAAAATTGTATGATGGAGACTGGGGGCGACTAATGAATGATACATGGTGGGGGTGGGGCAAAGTGGGTGGAGAGGGAAAACAAAGGTTACAAGGAAAAAAAAAAAAAGGAATGTGTGTGTTTTGTTTTTGGTGAGTATGTGATGCGGATAAATGAGTAAATAACAAATTTGAGTTTGTGCACAGTGGAAAAAAAAAACATATACAGTATATTGCAGTAATCTAGAGAATTTAAGCATAAGTACATACAGGCATACTGACCCACACACCACCCACCAGGCCTGAGCAGTAATGGCTCTTAAATTGGTTGAGTGTTTGCATGGAAGTAGCTGTAGACAGATGTTATCTGGCCCTGCTCTCTGTAGGAGGTGAGAGTGGGGCTCTAATGGTCTGTGCATATGGAACCAGGACTTGGGCCCCGGGGTGGAGACACAGCCTGCTGATCTGGCCCCTTTAGCTACTTAGCTGCTGAATTAGTTAGCGTGGGAAGAAAGTTGACTGAAGGAAGATTAATGTCCACATTTTGTACCAGACCCTATTGTGCCAGCATCAGCAAAACTGAATGTCCACCGCTTGTGGTAACAGTGCTCCTGCCCTTATGGACAAACACAGGCTTGGAGTGGGATGCTGTTTTTGATAAATGGACATTGGCTTCTCTGAAGAAAAGTTGTCTGTCCGTCTTGCCCCCCGCCCTCGTTTCTCTTTCTTAGTGACTCCTTCATTCGCTCATCCTCCCTCTCTTCCTCCTCCTGTCCCCCGTCTCTCTCTCTCTCTCTCTCTTTCTCTCTCTCCCCATCTCGCTCGCTTCCCTCTGGCTCAGCGAGGCACAACTGTGTGTCGTGAGAGATCATATCCTGTTGACCTTGCTCCAGGAGTTCTGATATATTTCATCTCTCATCGATTTTCTATCCTCTGCCATTTTTTTTATCGCCCACTCCCTCCCCTTCCATTGCCATCTTTCTTCCTCACAAAATCAGTTTCATCTCTCATCCCATACAAACATACTAACAGAATTTCTATTAGTCAGGAAAAGAAGAAAAAAAAAAAGAAGGGTAAAAGCAAGAAAGTAAGGGGACGGGACAAGATTGCATTTTCCATCAGAGTGAATTCCGAGAAAATGTCCACAAACAAATAAAAAAATACAGGTATGCTAGCGAAGTAAAGATGAGAAAAGAGGTGGAAAGAAAAATCAATACACGTGCACGTATGTGTGCACACACACACACACACACACACAATAAGGTGCGTGTTTTATTGATGGGCCCTACTTACAAAGTAGCCATTTACCTCTCTACATAACAGCAGCACTTCTCTCTCAGGTCTCTAAACATTCGGGTGTCACTACCCGAGAAAGGAAAGAAGAGACACCAAACAGCTTCTTTCACCGAGTGACTTTTTGACCTTGATGCCCCCCTGCTAATGTATTTTGACTAACACAGTCTGTCCCATTAGCGGCCACGCTGTCCAGGCCACAAGGTCACCCGCCGTATGGTGTCACGGTCAGGGTTCAGGGTTATTGTTACACAGGCGGCATAGGCATCGTGTTTACTGTCCGTGGAGGTGACTTGGCTCGTGACCTGCTGCCCTGCCGCATCTGGGTCCTCCCTGTGGAATGGCTCTGTCGCTTTTGTGCCTCCGACCTCAGCTGTCACTCCGATCCTTTCATCACCTCTCATTGGTGTGCTTCATGGCTTGTTAGGGATGAGTAGTGAGAATAAACACAGAATGAAAGATGGCAAAACAAGAGACATCTCACAGAGGAATACAATGGCCAGACGATTCCTTGTCATTTCATTTCAGCATTTTCCCTCGTGTCTTCATTGACAGACACACACACACACACACACACACACACACACACACACATGCGCGCGCACACACGCACACACACACACACACCTCCCTACAGTGAGCAGCTCCCTGAGAGCAGTACCTTTTCCTGGTCAACAACATGAGTGAGTCAACATTTCTGCGGGAGGAACAGCAACAACAGACTCCCTATTGATTTGTCGGCTTGATTCAGAACAGGGTTATGCAATATCTTGCTCCATCTTCCTCGTCATTATAACTAATTATTCTCTTAATTTAGCCATCAACAAAATTTGGCATGTGTGCAGGCACATGTAAGTGCTTATGTAATCAGATGAATTCATGCACTGCCAGATATACTTATTATTAGAGAGATGCAGATATGGACTGTTATCTATTTCAATGTTTCCACTGAGGAAAAAAAAGAAAATTAGGCGCTTACATAATTCTCTGTCTCATTGTTTTCTAACAGTAATGCTTTTCAATTTGTCCTCCTCTTTATTCTTGTTTTTTTTTTTTTTTTTTTTTGTCTGCTGCTTTTGTTTGTTTTTGTCTATAATAAGAGGAGACAGTGGGACCAGTTCAGTGTCGGTCCACGATGCGTTTTTAAGCAGTCACCAATTTGAAGTATGTTTATGCCCAGCCAGGTCATTCCCCTCTCCGTGGCTTCCCGGTCTTCTCCGCTGTCTGTCAGCCTCTCTCTCATTTTTTTGTGCGTGCATGTGTGCGTGTGCGTGTGTGTGTGTACATGCTCCGTCTCTGTGTCCCTTTGCAGGACTGTCTATCCTGCTAAATAAAGAAAGGTTAGAGCATTGGCACTTTCCAGCCTTCTCCCCTAATTGGCATTTGTAGAGAGACAGAGATAAATAAGTAAACAAACCAAGAGTTCAGCAGACATCAGATCACACCAGGCCCTCTGCTTTTTCTTCTGATTATATATTGGACCAGCAGAAATTATATTCAGTGATTTGCAAAGTAAATTTTAGTAACAAGCCGATGGTAAGACCAGATATTTGACCACTCCTCTGAGAACTGTGGCAACTATTTCCCCTCAAACTACAGTTTGCTTTGGTATTTCGGTAATTAAAACTCCAGCTTGCTTTTGCGTCGTTACGTCTCTGTGGCATTCTTGTGAACTCGATATCTCAGTAACACCTTGAGGAATTTTTTTTTTTTTTCTAAATTTGGACTCAACGGTGAGCTAATTAGAATTTGCTAGCCGAAGGTCAAAGGTCAATGTTAGTGTGACCTCACAGAACATGTTTTTTGGCCATAACTCAAGAATGTATTCGCTAATTATGATACAATTTCTAATAGGTTGAAATTATGATTCGTATCCAAAAGGTCAAAGGTCAACTTCACTGTCACATAACAATTTTCAGCAAATACACTTCATTCCCTATTATTAAATTCATTCAAAGTCTCCACTACATATATTGTATGAGTCTGGATGCAAGCTGTAACTTGATTGGTTGGCAGAGGCGTACAACCACAAGGCGGTAATTCTAATTTTCTTTGTAGGCCTCTCATTTTCTTACGTCTTCATTGATATTACTGCGCATTGCAATTCACACTTGTCTAAATGGTTTCATTTCCACTGTATTGTCACAAAGACAATGTGATACAAATTGACTTAAATTCTGTCGCAGCTGAGGAGTGAAAGAAGCTTCTTTGTGAGCTGATGATCCATCCTGCATTCAGTCAGCCCCAAATCAATGAGTTGAGAATCCCTATTTAAATAAGGAGAGACAACAGAGAGAATAGTGTTTTTTTTTTCTTTGTTTTAAGATAAGAGAGAGGGAATATTTTTGACTGCAGGCTAGATCCCAGTGTTGGGGCGGGGGGGGCACATTGAGGGATCAGATTTAGGCACAGAAACAGTCTCTCAATATCTCAACAGTATTGAGACAAGAAGTAAGAAATGAGAAATGTTACCAGAGTCAAGATTATCATTTTTACTAGATTAGGCCTCGTTTCTTACACATTCGCACCTACAGTCCAGTAACAGTTTCCAGTTGATGTCTGCATTCATTTTGCTGTAGTTGAGGGTAAGACTTATACTTGTCTGTTCAGGAAGGCGGCCATATGTGTTCATTAGGTCAGACTGATAAAACTGAGTGGCTTCCTAAATTAGATTTTTGTTCTTCCATGATCTAATAATTCAACTAGCTGGTTTTGATACTCTGTGTGTTTGTGTTAGAAATTATTAGAAAACAAAATGAGTTAATCATGTGCATATATATTCCGCCAGCCTGTTTCAGTTGTTTGATTCTAATATGTTCAACAGCTGCCGGCCTGAATCAAATTCGCAGTATTTAAATAACTATTTCATCTCCAAAACAGGTTGTGTGAGCAAACACAGCTGGACTAATACCTTGAGTAATATCTTCAGTGAGTTATGGTGGCGGTGTTATGACTGCTTTTCCAAGAGAATTTATCAGGTTTTTAAATGATTGAATAAAAAAAAAAAAAAAAAAAAAGTTGGAATGGAACGAGTCTTAACTGTGAGTGAATATTTTAGTTTTGGACTTTTACCGGGCTAAGCTTTAAACCTCGCATCATTAGCAGGCTTTTCTATCAGGAAGCATCGACCACTGCAGAGACTCCCTCATCAAGGGATGTGGAAAGTTGTGGCGGCCAGAGGAATGTATTCAGCTCCTCTGTTTATTTTAATGGGCCTTTCACTGAGTTCACAAGCCATTCACACTTATCCCTTTAAACTAGACAATAGACAAGGGACAGTTTATGTTTTGCTACAATGGGCTGCCAGGGTTTCTTGGTTTAATTGGCAGTTTGAACATGCTTTATTAGTTTTCTTTTGAGGGAACGAGCCACTCTCCCGAGTTATTACTGTACAGAACTCTGTGAATAGCAAGTACACACAACTGAAGTCAAGCTGATGATGATGACCATTTTCTCCAGATGCTGAGATAAACTTTTAGCACGAATTCTAGTTTAGACTACAACAAAACATTCTGTGCTCACAGTATAGCAGTGGTTTAACAATTTTCAAAAGCAGGACAATTTGAGTGAAATGCCTAAAATATGATTTTTACTCTTTTCCCACACACCACTGAAGTGCAGAGCCTTTACAAAATGTCAACACCCAGTCGTTGTCATTTTTTTTTTTTTTTATCTCTTTTCTTTTTTACTGAAAGTTGCTATGGAAATTCCTTTTCATGGATCACTTTCTCTGTATCCGGTCTGTGGCCCTACCTAACCCTGTCTATGTCATCAGAGAGAGTGGAGGACATGGTGGGAAGCTTGACCTCTGTGTATTTTCACGGTTGACTGGCAAAAACCTGAGTCTACCTGTCCCTGTGGAGAAGGAGAGGATTGTAGAGTGCAGGCCATGACAATCTATTCCCTGAGTGCTCATGGTTGGCCTCTCGTGGACAGCCAGTTCCACAGCTGACATTTACACACAACTCACTCAGCTCTCAGAGAGGGGAAAGACTGAAAAAAGGTGACCGAGTGAGATGAGAAAAACTCGCATTAACTTAGATCTTAAGTTCAAGACAGAAATCTAAATGTCTTTTGGCCTGTGATAGCACGTAGTGGGTTTTCTCCTTCAAAACCCTAAGTACGACTGCGTGATGTTCTGCTGTTATCAAATGATCACAAGCAAGGGAACTTTCAGTATCGTCTCAGCTCGATATGAGGAAAATCACTCAAATAATTACCAACTCTTAAAAGATGCGTTTTTCATTTCCAAATTTCAAATAGAAAACATACTGATTAAACATCTTTATTTCTGCTAGGTAATTACGTCCAACTTTCATTAGAGTCTCTACAGTTCTTTTCCAGCCTTCCAGCATTTGGTGAGGCTGTAAGCAGTAGAGAATTAACTCTGAGGAGTTTTAATATAAATGTGTTAACACGTATGTGCGTGCGTGTCTGTGTGATATTTGCCTCATTGCGTCTTAACAGGTGTTTGTTGAACTGAGGTGTGTTCATAGGAAGCAGCACTGCATTTAAACAATATTTCACACTGTTAAGTGCTTGAAATACTTGACTTCTTACACACACTCCATTATGTGCATGTAATTCTTTAACTGACTTCTCTCTCTCTCCCCTTTTCTCTGTCTCTCGTAGGTGAGTACCAGGATCCTTGGTGCGTGTGCCGTGGTTGTGTATGTATGGACTTTATCTCATTTTATATTCAGTTTTGTCTCCACTGCTTAGATTCACTTGGTACAATTTACTGTGATTCTCGAGGGCGTCTACACTTAACGTCCATGAGTAGTGACTGATTATAGTTGTGGGAGCTACAATAGATAATCATTAGCCATATGCACTGTGTACTGGCATTGCTCAAGATTTAGAGTGCTGTCCATGGTGCTGAAAACAAATCTATCGCTGCCAATACATTTGCGCTCAGTTGTGTAATAGGTCTATTGTGTGTGCAAGAATCTGTGGGAGCATGTGCCAGTGTGTACCCGTTCATCTTTGCAGCACGTGTGTGAATGTATCAGCGTGTGTGTGTGTGTGTATGTGTGTGTAGCTCCATTATCTTTGCGTCTGAACAGTTTTCCCGTCCCATGCATCATCCACCCCCGTCTGTCTCCATGTCAGGCCTGATAACAGCTCCTATTGCCCACAGAGATGACTAATCAATAACACACAACCATGGGAACAACAGCTTGCTGTCCACACACACACGCTCTCAAACACACACACACACACACACACACACACACACACACACACACACACACACACACACACACACACTCACACACACACAAGGCGGAAATATTGGCTCACTGTCCTGCAAACATTGCAGTGGCTGCTGTAGGCTGACAAAGAATCTGTTGTTTTCTGATTCCAGGATATCTGGGAAACTCACACTTCCACAACATCACCCCCTCCCACCACCACTCCCACAGCTACACCACACCTTCACATAAAATGTAAAAACCGCATGTGCTCACACACACGCACAAACACGCACACGCACACCAATCTGCCAATGGACCCACTATCAGTCATGCTTTATCAGCCTGACAGTATCAATGTGTGGTGCTGAGGATGTTTCTTTTTCACAAAGAATTTTCAGTTTCTTTCTCCTTGCATCACGCTCACCATTTGTTCTGTTGCCTTCTTATCTATTCATGTTCTTCACTTTAATACTCTCCTAGTATGAGGCCTGTCGACTTCTGTGGAAGCTAAATCAGCGCCTCCGCTGAGTTGGAGCGCTTACTGATTTCAATTGATTCAATGCCCCTCACCTTCAATCAGTATCTCAGTCGGTCTCTGTGGAATAACCAAGGATAGATGACAATAAATGCATAAAAAGCCTTAGAAGGTACTGACAAAGCACTTTAACTTCCTCCCCTTTCTCTTTTCGTCGCTTCTCTTCCACCTCTCAGTGAGGTGTAATTCCCAGAGACAGACTGGCCTGTATAAAAGCTTGTCTGCTGTCCTGATTTCCCCCCTCAGGTGCCATTCTGACCCAATAACTCCTTCATTCCTCTCTCATGCTTCATTCACTCCTCTTTCTGCCTCCTTCCCTCCCTTTTATCCTCCTCTCACTCTCTCCGCCGCTTGCTCTCTCTCCCTCCGGTGGCCAGAATGCTGTAATTGAGTTTTTTATTCAAGTCAATTAAAAGTGCAGGCCCAGCCAGAGACAAAACAAGTCCGCGTAGTTGCTTTTTTTTTTTTTTTTTTCCTCGGGCTGCCTCGTTATTTATTCAATCCACTTCTTTATATCACTCAGTAGCTAAGAAAGCACCGAGTGTGTACTTTCATTTCATATGTGTCATTAAACTGTTTTGACATTGTTTACAATGTAATTTATCTTTCTCTATGACGCCTCCCCTTCCCCCAAAAGAAATCCTATTTAAATGGTAATTCAAACTTCCATTAAGTTAGGGCCTTTGTGAATGCCATGCAGAAGTTGCTCTATCCCTCCCTTCTGCCTCAGCAGCCATCTGAGGCGTGATTGTTTACCCCCAAAAAAGCCAAATATTCATTAGACTGAAACACCGACTATGCAGTCTTCAGTTGATAATGCTTTCCTATTCTCATTAAACATCATATTTTGTTGGCCAGCGAAGTGATGAATGATAGTGCTAAGTTCATATGGATCAACCGAGATGATAGATCATCATAACTATCTCCTGTCTGCCGATGCATAACAACTTTGTAATCAGAGGGAAGGTTCGCCGAGGTTCGAATGAGCCGTTCCCGCTCTGGACTGCGAGTGGAGTCTCGGGTACGAATTGATATGCAGATGTTGACACGAAGTGCGCGACGTGTCACTACTTAACTGTTTTCGCTCCCCCGTTTTTACTGAGCCGCAATTGAGTTTGTGCAACGCGGAGATCGTGAAAAGTGGAGGTGATGCCTTTCATATGCAAATGAGAAATGGAATGTGAGATTTGCAGCATTCATTAAAGAAAGGCGGAGAGATTTATGGTGACTGTGAGGCTAATTTTCTTTAAATGCCTTAATCAGCAAACTGTCTTTAAGGCACAACTCTGAAATAGAGTTTGGCCTCTTCTCTCTCTTACACACACACACACACACACACACACACACACACACACACACACACACACACACATACACACACACACACACACACACACACATGCACTGCCTATACACTATATTTCTGGTAAAGAGAAGTAGGTTGCGGCATTGAATTAAAAGGGTAATGTATTCCTATCTTTCTTCCAGGTCAATTGTTCGTCAGTATCTGATATAAGAGCGGTTTTGTGCCACTTGCTCCAGTGTTTGTAAATCTTTCTTTAAGCCATATTAGTTGGCAAATTATTCACAAGAGTTATAATGTGATTGCCCATTATATAATGTCGACTTTTGAGAAGACATGTCTTGATAAAAGCTTCATGTTATTATTTCACGCTTAAAGAGAGGATATACAATAGAGGAGCCTTGATGATTCAAGCCTTCATATCATTGTTCCCAAACCGCCGACCTCCTCCAGCTCTTAACATAACATGTCTTTCTCATAAAACAACCTAGAGTAATTATGATGGGGACCTAGCAGGGCCACAGTTGCAGGTGTTGGAGAATAGCAACATGATGTGAGACTCACTGCTATCACACCGTGCTGTGAGTCACGCTATGCTGTTTGGTGAACCCGGTGTATGTATTATCTCATTCCACAAGAGGACCTCTAACCTTTGTAAGATCCATAGTATCAATACAGGTTCAATTTTTACAGTGACATTGCATTGAGCGGGACCTTTGTGGTTTTACAAGCACACTTATAATCACGGTCATTTCTAAATGCAGTTACTGCCAGCTAAACTGTGTGTCATTATATGTATATACAATATACACTTAACCATATGTGTAACTGAAAGGCCGTGTGGGAAAGTAAACACTAATTACCAATCGACTGTTCCACCTCTGATAATGTAAACAATAATGGATGACTTACCGAAGCAGCTAACCGGTTAACCTTGAGGTGTGAACATTTACAGTTTGGTGTCTTTTGGTTGCGTCCTGTGTTAAAGCGGGGATTGTTAGCCGTTCATTATTTAAACAGAAGGGAAGTTTGAATGGTAGCAGCGGAAATGCCTTGAATAACTGAGGCAAGATAATTGATGTTGCCTGGAGGTGTGGATGTGTCCAGTCAATCAATAACCTGTATCAATACCAAGCTAAAACAATTCAAGTGTAAGCGATGGGGTTAATAACAAGCGGATCAGGCGTAATATGATAGATGTGGCTGGTTGTAAGATCATTTCTGAGCGAACAAAAAATATTTCTGCAGCACAAATTGACTAGTCTGTTCTGTCAGACTTTCTTTCTTTTTTTTTTTTTTTTCCGCCTCCTCAATCAAATTGTTCACCTCTCTTTTATCCATGCTTGATGAGTTGGAAGCTTCATGTTCACAGCTTGAAAAGATGGCAAACCACTGCATTAGATCATTTGATGTTTGTAAGCAAAGCAGTGTTGATTCCGGGCGGGAGGGCAGCTGGGCATGATGGAAATCATTTTCTGTATCTGGAAGATCAGAAACTCTAATAAAAGTCTCTTTGAATGAGAAGCCGAAACCCTATTCTTTTCTTACCGTCACACACACTGTGCACTCGCACATTTAGTTCAGGTAGCTGGTTTCCGAAGTGTCGCTCTATGTTTCATCGGTAATCATTTGCAAGGAGGTACATCATTGTTTTCAACATCCAAATGAGGTTTCTGATTGGAAGCTCAGTGCAGGTTATGGCACAAAAGATTGTCATATTACATCCTGTTTGCTGGTAAATACCGCTGCACTCATTTTAATTGCTGTGGATGAGAACACTGGCAAAATAACTCACATGTAAATGGAGGCATTGTCGCTTCTGACAAACAAAAACAACATTTACGAGGAAGGTTGACAGGTGAGTAATGTCAGATTTCTAATGAGCTGCCATAACCTACCAGACCAACAATACCAAAAGTACAAATAGGAAAAATAAAAGCACACCAAAGGTAGTTAATAAAGCCATAAAAACAGATTGATGTACAGCATCTTCTCTGCCCATCTGTCCACATTGTCTGTGTCTTTGGACCATTAAATGAGCTCGGAGAGAGAAAAAAAAAATACTTGCTGATTCAGTTTATACCACAAGTCAACTGAAAATATCTTATAAAGATACAATATTAAGTTAGATGTCCAAAAATGCCCAGTATTTTGGACGTCTTCAAATGTGACTTCTCAATCACTGGTAACTGTTCCTTGTAAAATGCAGATAAAGATGCTGCTGAGAGGGATGGCATTTTAAAGGCCAAGCCAAAAGCCTACCGCTGTCAAATCCACATATTATTATTTTATCATTTAAGCTGTTTATCTGGCCCGGATTAACACAGAAGTGAATCACTATCAGTAGTTGACATTTTAGAGTTCATACTGAAAATTTTGCTCGTGAACATTTTCTGAGTGATGGCCTTAAGGTTTCCAAGTGATGCAAGAAGGGTATTAATACAGTATGAAGTGTGTGTGTGTGCGTACACTCTGTATTATATTAATTTCATCCATCAGACTGTCCGTCCATGTCACACCGTACAAGAGTTCAGCAGTTCACACACCTCTCTTCTTTAAAATCTCTCTTGTTTCCATGGTTACTGAAGACTGTAAGAGGCAGGTAGAAGTTGAATCTATACACTTTGAGTATATACTATTTGAACACACCACTGAGGAGTGTGAGGCTTAAAATCCTATTGCCCTCGTTTAAATGATCTTAATGCATTTCCACCGTCAGGACAAGGACACACTCAGCTCTGGTGTTCTTATAACTCTCGTTTGCACTGTCTCTATGCCCTGAGTTTTGTTCAGCCTGGTTGTTTTGTGTCATAATAAAATAATAATGAAAAAAAAAAAAAAAAAAAAGGTTTCTTGTACAAGCACTGCAGCAATATCAGATTAGTATGGCCACTTTGTGTTTACAGGGCATTCACAACCTGTCAGAGTAACAACTACTGCAAACAATATACAAGATTTGCATGAATGTGCAGGCTTGTGTTTAAGGCATATAAAAAGGTACACAGTTTCTGAGGGTTTTTCTTTTTTTCTTTCTTTATTTTTTAATTCAAAATATTCTACCGTGAGAAAAGAGCATACCTGACCCAGTTCAATGAGAATTGTTGCAATGGGGAGGGGGGGGGGAGAAGAAAATATCCAATTCTAAGTCACTGCATTAAAATGAAACTAACTTTACTCACTGACTGATGATGCATATAGATAGATGGGCTGTATTCAACTGTTAATTACTGACATATACTGCACTGTATTGTCTTCGTGTTTATTTTGTTTTTGCTTTGACAAGCTCACCAGGTTGTCATTTCCTGGTGGGAGCCTCATCAATAATCTAAATGCCACGAATCCAAACCGTCTGTAATCTATATTCGTTTGATGAAAAACTGTTAAAGCCGTGAGGGGTGTGGTGGAGACAATGAGGGTGAGTGCGTGCACAAGAAACCACAGGAAGTTCAGAAAATGCTGAGAGCGGGATGATGTCAAATCCTCTTTCTTCACCTTTTCAAACTATGTATTTGTTATTTGTTGTGTCACTTATCTTCGCTTATTATCACTCCTCCCACAGCTGTTGTTATCGTCAGATGGGAGTCTTGGAGTCTGAACCTCTGGCAGAAACCCCCCCCCCCCCACCCCACCCCACCCCCGTCTTTCCACATGTGAGCTGCCGAGGATCCTCAATAGGCTCTTTTCTTTAGCTGTGATTAGGTTTGTGTCTGAAGTATTAGATTTGAGCTTGATTCAGTGGTTTCCAGCCAGAAGGTTCTTGTTATTGGCGTGTTTCCTGTGATTTGACAGGACATCGGTGTGGTATTGGGGGAAAAAAAAAAAAAAAAGCTCTCCTTCAGTCAACCACTGAAATATGATTTGCTACATCACAGAGCGCCTGCTGATATGATGTTTTGACAGATTTGAGGGAGGTTTATACAGCAGTTGCTTTTTCCAGAGAGGCGACCAAGAGGCTTTGCATTGTTATTTTATCTCTTCAGTGTTGACAGGATTTTTTTTGTTGTTGATACATTAATGTGTGATACTCACATTTCTTGATCATGCCTTTTTTTTTTTGATAGAAAAATACATTTTTTTTTTTAATGAACTCCTGTAATCAGCATGAGCTGCGTCTTGTTTTTTTGTGTCTGTTCATTAACACAGACAGAGTTGCTGTTTGTGTATTTGAAAGCTTTGAAACACTTCTCCTCTTTGGAGGCGTTCGCTTTCTCAGTAATTGTTTTTCTTCCTTTTTTTCTCCCTTGTATCTTACTGTAATGTTATGACTCATATCTTTTTTTTTTTTTTTTTTTTTTTTTTTTTTTTAGTGTGCGCGTATATGTTACTGCTTCACAGTGCACACCGTTTGTTTTGTCTTTTGTTTTTTGTTTATCATAAAGAGTTTCAGTCTTCAAGTGGATAGTCAAGGTAGATGAACTTAGCAAGTCATCTCAAGTAGATTTTGTTCACAGGGCGCATCTTTAAGCAACAAATGGGCTCCCAGTTGATGATATGAAACATCCAGAGACACAAGCAAGACGTTTACAATTAGATTATAAGCCAAGGAGAAGCCTGTTACCAAATGAATAATTCACTGTACCATCCTTGTAAAATCCTCTCATGCCCTTCACAAGCGCAAAAACGCACATTCCCCTCTTTTTAAATCCTACGCGCACCTAGTCTTGGCACAGCACAGGGGAGTATGGGTACAGACCAGATACCTTTGTCAACTCACCTCAGCAGGATGTAATGATATTGATGACAGGAAGTCATCATGGAGGACATGTATCACAGCAGGAAATGTCTCAGGTGAAACATGTCCCCTCTCTACTCATCAATTCTTTAGCAACCTGCTGTCACCTCGCTCTTCTGGGTACAGCAACATATCTCCTACCCTTGCTCCTTTTGCAGTGGCGCTCTTTGTCTCTCTCACACACACACACACGCACAATCACACACACACACACAATCACACACACACACGGACACAAATGCACTCACATTGGAGGGTGACTTTTAGACAAAAAAAAAAAAATGTTTCATTAACATCTGTGCCTCAGATGACATTATCAAAGAGGCCACACATTTCAAGGGGACAACAGGAAACAACAGGAAAGAAAAAAAAAAAGAAAAAAAAATCATGTGACACTGAGACATAGTACAGACCAAGAATGCGGACAAGCGATTACTGCAACTGGAAAATGCACCAAAGTAAGATTGTGCGGATTTGAGCTTTTGAGTGCTCAAACTCGTTGGAGAAAGAAATGAATTAACTGCATGCCGAACAAGTGACACATATCGAGGAGGCATCAGCTGAGCAGGATCCACAGTTTGACTCAAGGTTTAAAAGTTGCTTATTGCAGCTGCTAACAGGCCTGGGAGGCTCTGCGAGCTCAAGTGGAAGGTTTACTCCCCGTAATATGATCTGTGGGCAAAGAAAAAAAAAAAAGCACATTAATGCAATATGTACTGTCCGTGCCCATAACGTGCGCGCTGTAATGTGAATGTGATCGTGTTTGCCGGATCACCTCCGGATGAAGTGCGAGTTTAAATTGCGATTGGACATCAGCCAGAGTCATCCAGGTGCAAGCTGCAGTCTGCACGGGCGTGCGCAGCTGTGGCAAGTGGTGCTCACAAGAGTTGAGACAGGCGCGCGCACGCACACACACGCGCGCACACAAGTAACCCTTCCGCACGGCTGTACTTAAGACGCGCCGCGTGACCTCCTCCCACCTGAAACCGCTCTTTTCCGCTCGTTGGCGGTGGAGAACTCTGCGTCGCTCTCTATAGGTTGGAAAACACTTGCAGCCACAGCAGCTTGTTGTGGTATCTGATGCGTCTTCAGAAGCAGCCGCTGAAGTTATGTTTTCCACTCATTCAGCTGAGGGATAAACACAGGGCGAGCCCTGCAACTGCTGTATGCTTTTATTGACTGAGCTACCTCTCCACCTGCCCCACCGCTTTGCATAGTTCACGTGGAAAATGGCATTGCATCATAAACGGGATACTTATAAAAGCTATGTGTAAATGCAGAGTGTGAGATGTTTTTTTTTCTTTTTTTATGATCTCGGTGGAGGATCAGATCATATTTTAAAATCAGGTGTTTTGTGTGTTGCTGCACTGTACATGCTTATTGACTAAGGATTGTGTTTGTGTCCTGCGGTGCTGCTCGGCAGGTAATGCTAGTCATGTTGTTGAAGTACACCTTAGTACAAATCATTTTTGTAATTATTGTTTTATTATATCTGTTACATAGGTAAAAATTCAATTTCTCCCTCTCTCTCTCTCTCTCTCTCTCTCTCTCTCTCTCTCTCTCTCTCTCTCTCTGTGTGTGTGTGTGTCCATGTCTCCTGCTGAGCTGAAGAGAGTCGAGCTCTTAAGCTGAATCTACTAGTAAATTAGCACCTCTACAGCCTGGCAGGTGCCTCATTAGAAATATATTAGAGCTGTTATCAGTACCCCAACACTCCCTGTGTAAATGTCTACAGCGCTGTGTGTGTTTGTGTGCATGAGAGGGAGAGAGTGTTGGGAAAATGGCGAAAATTGGCGGAAAATGTTTTATATGTGTGTGTGTGTGCTGTAGTGGTTTAAGACAAAAAAATGTGGGAGATCTCAGATATAACAACAGATTCAACAGGTTCCGTCATGGCTGAGAAGACAGAATCAGCATGGTTTATACATTTTTCTTTTTTTGAAGATGACTTTTTTTTTGGGGGGGGGGGGCATTCCTGCTTTATTTTATAGCGACAGTAGAGACAGACAGGAAAGTCACGGCCAACACGAACCTGGGCCGCTGCAGTAAGGGTATCATCCTTAGCACTTGGTACGCGCTCAACCAGGTGAGCTACCGGCGGGGCCCTGGTTTATACATTTTTCAGTGTGAGCTGGAGCAGAGTTGCAAATAAGATTTTGATGTTGGTATACACCATCGACTGTTGCTGTTCCGTTCACACCGCAAGATTTCCCAGATTCAAGATCGGCGAGACTCTGATCGGAATGACTAAGATTATGTCTGCAAACCTCTCACACTACAGGATCATTTGGGCAGATAATCCGTTCAGTCCAGTCTCAAATTGGTAACGGCCCCCGCCATTGTAGGGAGGGTCCCAGAATCTGCCCAGTTATCCTCTAGTGTGGCGCCAGCATCACTGGAGTTGAGTTAAATTCAGCTCATCTGTGATTTAGACCTCAGATTTCAGGCAGCAGTGTGTTTGAGACTACTATTCAACTACTTTTATCATTAATTATAAAACACGCCGAGCAACGCAAATGATATCCTGGTTCTATACCCTTGAGTCTGGACAGGAAAAGTCACAGACAGAAGTGATATCTACTCAGTACAGTAAATTCCCTTTCACAATATGTTGATAGCAGCCTCGAAGATAGTTGTAGGCAAAAGCAGATCACACAGCGAGCAGGGATTATCTGTACTGTGCGTGTGTGTGGCTATGCATGGGGCTGAAGATGTCAGCAACGCTTCTCTGGAGTGAGACTAGATGAGCTCATTTTCAAGCTGAAGCCATGCAGGTTTCTTTTTTTTTTTTTTCTTTGAGAAGTCAAGAAAGAAAATACTTGCTGCAAAAAGGTTGAAGGTATTTTTTCTGACTCAGACGGGTTCCTCCTCCATTGTTGCTACACTTGATTACCTCCATACATTTTGTGTAAATGGAAACTGGCTCACTCACATGTGCTCTGGTGAAAATTTTGAAAAAAGTCACAACAGATGATGTTTTTTTTGGGGGGGGGGTTTCCCTCTCTGCAAGTACTGTTTAATCCTGGGCTAATTTCAGATTCAAATGCCTCCTAGTGTTGGATAAGTGTATGAATTTTGTGTTTTGTGCTCTTAAACATACTAAACAAAGGGGATAACAATAGGTTAAGTGACTTTAGTTTGTTAACTATGAATTAAGAGCCTAAGTAAGGATGTAGAAAGGCCTGTTTGAAGATGCATGGGAAAGTGGTGTTGTGCACTCTGAGTAATTGATTCCACCCATGAATGTGACATTTGAGGTCCTGCCTGCTCAGGATGACCCCAGAATTATCATGAAATATCAGTGTGTGATTTCCTGCACAGGACACTGTAATAATTATAATAACATAAACTGTAAATCCCAATCACATTGGAAAATATTGTTTTAAACCTCTATGTAAAACCCAATAAAAAAAAAAATGAAACATGAATAGGTTTATCATCTAACGTGTCTTGAGCTTTGATTTTTTTTTATATCCTCTCAAGACTTTTAGAATATGCTGGTAAGAAATATAAATCAATTTTAGTGCAACAGAAAAAGACAAGAAAATAAATTGCGAGAAAACCTTTTCTTCTTTTTTAACTGACAGCATGTCATGGGCTCCTAGGTGTCTTTGTACTGCTTGAAACTGGCTTTTCAGTATGTGGTATTAATCATAGGCCAACTGTAGGTTGAAAAATGCTATTTTCCCCTTGCCATTATTAGCAGAACATTTCACAAGGAAACTGAATTGAGAGAAACCAAAAACATTGACTTCTAACAAGGATTCAGTTATTTCGCAGTGTTTGTGTGTCAGGGCAAAAGGGATGAGGTTTTTGTGGTGATGAGCAGAGGAACACTCGGTGAACTACAAAGTGTGGAAATTGACAGAGTTTAGTCTTTGACTGCTGACAGAGTTGATTGGAGTAGAGCCGGGGGTTTTCAGGCTGCTTCCACGAGAGATCTAAATTAACCAAGGCGTTCAGACACAATGCAACATATTGCCGGGCACTTTACCCAGTTTCTGTGCACATGAGTAAACATACAGTATGTGGGTGTGTGCAGACAGAGAGGCACACACACGCTGATGGAAAAGAAAAAAAAAAAAAAAAAAAATATATATATATATATATAAGGAAGAATGAGGAAAGTATATCACAGCGTTTATGAGAGTAAAGACAATGTTTACATTTCTTTCCAGCAATGCACAGCCAGTGTATATGTGTCATTTATGATAATATAAACCACAAACATTTGGCAGTGAATGTTGATTTTTGTGACTGTGTACATCACCGCTTTATCAGTTTGCTCACAAACAAGGAAATGTGTGGCAATGATGGAGTTTGACATTTAACATAATGGGATACTGGATGTCTCCAGGGGTAACTTGAGCCTCTGTTATGAGATTAAAAATACGTAGGCTATATATTGACCTTTTTCCAATATCGATCATTTGAACAAACTCTAATGGTCAGAAAATCTTTCACCAAGTTCTGCTCTGTAATTAGCTGTTGTGAATTTGCCAAGATTTTGTCACTTCAATCTGAGAATTACTTCCTCTCCCTGAAGGGGGGTGGGGAGGGTGGGAGTTTGGGTGGGTGGGTGGGGGGGCACCTTGAGTTATTACCAAACACAGCCAAGAACGTTCCACATCCCTTTGTAATTAAAATCTTTCAGAAAGCTGCCAGTTACCTCATATGTGCAATAAGTATCCCGTTTTAAGACTGACCATTAAAAGTTAGCATCTGTTGATATATCAGGGTTGATAGCGGTGACTCAATAATTTCTTTGCCAAGTGCTGGCTATACGAGGCATTTTGATCTCAATTCAATGTAGCAAAAAAGTTTTTATGATATACATTTGGCATGATTTGTGCGCTGCTTAATCGTTATTTACTCTCCACCTAAGGATATGCTTTATTATTTATGTCGGTTATACATCACAGTGTTACGGCCATCATTGAAAACCATTGGTCATTAGCAGCAGCTGGCAGGTGCTACATATAACTCAATTATGCTTCTTTTGATAATACGAGTATATTTGAGGACATAATATGATATTCCTGTAATGTCAGGACATGAGTTTGAGAACGGCGAGCCTTTCATCCTTGGGTTTGAAGAGAATGTCTTTAATTTGATAAATATGGAGACGTCCTTTGTGATCAAATCTGATCTTCAGTACTTCCACATGAAATAGCCAGACTAAGTCAAACAAGGTCTAGTTCCACTGCAAGATTTTAGTGTCAAAAAACATCCACTGAGAATCAGTTGAGTCTGGCAGCGGGAATGTTTTTGGCAAGATTTCCCTCCTCTCAAAACCTTGTCAGCAGTCATTTAAGCTCATCCACCGCACAGCCCACTTTATGTGACACCAGAACGGTGACAACAGACCACAATACTCAATACTCACACAGTTTTGTCTCGCTTTTCGGAGAAGAGTCAGTCTTTGGCAGAGCTGAGGATAGATCTCCTCAAAAAGTCTAAAATGTGTAATTCTGCTCCTCACTTATTAAAGACCTGAACACTCCTCAAAAATCACGTTTTCCCTCCCCTCCAGTGGTTTAACTTCTCACCTTACTGCGGTGATGTACGGATGTTCTCACTTCATCCATCAGTGATGCTGATTGTGGTCAGAGGTGAAACAGGCTTGCAACTTTTAGTCAGAGAGGGCAATACAACATGGCTTTTCAGCCTGGTGTTAAATTACACTTTCTTTTTTTTCTTTTTTCTTTTTTGGTGTTATTGCTCATTTTTACAAACCAGGAATGTAATTATCAGTATTTTTTTCTGAAAAAATAATTTTAATACTTTAAATGTAGCATTCTGTAGACCTACAGTTTAGTTTGCTGAAAAGAATAGCATCCAAACACCAAACTTTCATACTACATAACACTAATGGAGGCCTTCAGTAAAAGGCAAATGCGATGTGGATATTCTTTAAAATAGAATAAATGATAACCACTGTGGCTGCCCAGAACTTTTCTGAAATGGTTTGATGAAATCGTCTAAGATTTGATACATTTTTAATATGCACAGTTGTCCTCGCCAGTAATGGTTTTCCCTTACAGACCTTCCTACAGAGAGATACTGTCCATCATACTGTCTGCATTCCGCCAGACGTCACATTTCCGTATATATATTTCTATATTCACTATATTTCTAATAAATCTTAACAGCATCCTTCAGTGTGAAGAGATAAAGAGATATTTCTGTACTGTTGAAGATAATTTAAGATGTGGTGATTTACTGAAGCAGAAGCTCGGGAGACGGCGTCCTCACACTCAGTGCAGCTTACTAGATTTAATCAGGTCAACAGCAACAGGCTGTCTTGTTACAACAAATACACAGTTTATATTAACTTGGTTGTTTGGATATAGGATCCCCTAGGGGAAATTCATGTGTCCAGTAGCTCCTTAGTATTAATAATAATAATAGTTAATAATAAACAATGATAATTAAATTAGTCCACTTCCTTTGGTGGATGTGTTATACAGCCTGATGGCAGTGTTAACAAAGGATCCCCTGAACCTCTCTGTTCTGCAGCACAGTGAGATGAGACAAGATGAGGGTTTTTTGCTGTAGCTGCTTCTCTGTCCTGCCAGAATGTTGTGGAGAGGGTGGTTGGTATTGTCCAAGATGGCCTCTATCCTGCACTGCATCTCAATAATAATACTAATAATAATACTGTATTTATGTTTGCATTTTGCCTTTATTGGTCAGTTTGAAAATGTAGAATGACGGGGAGACCGGATACATTACCATGTGGCATGCCAGGTCAATGTATCACCGAGAGGAAGGTGGTGGAGGTTTTATTCTTCCAACAAGTCATATTACAGTGCGTAGTGTCTCTTTAGTTTCCTTTCACTCTACTTTCAACAGCTTTTATTCACATGGGAGACAGGGGGAGAACAATAGCCTCGAAAAGCCAGCCTGCAATTTCACAATGTCATCGTCAAGATTTATTTTGAGTGCTCATTTGAAGAAGGGTGTGCAGTAGAAGACTGACAGTTAACTCCTCCACTCAGTTGCCATGAACTTTCCATACCCCTGATTGGACAACTTGTCATTGGCCTTTCCTTCTTTTGTTGTGGGTTTATGAGGCCGAGACAAACAGGAGCCCCCCCCCCCGCCAACCCTGTAATGAACAGTGAGCTACTTGCACCAGTGTTAGACTTCCAAGCAAAAGTTACAAATAAGAAAACAGGTGCAAATTCCTGAGGAGTGGCCCTGCTGATAACACAGGAGATGTTAGACTAACAATGTAAAAAAAAAAAAAGGATTTAGTAGCAGTTTTTCTTCCATCCTCTCATTTATCTCACACACACACACACACACACACACACACACACACTTTTTCTCCCTCCGCCACTTTGCTGTGTGCTGTAATCATCTGGGGGATTTACAAGGAGTCACAAGGCTGCTCTGAGGTTGTGCTCAGACAAAGACGTGACTTCAGATATTTTGGTCTTTGTTGAGTGGATGAAGCTGTCGCTGTCTATGTATGTGTGTGTGTGTGTGTGTGTGTTTTTGATAATAGTGATCTACTTCGTTTTCTGTCCTGTCCAAAGATTTATTGTCAAGTTTTCAGAACAAGTTAATAGAGGAGAATACAGACCTCACGCTGACGCTGTGCAATTAGCTGCTGTTGCAATTCACAGACAATAATAGCAAAAATATCAGGACATGAACGTTTTGGCGACATGATAATATAAAGTTCACAACTGAAACTCACCCTTAGCCAATTAGATAAGTTTGAGCTGTTTTTCCCCTTTCATTTGAAATGCTCTGTGCTAATGTGTTTGCGCACTGGCTTTTCGTCACCTGTAACTCATCCCTGCTCATCTGTGTCAAATATAAAATATCTACATTAACCTACTGTACCGCGTTTTTTTTTTTTTTTTTCCCGCAAGTCTCGGTGGACCTGTTGCTGCACTTACACTTGCTGCCTGCCTTCTTCTTCTCTTTGAGTTTGATGTAACACTAGACACTTATAAGGTTATTATTCTGCCCTTGTCGGTCCCATAGGAATCACATCTAAAAGTACCTACGACATCTACGTACCCTCGCCACTAGTGTCTGTTTTCATGACATCCCTAATGGCCCCACACTGTAAATACACACAGCCAGTAATTTAGTAGAGCAAGCATGGAGAATCTCAGTTTTGTTTGTGTGTGTGTGTGTGTGTGTGTGTGTGTGTGTGTGTGTGTGTGTGTGTGTGTGTGAGACTTGTATTCAGCCTAAAACTGGTAACAATCCTACTTTTAATATTTAACATATATGGATTCTTATTCTGATCCACTAGCACTCTCTGGCTGCTTTGCCTGCAGTACTGCATCACATGTGATAACCACATGTAGGGAGACATTAGAGCGCTGGGTGCACTTCAACACGCACTTCCGTCCACGCACACGCACAGACGCGCGCTGACTTTTTACCTTGTCAGCACTTGCTCCAGATGCGTCTTGATGGGGTAAAGCATCCATTAACACATTAGCGTGTCTTTATCCATGTCAGTGCAGCTGCACATCTCCTCCACGCAAACCGCTCGGCTTTCCTGCGAGCAGGTAGAGCCCAGCTCGTCGTGCCTCAGTGACGTCAGCAGAGCGAGCGTGTGACCGGCTGTTCGCTCGTGATCACGTGAAGTCAGTTCACGGAGGCATTACGGGGGTTTACTGAGGAAAAGTAACTATTTTCCACCTGCTAAAGATCACTTTGTGCACTGAGGTGAATTTGACTGTCTAATGTTAGGTTTTATGTCAATGACCCATGCTAATGTGCAAGCTACCAGTTGGCACAAAAGCTATAGTGAGGTTTCTTAAGGATTCCTCTTTGTGCCTCATTAGCTTTGCTATCGTCTGATTGGAGGAGATGAGCCTCTACTTTGCTTTTGACTTCAGACCAGGGCTCATTACCCTCTGCTCTCACTCTCTGTCCATGCTTACTCCAACACCCCCCCCCCCCCCGTCTCTTCCTTATACTCTTACTTATACTCCCTACACATAAGCCATTTACATAGCAGGTGGAACCAGGCTTTCACAAAATGTCACTAATGGATTTATTAGACTTGTCATTTACACGTCGTACAATCCGTCATCAATAAACGCAAATACAAACACAATGAAATGGGGAAAAAAAAAAAAGGCAGGGAACAGAGCCTCCTTCATAATACGGAGCTGCCAATGATCACTGACACTAAAGCACATCTCTCAACATTTCACAAGACGCCAAGATCTCATCCGCCCACTTGCACTCTTTGCACGCATCCTTGGAAACACGTATACACACATGCATCCTTTCTTTCCTAATAAGCACACTTTCCACCCCCTCTATAATCTCTATCAGCCACTCAGCAGGAAAAGACGGATTCTCTCTCCTCTGATCCTCCTTCGCTGTTTACTCTCCATTATGGAGGAAAGAAGACCTGATTGCTGCGTGTGAATGTGCACGCCGCATGTATTGATGCCTCTCTTTTAGCACGCCTCATTACATGCACATACAGTAATTTTCAATGTTAAATACAGTTTCACCTTATATTACATTTGTACTAGTTCAAACAGTGGTGGTTATTCCTTTGGGGGAAATTCAGCGTGTGAAATGATCTGGAATTTGTTGCTTTAAGGTGATAATGTTTGTTTTTCTCTCTTCTCTCTGTCTCTCCAGGTGAGTCAATAATGCATGGTGAAACCATCTTCTCTGGGGCGCTATGGATCAGTGAGTGATTATTTGTGCAGTAATGACAGATGCGCATTGAGCCTGTTTAAGAAACTTTTTGAATACACCATTAAATCAGAACTTTTTCAGAGTGCCTCAAAAATAATTCATGCAAGCAAAAATGTAAAGCCAAGCATTAAGTTCATCTTTCTCTCGCTCCCATGAAAAAAATGAATAAATAAAAAACTCACAACCAGGTCTGTCCAACCATTGCTAGGGAATTTTTTTTTTTTTTTTTTTTTAAGGTTTAGCAGTTCTGGCAGATTTTCTTGCCAGCAGCCATCACAGATACATTTCCAGTAGGAATGAGGGAGTCCACTTCAGTTCTTTGAACATGGGTTAACCAGGGGAGATCACCAAGCAATATTGTACAGCCCACAATTTGACATCTCAGCAGCAAATAAACCCATGCAAACCCCAAGAGGCCCTTCCTACATTTCTCTTACTGCCAATATTATCTGCCCAAAAGCAATGCACTGCTCCCATCCTTTTTGTGTGTGTCTCCAAGATTCCGTTTGCCTGCTCATGGAGCTAAACTTCTGCTATACAGGCTCTTGCCAGGGGTGTTATGGTGTAAATGAAAATGATTCCATTCAGGATGCACGTGTGAAATATGTCCAGGGGTTTTCAGTTGTGCCCACCTGAAGCTATGTTTTATTTTTTAAATATAATAATACATGGTTAGAAGGCAACAGTTGTACGCGCCAGGTGGCAGCTACTGGGCAGCACTAGTCTTTCCAGGTTGGAAGTTTCCATCCTTACCAGCTCTTGGAACAAATGAAAATACGCCGATGATTTCTGCCAAATGACCTTTTGCTAACGGTTTGTTTTCAAAAGATTTTCAGTAGCGAGCTTTATCACTGCTGCAACATTTCCACTCCTGTGCTAATGGGGGGTCAGTTGATTTAAACAGGAAGTGAACCACTGACCGCATCTTAAAATCCTCGTCTGATCGCCTACTGTTGGTGGTATTTGAGTATTGAACATGAACTACAAGGTTTTTTTTTTTTTTGCACGCCATGCTTTATATCTTCAGTCCATACCGTACTCCATTACAAGTCTCTGCTATCTATTTTCTGATATCAGCTTGCAATCATTTCAGTACTGTTCAGTTCTGCTTCTTTTTTTTTTTTTCTTTTAGCTGGAGGCATCATGTAAAAACTCATTAAACTTTGAATCAGGACAATGATATAATCAGACACAAATTCAAGGCACTACTAATGCAGTTACATTTGTACAGAGTGCCATCTGCCAACCAGAGCACACAAGCGTGACCGTTACCGTGTTTGCTGCGTTTAATTATTTGGTAATAGTAGGGCTCAGTAAGGAAGATGACAGAAAATATTTTTTGTCATTATCTTAACCATTTTTGATGTTTATTTGTTTTAGTAATGGATTTTAATCATCAGTTATTCTCTTGTGGCTTCTCCTGCCCCCCCCCTCCCCGCTGTCTGTTGCTTTGAGACTGTTGACTGTGGTTGCGCCTCAGGTATTTAAATTGGAAAATTGTGTCTGACTTGATTTGCATACATGTACTTAATAAATTAGATGCTAAACTACATAGATCTCCACCTGTTGTTATGCCTTTGCAAATGATGATAATTATTGCATCTCTTAGTAAATAAAGCCGCAGATTTTTAAGAGTCCATATGGAGGCATGTGGATCTTCCTCACTCTGGGGATCTCTGTCAGCTCCGCTCTGTCCCTGGCAAGGTTTTTTTTTTTTTTTTTCATGGAAAGAGTTTATGCATCAGTGTTCCAAACAAATTTATTTCCCCTTTCAGTAATGAGCTTATGATTCTTTGCTCCCTACATGGCTTTCTTACATACTAATGATAATACACCTGCAAGAAAAAAAAAATGACTGTCTGTTCCACCAGACCTTTTCAATCCACTCCACTTCATCTTCCTAAAAGCCTAGCAACAGGCCTCTTCATTTTTCTCTGGTTTCAGTATTAACGGTTTGCACTCCCAGTATCACCATTTGTGGTTGAACCCAACCTACAAACGGTGACCTGCATGATGTAGAGGCTGTTTTTTGGTAAAATGCGGTCATTAATCTCTTCATCCAAACTGTGACCCTTTTATACCCTTGGACTTTTTTAGAATTACTATGCGCCAGCTTGAGCTATTGTTTTCCTATGGTTTGATGAACCTTCTGCTACCTTGGGCATTGCACACCATTACAAACAAGATTTTGCACCTTGCTGCTGCGGTCAAAAAATTCAATTAATTGAATTTTAACCCGTTTCAAATAGCGTCCAATCAGATTACAGGTGTCCAGGAAGCTTTTAACAGAGGAAGTGCTTCCGTGTTACATTAGTCTAACTTGAAAACAAGTGTGCGTTGTCTGTCGCCAGATGTCAGTATGACAGTTATATGATGACATTGAATGCTGATGCAAGCTCCCCCAGTTGACCCTGCACCCAGAGGCGAGCGCAGGTCAGACCTCAAGCCAAACTGACCTTATTTCTAACACTAACTCGACGCCTCAGCTAAACCCTGAGTCACGGAGTGAACGTTCTTTTACTGACACATCACAATCGCTCGATGGGAGTTTGAGTTTCAGATGTGGTCTATCAAAATAAAGTCTGACCATTGCTTTTCTACTTGCTTATGGGCAACTCACAGACAGTGCCTTACCCTCGAGGTTGTCATTCACACATGCGGTATTTCACTTGATACAGTTAATTGTTTTTTAATAATGTAAATCTGTGGCATCTGTGTCTGTCCTCCTCACCCAACCAGCAATGGTTGCCCCCCCCCCCCCCCACCTCCCCCCCTGAGCTGACAGTAGCTCTTGTGTATTCACTTTGAATGTTGCATGAATTACCTAAAAGCTTCAATATATCTCAGATTTTTATTTTTTTTTTTACATGAACGCAAATTAAGGTTTTGCACATTTGTGTTCAGCTTGTTAACGAGTAGCACATCTTGAACTGAACTTTTGCCTGGTAGCACGCTTTTGATGCTAGAGCACATCTTTGACTGAACAGCGCGGTAAAGCTCACAGACTGAAGAAATGTAAAATATGAAAAAAAACAAAAACAAAAAACAAACAAACAAAAAAAAGACAGATGTATTAACATATGAAGAGTTAGTTATCATTGCATGTTTTTCTTCTTCTGCACTTTTATTTGAACTTCGTCTCTTTCTCTTTCCTAAATCCAGTTTAATGAAGCTGCAGAACTGAACTCAGCCAACCCTCCATAACCTCATTCTACCCTTTCGTTCCCCACCAGCACATTAACAGAGCAGCCTCTCCCAATGTCCTCTGCTTGCTTTTTATATAGACACATACGCACACAAGCGCTGTCACAAATAGGGAACATTTAGCTTGCGCGTGCGCACGCACACACACACACACACACACACACACACACACACACACACACACACACACGCACACACACACACACACACACACACACACACACACACATACACACACACACACACACGCACACACACACACACACACACACACACACACACACAAACACACAGAGTTGGGCAGCCACATGCACAGACACCCTCCCAGCTGTCTCTGGTAAAACATTAAGCACCCAGACTTTTGATCATGCAGAGTAAGTTTGACTACAGAAATAGTAACAAATGAACCCCTCGGCAAAGGAGAAAACTGTTGTCCCATCTCGGCGTGTTTTGATTGGATCATACAGCAGGCAAACCCACCATCCACCAAACGGCTGCGGTATAGTCAATCCATGCTGTGGCAAAAACACATGCATCTGGTCCCCATTAGTGCAGCGTTACTCATCTGGGATCCACGTCTGTCCCTGCAAACGGAGACCACCCTTCTGTTTTCTCTTTCTTTAAGTGGTTACTGGAGTCATGAACTACTGGTTTGGCTCATCATAAAATAAACAATAAAAAAAAAAGAGTGGGAAAATAAGAAGAATAGTGATTGTCAGCTACACTAACAACACATGTGGTAAAATAAGCAGTATTTTTTTATTTTCTAGATGACGGAACAGGCTGATTGAGTATTTACAATGTGCTACTTATAGCCTATTGTTCTTGCTAAATTGTCCTGTGATTTTTTTTTATTTTTTAATGCTTAAATGGATAGTGCATTGATAGTAAATAGCATTAATGTGTGCTTGTGCATCCATTGAGGCTGTAGGGCTTCTTGTTTCTCACTGTTCTTAGCCTAGACTGTCCTGATTTACACAGGCCAGTGAACAAATACTGTGCAAAAAAAAAAGTCAATGAAAGACTCAAGAACAGAGTTGCACATTTCTTTGTTTCCATGAACACAAAATATAATCACACAAACAAAGAACACAGTTGAAAGCTGTCAGATCTCATCACCCCCTGTGCCAGTTCCCCTTCCTTCCTTCCTTTCTTGTCTCATGTGTCACATTTTAGGGCGTAAACAACCTCCACAATGGCTCAGGACTAGCCTGGCCTCCCTTTGCAGACACCACGAGCTGTCACATCCCTTTAGATGCCACATTAGATCTGGAACACAAACACACACACACATGCAGGCAAACCCTTCCCAAACACACACAACCCTCAGGTTATTGGAAAGACCTAAGCCAGTGGAGCAGTTGGCTCATCGAGGCTCTACCAAATCACCAAGAAACACATCAAACAGACCCAAATCTGCGACTGGATGGACAAACACCAAGGCGCCACTTGCACTAAAGAAAATTGTGGTAAATAACCTTCGTAATTTGGCCTTAACTGTTTCACAGCTGTTGGGGGGGAAAAAAAGCAATAAATTCAAGTCATATGTAGTCCAAGCTCAAAAGTGACTAACATACTGGAATTCACTCAGCTTTAATGAAATGTAAATTTTGCTTAATAGTTGAGTAAGCTCATATGTCAATGTGCAAATTAAAATCAGCTCATTAAGTGTAGTGGGCTACATTTAAATCGGTATGTAAATCAAGAGGGATCGTGATACTTCACACTTTATAAACAGACACATTGCAGCCCCATTCTTCCTTTCACATGCCTCCGTGAGCATGTACACACTGTGATTGAATGCTTGTTTCCTTGGGCCAATTGGTATGTAGCCGAAGCCACCCTGGTCTCCGCAGCGCGTAGAGTGAGGTGTGTGTAGATAGGAAGACTGTGCATGCGAATATGTGTTGGGGTGGGCATGTGGCTAAGGGAGATATGGCTAAAGAGGAGATTGAAAAGCTGACAGAGAGGAGGAGGAAAGTGTGTGTAGTGTGTACGAACATAGCCATGTTTCTGTTATTGTATCTATGAGGTTAACCTCCGGCTATGGGAAGGAGCCAGCAATAACGGAGCGCAGAAACCCCAGAGTACAGCGCTGGCTGCTCTAATAGCCAACACAAACCTGGGCTTTACCGGTGTCTGGGAGCACTATATGGCGCGCGTTTTGAGTCATGACACATAGAAAGGATGGCGTAACAGTCAGAGTGACTGTCCTGTCTCCCAAAAGTCATAGATTTGAACCCCGCAGCAGTCAGTCATCCACAAACACGCTGCCATACCCTGCTTACTCACCAAGCCCTGCACTTGCTAACAATTTCAGTTTGATTCAGTTTACCTGAGCTTTTATAACTGGTGGCAAACCAGTAAAATCAAAGCACTCCAGTAGTACACATATTTGCATACATGTCCATCATAAAGATATACTGTAAGTATAAACAAAAAAAACTGAATTAATTAAATATGTAGGTACAAATTGATTAAATAAGAGAGCAAACCTTTCAGAAACGCACATGCTCCGTCTTCATTAGCTTCTATTTTATAATTATGTACTGATTTCATTTTTTTCTTTTTTTTTTTTGTTTTGTAATAAACAATTTTCAAGTATCAGGTAGACGCAGCATGAAAATGTCTACAACCTTAATTTACCACAAATAATTTTCACCAAAGCAAACCTGGTAGCTTATATCTATCATAGATTTGAAGGAGAGGGCTAGCACAGATTCGCTGTACATGAAACATCTAAATCAGTTTGATAAGTGCTTAATCAAACACAAGAGCTGCGTCGTACTGTCGCATTGAAATTGTCATATTAGATTATTAAAGGTTTTCCTTACAAATCAGATGTCCTCTATTTTATTGTGCTGAATTGTATCTTCATTTGAAGCACAGAGCGGTGTGGTTTAAGGTTGGTTTAGCTTCTATTTTTATTCTGCAGCTTGTTATGAAAGAGAGCTCAGCTGATTCATTTTGTGTGGATTTAAAATCATTGTGATTTCATATCTTTGGATATAAGATGGTTGTGTGTCAAGAGAGAGGGGGAGAGAGAGAGAGAGGGAGAGAGAGGGAGGGAGGGGTGCAGAGCCTATTTTTTTTCCCCACTTGTTTATTTTTCCAGTAAGGTCCCCATATGTGTCCCAGATGAATTTCTGGAGATAAAAGTAGAGCCTTTTTGTGGATGTAAAATGGAGTTAGATTGAGTGGGAGGGAACTGTGGTCTGGGGTCTTGGCTTTGTTGCAGTTAAATATAGGCTTGAGAAACACCACAAATTGAAAGCCCAGCCTCTATATTAGATCACTCTGGGGGCCGCTGGCAAAAACACATTAATGAGAAACACACAGTTATGTACACACCAAGAGATACACACGGCATTGTGGACTGTATTGCTTTCACTCCCTCTTTCCGACACACACTTGCATTAGGAAGATACTTCAAAACTCTTGGAGGATTGGAGGAGCTCTTACAATGCACTGAACAAGAGCCCTGAGCCCTGCGCAGAAGTAGAGCAACAGCACGGTATCATCTGGCTTCACTCTGTGTTTTCATGTGGCGTTCGTTTCTGATGTCCCATAAAACTCAGACTGAGCCACCCAAATGCGGTTTTAATTACCTCTTTTGCCACATCCCAGTTCAGTTTTGTTTCAACATGACTAGCGTTACCTGTGAAGCGTCCCGATATCAATATCACCCCACAGGCAGTGCTGGGTTTCTTTTGTACAGACCTGAGATCAAACACAGCGCTGATACGAGTTTGACCTGAAGTGTGCAGGAGGGACTCTCAGGGGAGGATTTACTGCGGACCAAGTGAGAGTCAATAAACACTGTATTCAAACAGAGCGGTGACACCAAACAGCCAGATATTTGTGTATGCGCTCGCGCGTGTGTTCGGCCCCGCGCCGCATCTGCTCCCATCTCACCGGGTCCAAAGGATCCCGTGACACTTCCAAGATCAGAGAACACAGAAATTGGCACTTGTGAGCACCACTTACCAGGCTTTGATGTAGGAAAAAAAAAAAAAAAAAAAAGAAAGAAAGAAAGGCAAGCAGTCTGATGGGGTTAGAGATAGGTTGAGGAGAAAGCATTTAATGGTTGAGGTTAAGGAAAGTGTTACGGGTGGGAAAATGATCGAAAGTTGAACAATTGTCCTCAACTATAACAGCACAAGGGTGCGTGGGCATGCACATGGTTTTTTTCTATTGATTTTTATCTTTGTGCGGTCTCATGAATTGTTAAGGGGGAATGTTGCTGTCCTCTGCCCCATCAGAACCCACATCGCCCCGCATGGAGAATGGGGGTTTGGGATTGAGGCTAAAAGGTTGATTGCATTAGTGACTTTTATCAGGATTCATTTGAAGACTGGTTTAGAAACAAAGTGATGGTTTTTGAACTCTGAGGCTGACCTTGACATTTGGGTGTCCAAGCAATCTCGTCCATTGGGATGTGTGTGTCTCTGCATGTGCATGTATCTGTTGGCTGCAGTAGATTCACAAGGGCATATACATTGAAGAACATCTCGCAGAGAAAAGCTTTTTTGTGTGTGCTTGTGTGTGTGTGTGTGTGTGTGTGTGTGTGTGTGTGTGTGTGTGTGTGTGTGTGTGTGTGCTTGTGTGTGTGCTTATGTGTGTGTTTTCTCTCTGCATACAACAGTCATTAATTAATGATGTGTGAAAGCAAGTCCAAATGGTGTGACAGATTTTTGGGAAATCATTTTTTTTCTTAAAGATATGATAAGACAAAACAGATTATAAGAATATGCAGGCTGATATGAAACGCATGCACGGGTGAGTTCCAAGACACACAGAGGAGGAAATCAGATCATGAAGTAGGATAGGGGTCAAGAAAACATTCACCCACACACGCACAGATACACACATGCATGCACACACCCCGTGGCACATGCATGACTGTGTTCACTGTGAAGTAGAGCGTAGGTAGCCATGACAGTAACATACATACTAATGGGAGTGAAAGTGAAGGAACAAATGATGTGGAGGAAAAAAATATTTAAAAAAAAAAATAGATAAATGAAGCAAATCGTAAATTCTTCCTGTATTTATCAGCTGCAGAAAAAATCTATCTCTATTTTTTACAGTCAAACTGTTATTCTCAAATTTCCTTTTTTGTATTTTGTCAAATTTTTAATTAGACATCTGGCCAATTTTCTGATCTGCTCCCATTTGAATTTGCTGTTTGCACGCCTCCTCCATGTTCAAATGTTGAATTGATAAATTCAGGATAATTTCCAGAGCATTAATTACATTACGGCACAATCCCACTTGTCCCTGGTAGATTTACTATTGTAATTAATATTGAATTTGACATTGCTGTATTTATTTCACTCCACTTTCAGCTTTGTGCATGCTCATATTGTACAGTTAGCGACTCATGCAGATGAAGTTTTCCATGTTTGCAAATAAACATCTGCGCGGAAGTGCTTTTGAAAGGTCAGCTGCAAACCAGAGTCAAAGTTCAAATAAACACCCAAATAAATATTTCAGTCTGCATAAGTCAGCAGCGGTGTGCACTGGCCTTTACAATTCCCCAACATTCAGTTTTTTTGGGTCTACAATTTCAACTGTGTTGTATTATGTGAAGGAGAAATAGAGAGGAAGGCTTGTCGAGGGAATAGTGACCTACATGGCGGTATACAGTAAAATGCATTTCAGCCTGCATCCGTCCCGGCTTGTTACGTCACTGTCTCACCCAGAAGGGATAGGAAGGTAGAGACAGACTGGTTTGCAACCTTCGGTTTCGTCCTTCACAAAACAATAGCTCTAATAACCCCCCCCACACACACACACACACACACACACACCCAGTTGTAACAAACACACTCTGTCGCACACGCACGCAAACTCATGTATTTTGCACATATGCAAACATGGTTCAGTGAGAACACAGATCAAACTCAACTGGCAGGAGAGAGCAGGACGGACTGACAGAAAGCCACTGTTCACTCATAGGAAGAGGCTGTTTAGATGCGTTGTTCTCACCTCTATTCCTGTCTACCTTCCCTTCCTTCCTCTCATCTCCTCTCCTCTACATTTCCTTGTACGTGCGTGTGATGGATGGGCTGCTCTATCATATGAGTAATACTAATATAGGCCTGTCTGCATGCACTGGCTCTAGCCCTAGTAAATTGAATTTGTCAGAGGCCCTTTTTTTTCTGCCTGTGCTTTTTTTTTTTTTTTTTTTTTTCCCACTCTCTCACCTTTTTATCTATGTATGTCTAAGGGTGTGTGACTAAGCTGGCTAGTTTTTGCATAATCTAAAAACATTCTTGCTATTCTCCTCCTGCTGGAACATGTGGATATACCGTATGTGTAGACCATTTGAGCGAAACATCCTGTATTCAGATGACCTTGTATCGACCCAGATCATGTTAGCTTTATCTGGAGAGAAAAGACTCGGCAACTGAATCCACTGCCTTTTCTTTTTAT
The DNA here is from genome assembly GCF_002260705.1 of Seriola dumerili. Taxonomy (NCBI): domain Eukaryota; kingdom Metazoa; phylum Chordata; class Actinopteri; order Carangiformes; family Carangidae; genus Seriola; species Seriola dumerili. Next base: position 4,048,159 of record NW_019174704.1, read on the forward strand.
AGCCACTCTTCACTCTTTAATTTTGTCAAGTCCCCACTCCCGTTCTCTTTATTTTTCTCATTTTCAAACCACTTCTATTTTTTCACGATATCCAGTTCCAGAATGGTATGTGGTTTTACCACACTGCTGCAGAACACTTACCCCTACCAAGTAGCAATTTGAAAAAAATAAGCCCTTATTCTTTTCCCCTGTTCCCTCCCTGACTATGTCTGTGTGTGATTCCCATACTAAGTGAGCCACTGTCTACTGCTAACTGGGGGATGAAAGATGGACGGAGACAAGTCGTACCCTCCTTGTTCGCTCCCTCCCTCCTCCTCTTGCCCCTCTATCTATTTTTCACTCTCTCTCTCCTGCTGTCCTGCACACTGAGCTGTAATCTGACAGATGTTGAATACACAAATTTGTTAATGTTGACTGTGTTTCTCCTCATCTTTGTGTGTGTGTGTGTGTGTGTGTGTCTGGTGTGTGCACGTGTGTGTGCGCGTGTGTGCACGCGTGTGCGTGCGTGCGTGTGTGTGTGTGCTCGTGCTTTGGCCAGCATGCAGTGTGTGATCGTGCATACACCTGGTGCATTTACACTTTGTTTGTCTCTCTCAGCCATCAATATGCTGCTGAGGTGAACGCTGTGTGTGATGATGCTGCCATGACTGGCCAGCTGGCTGTTGCCTATCTGCTTGTTTGGATGGATAACACATTAACACTTTGGGAACAACATAGACATCCAAGGTTCCTCCCTCCTGTGTGACTTTTTATAGCAGCAGTGTAGCTGAACCGACTGAATCCGACCTGTGAAAAAGCTCAATTTTTACAGCCTTTGGATTTTTTATGGGTCATTTACACATATTGTAGGTGTCGTGTTTCTTGGTATCTCCAGTATCTCTTTATCACCCTCTCTCAATCACCCTGTCTGTTTCTATTTGTCTTTGCTGTCGCCAATTACACTACCTCTCTTGCCCAAGCTTATCCCCATTCCCCTTTTCACTCTCCCCTCCCTCACCACTATCTCATCTCCTCCTTCACATTCACTTCAATCCCATCAACACATTCTTTCCAGCCATTCTTTCCCTTCAATGTGTTTTCTCACCTCTTCTTCACAACCCCATCTATCAGTTTTCCTCCTCTATTCACTCATCCCTCTGCCATCACAGTACAAACCTTCCCCTCGCTCTTTTTGAGCCTATCATTAGGGACCATTAAGACTTCAGCTGTTCCACAGAGAATGACGGAGTCACTCTGACACCTTCAGTGGAGAAATGAGGTGGGAGGTATGATGGAAGGGAGCAGATATGAGATGAAAATGAAGAGAGGTAGTGAATTAAAATATGAAAAAAAATACATCAAAATCTATTCTGGTTAATGTCGAGACTAACTAAAAAAGACGCATGTGATGCATGAGTGTGTGGAAAAAGTACAAACTTGATTTCAGATTGCTGCTGATGATGATGATGATGATGAACTGGGTGATTAAGGAAAAAGATGAAAACAATGTGACAATAGAAATGATGATAGCTAGTTCCACCCACTTTTGAGCTGCACAGTCTTTCTGCTAAATGGCACTAACTAATATGAGACGTGTGACAAATAAGACTTTTACAATCTCTTATAAACTTATTTTTTATTGGTTTGTTATAAAATTCTTAACTGAGACTTGGCTCAAGCCTGGTGAAAACAGCTGGCTGGACTGTGACTCCCCGAGTTTTCATTGATTGTAACAGGTGATATTCGGATGGATGATAGTATTTCGTCTTATACATTAGAGTCACAATACAGACTCTTTTAACTTAAAACAGCATATGTCAGCTCCCACACTTAATCATGGTCGCATTTTAGATCTGATTTTTATGTTTGGCTCAATTCCTTGTTTCCTGGAGGATATTTTCTGTTTCAGATCAGAAGGGAATTGTTTTTGACACTATCCTCCAAACTAGTGTTGTTAACCAGGCACATCCGGCGCTCCCGTATTTCTACTGCAGATCATGCCGCTTAAATTTCCTACAGTCTTCAGTTCCATGAATCCTGACCTTTCCCGCTTTACCAACGTTGAGGGCTTTTTGGACAGTTTCAGTGACTTATGCCTCACAGCATTAGACAGGATTGTTTCCTTCAGGGATGGACAGAGTCCTACAAGTAATCCCTCTCCCTGGATAAATAATACAATCACTCACCTGAAAAAGAGAATGTCACAGGGCTTAATGTAGCCGGAGAAAGTCCAGACTGCAGGTTCATTGCCTTCACATGGAGGATCTTTTAACCTCTTTAAATGTTAAGGTCAGGTAATATTCATGTAAATTCTTTAAATTTCTTTGAATTTGTTAGATACAGCCTCATCCTGCAGCCGTTCTGTCATGCAAAACCAGCTTGCACCCATCTCTTTGAAGACTTTGTCGCATTTGTCCTCCAGTCCTATGATTACGTTCCTGGTAGTAGGCAAGTGTTTAGCCCATTCTTAAAAAAAAAAAACCTGACCTGGATCCAAACTTGTGCATTAATTTCAGACATATTTCAAAATGACCTTTTTGTCGCAAACATTTTATGATAAGTATTTGCCAAACAGTTAAATGAAAATATCAAAATCAATAACACAACACGTTTTTGAGGCATAGCACAGAGGCTGCTCTCCTGAGGATGCAAGCTCACACTGGAGAAATTTAAATTTTAATTCTGTTGGATCTTAGCTCAGCCTTTGATATAGTTAATCATGATATCTTTACTGACAGACTAAGGCGATGGGTTGGCGTGTCTGGGTCTGCTCTTTGATGGTTCAAGATCCTATCTAACAGGAAATTTTCACTAGCAGTTGGGGCTGAGATGTCTGACGTTGCTTCTTTGGACTATGGAGTGCCTCAAGGGTCTGGTCTTAGACCTTTTATTTTCTCTCTATATGTTATCATAGGGTTTTTTTAATTCATAATTTTAAAATAGGTGTTTTTACACAGATGATACTCAGATCTATTTGTTCGTGAAACGTGAGGATCTCAGTAATTTAACCAAACAAAATGATTCCATGAAAATGACGAGATGCTCGACGTCTCTATACATTCTAAAATTGAATAATTGAATTGATAAAACTAAGGTCTTCATCATAGTTGAAGATAATGCTCAAATACTCTGCAGCAAAGTGTGGGACCTTTGACAATACATATCAAACAAAACAGTAAAAGTTTAGGTGCAACTCTAGTCTTCTAGTCTTTATTTTTCCATACATGTCAAGAATCCTGTGCAATAATGCCTTTTACAATTAATAAATATCTCAAAGATCAGATGTATTCTATCCTTTGAATGTGCTGAGAAATTAATTAATGCTTTTAGTTCCTCATTCCTTGATTACTGTATTTCTTTATATGCTAGCCTAAACCAAGGAGCTGTAGCACATCTGCAGATGGTTCAAAAAGCTCTACCCCAGCTTCTTACTAAGACAAAGTAATACCCCTCTCTGCAGTGGAATTCAGAATCAAATATAAAATCTTAGTTATCGCTCGTCAGGCTCTATGTGGTGAAGCCCCTGAGCAAGACTCTGAATTGCTGTCCCCATATAGAAATCTACAGTTTCTAAGGTTAATCGGGACAATCAGTGGCTTTTGGATGTTTTCAGGGCCTGCCTTAAATTTAAGGGAGACTGTGCAGTTACTGTCTTTAGACCTAAACTTTGGAATACTGATGTTTTTGCATTTTACATTTTAGGTTTATTTTGGTTTCAATATGGGGATGTGTGTTTTTATGTCTCCCAGCCGGTGACAGCCAGGGCCGGAGGCATTATGTTTTTCGGGTTGTCCGTCATTCTAATGAATGCAATATCTCAGTAATGCCTCAAATTTGGTACAAATATTTACTCGGGCTTAAGAATGAACTGATCAGATTTTGGTGGTCAAGGTCACGGTGACCTCACAAAACATGTTTTTCGCCTTGTGAATGCAGTATCTGGGGAACTCCTCCAGGGAATCCCTTCAAATGTGGCTCAAACATCCACTTGAACTCTGAGATGAACTGATTACAATTTGATTGGCAAAGGTCAATGTTCAAGGTCATGGGCTGTTGTCCTGTTCGTTTATATGTGATAAATCTGGAATGCTCACCGTTAAGTTCATTGAACTTGAGGATAAACAGTTACAATTTGGTGGTCTCAGGTCAAAGGTCAAGGTCACTGTGACCTCACAAAACACCTTTTTGGCCATAACGCACAAATTCATGAGATAATTGTGAAACAATTCAACACTAATAGGATAAAATGATGAAGTGAGGACATTTTATATCCAAGTGGTCAAAGGTCAACTTCTCTGTGTGTGACATCATGTTCTTCAAAAACACCTCTGGCAATTATCCAGTGCTGTAACTCAGGAAGGGGAGATTGTGACCATAATTCCTGCAAGTTTGCTGGTTGACGGAGGCATGCAACCACAAAGCGGTTATTCTAGTTATGATATCTGTTTGATGCTCTGTACGATTTGATGTCATTTGTTTGTGAAGCACATTGTAACATGTTCTATATAATTAATCTTTATTTTACTTTACTCACATGCCTTGTTAGTGTTAATCTTGGCAATGGACCAGATGACATTAGGATAAAATACATGCTATCATCTTGGATCTGTTTGTGTGTCTGGAGCAGTCATCACTCCCAAACAGTATATGCATTATAGTGGGCATGTTAAAACATATTATTCATGACTTTCAAACACTTGGCTGTTAAACCATTTTATTTCTCTCTAGCAGACCTGGTTTAATACACCGGCCATGTAGTTGACTGCGCTGGAGTTATATGCACACAAATAAGTAAATAAATAGAGAAATAAATCTGTACGATTGTACAATATCTATTATGCGCTACATCTGTTCTCTCTGTCAGGTTACATATACCAGTGATTCAGTGCCGTACGTGTGTGCGAGAGAGAGAGTGAGGGAAAGAGATCTATCAAAATGACACTTAAAGGCTCGTAGACTCGTGAGCTACTCAGCCAAAGTGGAGTAGAAGTCCCCTAGCTCATGCCTGGTACTCACACATCTATTTTAATTCCGCTGCTCACTGTCAGTCTTGCCTGACTAACATGTGATCAATATAGGCAGACATCCATGTAATTATGATAGATTGGATTTCTCTGAGCATGAAACTAGTGATGTGGGGCAGGGGGATTGTGACATGTTTAGTGGGATGGTAGGACTGTTCTCATTAGAGAGTGTCTGCAGCTCTGAATGTTCTCTTACAGCTGAAATTCAGATCATTTATGCTAGTCAGTCTGTCTCCAGTCAATACTGAATACAGTGACAAAACAAATGACCTGTAGGTGATGTGGTAACTTATTCATTGAAGATTCTATATGTTCTGTTCAATATCAAAAAATCCTGTTTTCATATACTGTACATGTTCATTCTGTACCTTTTTTAAAAAAAAAATTGGGCAACAAAATAGGGCTGCAGTCAAGGTAATTAGGTAATCAGCATTCACTCTGTCTACTCTTGATGTTGTCATTTCCTCTGTCTGTCACAGCCCACACATCCCAGCCTGTGTGTGTCCATGTGCTTAACATCTTATGCACTTAAGTCAGTCACATTTATTACTAGTGGAGCATTAATCTAATTCATATCTTTGGTTCATGCAACCCTATGTCTTATTTCTGTATAGAATTGCATCCTTTATTGAGATAAAATACATGCCGCACTTCCGAGAACAGACATGTCTTTTTCCTCTAATGGATCAAACGGCCGAAGCCTTGAGTAGTACTTCATTCTGTTTTCTATAGAAGCTTCTTCAATTAGATAAAAAAGAGAGAAAGTGTGTAATGAAAAAATAAATAAATAAATGAATAAAAAAAAATAAAAACATTTTTTTAATAAAAGTAATGTGACCTGAACTGTACTTGTATGGGAACAGCAATGCAGTTAAAGGTCTCACTCACATTAACATCAGCTACTTGGAAAAGGCTCCATGCAGAGAGTATTACCTTTCTGACTAATTACCAGATACCAGGTCAAGTTGTCCAGATCTTGGATGAGAGTGTGAGTAAGGTGTGACACCCTTGACACAAGAATAAAAGCACGGCTTCCATTGTGGATTTAGATGAAGAAGTCTTCAGAGAGCTGTGAGTGATTTTCTCCTATTCACTTTCTAACATTCAGCCACCTCTGCTGATAGTTACTAGTCCTACTGTGCATTGGCAGGTTCTTAAAAAATCTTAAAACAATTGGACTATGTGGTGTGTACTTGTGGTTTTGTCAGTGGTAATCTCTGGCCTAAAGCCAGGATAAGGTATAGTGGCCTAAAGCCATAATAAAAACAAACATTGAGGAAAATGTACTTGAAATGCAGAAATGCTGCAAACTATGCAAACCAACTCTATTACTAAATATCATTACATTGTGTTGATACAAGTGACATTAACCTGTTGAAGATATCAGATAACTCATGCTGTAGGTAATAGAAAGACAGGTGTAAGTATCGGTGTTAGTGGTCTGATAGAACACCTTTTGTTTTTTTATGGTATTCTAAAAACAGCACTACAGGGCAACTGTAGTGGTACAAGCCGCAGCTACCAGAAAAGGTGACCGTGCAGCCTCAAAAGTTACAAAAGTTAAAAGTTGGTCTTTTGAAGTTTCGACTGTGAGGCCACTCCTGATGAAGGTATGATCCCCCCTTGTGTATCACTTTAGACTGTGAAGCTTTAGGTCAGATGACCCAAGAGATCTGGAGGAGACTTGAGGGATTAAAGATTTGAGATGTATGACAGGGCCATCTCATTAAGTGCCATAAAAACAAACAATAAGATGTTAAAATCAATTGTTTTCCACACTAAAAGTCAGTGAAGAGAGGCCAGCACAGAGGGACCAGTGACAGGGAGAAGTCTAACAGCAGCATTTTGAGAAAGCTGCAGACATGACTCAGAAGACTGGAAAATATTAACATGTAAAAGTAATAGCAGTGTAGGTAAGAGGAATTATTGGTGTTAATAACTTGCCTCAGATCATGAGGCGAAAATGAATACAATCAATCATCCTCAAAGGAAAAAACCTAGAAAATAAGGCCCATGTTGAATAGAACCAGAATTAAAGCCTTATCATATCCAACCATAAATGTACCATTACACTGAATTTATAAACCTCGATAAGAGTGTGATATGAAGTGGAAGCACAGCCTGAGCTGTGGGGAATTCGAAATTTTCTGCAGCAGTGCACCTCCACAAAGCCAGACTGTTTTCGTTGTGTCGAGTTTGATAATACAACAAAAAATGCAACATTTCCTATGCTGACAAGCAAACATCACTGAATAACTCAAGCAAAGCATTTGCCAATCAACACACAGTAGCGCCAGTAAAAACATGCAGATTATTTCCTCTGTTTGAGTGGACTCCAGCAGGCACTTTTGATGCTGCGTTGGCACTGTGTGCATTTATCCAGTGAATAACAAGCAAGTCACACTTGCTTAGTTTATAAGAAGTGCAAATCACATTTCATATGTCAATCACAAGCGCCCAGTGAAAACAATGCTAACCACTCAAATCTATTTTTCAAACTATGCTAATTGTCACTGTGTGGATTATTGTTGTAAGTGATAACACAAAATAACTTGACACCTTCTGACCATTACCTCTACAGCTGTGTGGGTTACATATTTCTTGGAATTATTATAATTATAATATTGTTAGAATCGTACTTTTTTTTAACTGATTCATGCATGAATCACAATGGGACACCTGACCATGCTTAATGTTTTGCTAATAAAAAAATAAAAAATTTTCAAAGATGCAAAATTCCTACATATAACATCTGTCTGTGTCTGGGCAGAAGTGTGTATGTACAGTTTAGTTTAGAGAAAAGTCTGAGCAGCAAAGGCAGGTGTGTAAGCTTTGTCTACATGTGTTTGTTTTCTCTGCAGTAATGTGGAGGTAATTCTTACCATATGAATATTCATAGCAGGAGAAGGTGGAGAGCTACAGTAAGGACAGTTCCACAGAATGTCAGTTCTTTCAGCCAAACCCAATTAGTCTTCCTCACACCTTTTCCCTTCACAGAGTATATTTGTTGAGAATTATGTCAAAACATGTCTCAGTTTTTCAGTAGTCGACTGTAAAAGAATAGAAGCTTATGCAATACATCCATTCATTACTTATTCATATACTGTATATTTTTGGCTGTACTGCAACAGCGAGCCAAGCCTTATGAATGTCTGTGACTGACTGACTGACTGAGTGATAAAGTTGAGTGTTCAAGTTACACCATTGGTCAGCAGCCAGAATATTGGAGTTTTCCCATTGGTTGTTGCTCTCTCAAAATGAATTAGCACAAACAGTTTCCGGGCATTTACACCCTGCTGTGTACCTATAGCGAAAAAATCTAGCAACTTTTTGGACAAACCTCAGCTACTTCCCATAGAAGAGGGTCGCCATTAATGCCCCGCAAGTGAGAGGCACACAGTGAGCGGCAGAGAGGTGGAGCAGCAGTTTGTTACCAAGACGGAGGTTGTGCGCCGTGTGAAAGACTAAATGAGAAAGATATTCTCGCTTCTAACTTTCTCTCCGAGCGATCACTTCACAAGTAAATCACTTTCATTAATGTGTTTGGTGATTTTTGTCAGATGACGTCGCAGTTATAAAATCAGGATTTTAGCAGTGCAGAGCAGCAGCTTTATTGAGAATTCTGCTGTATTAAAATACTGCATATGTGAGCACGGAGGGCAGGAGAGAAGCAAACGGATAAAAAGGGTAGAAACCAGCTGACACTAGCCAGAATGCAAATATAAATGATGACGTCAGTTGTTTAGGTTCCACAATAGTTTTCAACTACGTCCTTTATTTTGCACATTGACCTCACACGGTCCAGTCACATACCAAGTTTTGACCTGGACTTATTATTATGTCATTCTTCAAGTGTCACGTGCTGTTCTGTTGCCCTGTGTCCTACATTAGTGCTTCATAGCAGAGTAGTCATTTTGTGCTGCATATTTTAACATTTCCCTTGTCTTTGTTAAGCTGTTGTTGTTTCTGAAGTGATAGGTTATGGTTAAGGGTGGCAGAAATTCAAATACTCATTAAGAGAAGAGCCGAGCAGAGTCAGCGTGTCAGCCACGCTGCCAGACAGTGAAGGTTCACCTCAGCACCCCACTAAGAGGGTGCTGGGCACGGGTAGAGGGGCTTGCTGTTCCCCTGTCTGACTCTGTCACAGCCTCCCTATGGGAGTCCGCCATGTGTCAGCAACCTTAATTACTACACCTCATCTCCTCAAAGATTAATGATGCCTCCGTTCCTCCAGTATTTATCATCTTATCTACTCTATCTACATTCTGCTGCGCATATACTGTATATGTGTGCGCAGGTGTTCGTGAATGCGTGCATGTGTGCAGCAGCCGCAGTGACATGCTTATCCTCAGTGTTTTTTTTTTGTGTATTTGTCATTCTCACTTGTTTGTGTATTTACTGAAATGAAGTGAAATGCCGTGAAAGTGCAGCATGCTGTTAAACTCATTTGTTTTCTTAATTACCTGCCGTGCGCAAAGCTCCTGTTTGCCTCAGTGCTGAGGTCTGCCGGGTGAGGCTTTGTTTTGGCTTTTGTGAGTATGAGTTCATGTTTTAGTCTTATTATTTTGTGCAGCTTGATGTGTGTGTTTATGTGTGAAATCTGTCGCTTTGTCGATGCCATTAGTCGCCCATTCTGTGACAATATGCGGTTTGAAGCTGCCTTTACGTGCGTTTGTATGTATCATTGAAAATAGAGTGGCGTGGGTTGTTAGCACTAAAGTTTAGCTACAAATAATGATGCATTGTATTAACTTGTTCTGGATAATATTGGTGTAGCAGCGCAAACCGGAGCTGACTTTCAGACACCATGTTTAGACGGACACCAACAAAAAAGAACAAGACATGATGTTTTAAGGTCAGGAAGGGTCTGTCTGTCTCTATCATCTCCTGCTCGCTTTATGTAATATTTATGTCGCATCGTCCTTAGTCTTTGCCCTCTGATCCAGCCACCGTGGCCCTGCAGCCAGATCACTCATCCGGTTCAAATGCCACAAAACTACAGCTCGGTTGAAGGAGACTGCCCTACCATGTAATTGTTGTTTTAATAGGGATCAAGAGTCAAGCTTCCTTCATTTGACTACCTTCATATGCCTGTCTGAATGTGTGGCATGTCAGCGAATCCATTTCCAAAGTCAATCCCCTAGTGCTACGTATTCATTTAAATCATTGTTCAGATGTGAATTGCTGTGAAAATTAGCCCTGATTATCATGCATAACTGCAATTTTATCCTTGGATCCCCTTTTTCCTCTTCAAGTCAGCAAGTGTTCATTTTTCCCCAATGATGTCGCAAATATAAACAAAATGTGAAAATAGCTGGGCAAGATGCTGCCAGCCGAATCACTAGTTATTAATATCAATTCATCCCCCAACATCTCGTCTTTCCTACAGTTTCTGCATAATCAAGCTGTCATCAGGAAGAAATGTAGAGATATGGGGGTAGAGGAGTAGAAAGAGTAAGAGAAAAAGGGAGATAAACACAGTTGAAACCTCAGGGAAAATGTATTTCTCTTCAAATTCCTCTGCACTGTAAGTGAGCATGACACTGCACAAAGGCTGTCAGGAGTTTGAAAAGTGTCTGTGCTGAGTGTGTGTGCGTGTGCATGCGTGTGTGTGTGTGTGCGTGCTGGGGAAAGCACTCATTAAGACTGGCTAACAATAAGTTTTAAGTATGTGTGCATATAATGATTACAGGCACATAGTCAGACACATAGTTTAAGGAGACATTTATATTTGATAATATTGAGAAAAGCTTGGAATCTAGTTGGGAGAGAACATTTAAATGTCCCTGCTGTCAGAGACGACAGTTGTATTATTGTACTGTATTGTGCTTTTTAATAATTCTTATTATCTCTGATTATCTAAAGCACTAACTGTGAGAAGGATCAGTGTGTTAATTGATTGAAGAGTCGTTAATTTACATGATAATGTGGCAGGAAAAAATACAACCCTGTGTGACAGATGACTGATGATGATAGGCAACTTAATTGCCGTGTAATTAATGCAAGCAACGACATTCTGTGGGATACAGTAGTTGGGTTTGTACTTCTTTTTCCAAGGTTTAACTCCAGATTATGTTTTAGATTATGTTTTTTTTAAAAATATTTGTCCAGGCTATTTTGAGCTCTTGACATGAATTTTATTGAATTGCAGTGACACCTGTGGAAATACAGAAGAAGGCACATGCTTGTGCTATGTACCATGAGACAGTACAGTTTCTCACTTATCATTACAAGGTTTATTGTACTGTTGAAGATGCACTCTCTAAAACATTAGCAACATATGGAGATCCTTATGAACTTGTCAGGTTTTAGAATTCCACTGGCAGGAAAACAGAGTGTACAGGTGGTAAGAACAAAACAGATTTTCAAGTGTGATAATTGAGCAATAATCTCTGGCATTCCATATACAGTGCTACCGTATTGGCCCACCTATATGTTTTATTCTGGTAGTTACATGAAAAAAAACATATTTTCAAGGACTACATGTTATTAACGGCAACATGCTGTCATGGATGAACACATTATGAAGTTCATATACCATCTTCCAAGATGGCATCCGTTCATTCCTTTCAAAGACAGTGAGCCACTCGGTGCATGCGCTGAAAACATTATTCGTTAGAGTCATTTAATGACAAGAGAGAGTGTAAGTGCATGAATTACAGTCAAGTATTACCAGCCCCACTCAAATTTACTTGAGCATGCCACACGAAGGTGAGGTTTATGGTTTATTTTAAGTATTAAAACCTGTTCTTATGGTCTTATGATGAAAACGAATCTTGTCAAAAACGGTGTCAAACTAAAGCCTCAAGTTTGTCATACGTCCAAGTGTTTATGAGGCACAGCATATGGGTCTGGAACTGACATATGCTATAGCAATTAACCTTGAAACTATTGCATGACAGCATGAAAAAAATTGAAATAAAAAATAGAGGAAGAAGATGAAATGGTGAAATTCATACATTCCAGTCACTTAACTGAAGCTATTTGAAAATCATAACAGATTATATGGTTAATTAACAGTGACATATCACATCTATCTCCTATGTGGAAATGTAGATACTGAAAATCCTTCATCAAGATAGACAATTTTTAGGCCCCACTTCCAACTGACTGCCATTGCAAGACACTTCTAAATGTGTGGCTACTTAAAAATTCAGTCTTAAGCTGATGGGTTTTTCACTATTGTGCCATGGTGCATTGTGGTTCCAATATTCTTATGGAATCACACAAGATATTTCCAACTAACCTTGGGCAGAGGAATGGCTGAGGAGCGAGAGGCGGTGGCAAATAGGGGTATTAATCACAAGACAACCTCACCAACACTCCCTACTCCCATCACATCCCACACACGCGCACAAACACACACACACACACACACACATACACACAGACGCAATCTAACAAGAGGCTGCTGCCACATACATGGAACTCCCTGCCAGACAGAACCAATCATTCTCGGTGAGGCAATGAGATCCCTGATGAGCAGCATCAATAGTAATCATAGAATTTGCCATGACGGTGATGGATTTTTATGCCTTTTTGCCCTCATTACAGGCCAGTCTGATAGCTTGGCTATACTTATATTTACTTAGCTAAACTCATAAATAGTAACATCTGCATATTGACTGAAAAAACTAAGTTTATTCTCAAGTATAGTTTTTCAGGTTGGTTAAAACAAAGGTTTTATTTGATTTTATTTCACATAATAGATTTGTATCCACTGTTTTTCTAATGAATTATTCATCCATTAAGAGCACGGAGTTTCAAGTGCAGCCCTCCTGAAGTGTTAATGTTGGGCTTATATTACGGTACATGCAGTTGCAGCTTGCCTGAAGTAAAACTTGCTGTATTTATTTTTAAAAGGAGTTAATTTCTGTCATTAATATGAGCTACTCTAACAAGAATCCCAATAGGATTAATACTGAGGAGCTTCTGTCTGCTATTAGATCAAGGAAGCCCTTTAGGTGATTGGTGGAATGTCTTAAACTCTAATAATACAGGACAGTGGTTAGTTTTAAATCTGACACAGTAAAATAAGATTTTTATTCCTAACTTGATTACTTTCCTCCAGTGAATGCCAGTGAATCCTTACAAGCCAGCCTGTTAAGTAGAAAGGAAAGAAAGGTCATTTTTCCTTCCTCCAGCATGTGAATCTTTTTCTAGATACCTGAGTAGAAAGGCTACCAATTTAATTAAAAGAAAAACCTTTAACACACGCTAATAAAGAATACTCAACTGATAGAAATACTGACACTCAGTGGACCTAAATGCATCACGGTTTTACTCGGCAGTACAATGTTCAATATACCAACATGCCTTTGAAAATGTGTCTGTCTTCATCTATATTCAGTTAATCAGTTCTTTATTCTGAGATAATTACAGGAACTAGTCGTGTCACGAGCTGAGATGGGTCAGGGTTTTGGGAGATCGTGGCGGAAGGGAGGAGAGATGGTGCAGGGAGACCTTTACCAGTTCACGGAAGACTGGCGAGAGTGTATCTGAAGGTTAAGCTAAACTGTTGGGTAAACAAACACAACCCTGCAGCGCAGTCAGGACTGTATGAGTGTTGCTGTGTATGTGTGTGTCAAGGGTATTGTAACCTTTGTTATTGCAGCATGCAAATAAGAGCATTAGGGTGCAAACATTACCCTAATTGGTCATTTGGTTGCATTTTTTTTTTCCCAGGTTATTTGCACAGATTAAATTTACTCTGCTATGAAGCACATGGGACCATGCTTAGCTCATCCCTAGCTGAGTGGGAGTGCTTGTGCCTACACATATGGAGCTTATCCTTCTGTAAACACATATGATATTAATACATGACATATACAGTCAAAACCCACCCACACACATGTGATGATGTCCACCAAAGGTTTCAGTCCCACTTCTCTTCAATAACTACTGGCATTGGGTGAGAGGACAAATATATCAGCTATATTGGTTGGCTTTAATGGGTCATTTTTTGGGGATGATTTTTTGTCATTTTATTTGGCTAATTTTAATGGTCTGCCTCCTTGAGAATTCAACTCGGTAAAATAATTAACCTGTAAAGCGCAATTCAAAGCGGGGGCTCCTGGAAACTGGCAGTTGGAGTTGGGCTATATTATGCACTACTGATGCGTGGGTCAGGCGGGTTCAGGTAAGTTTATACTAGAAAAATATTGTGGGTTCAGGCTGGTCGGGTCAGGAAGTGACAAAACAGCATTTCAACTACGTTATAAATAACTTACAGAAAGATTTTGTGCAATAGGCCAGACTCTACCAGTGGGTCCCGCCAGACGACCCCATGCTCTCGGTGCGGATCTCGGCTCGTCTCTCTGACACATTCGCATTGGATGAAGGCACGCTAACTTCAACTAAACACCTCCAGGCGAAGTCTTAGACTGAACTCTTAGGCAATCAGTCTCTCCACTGCAATATCAATATCAATATCAATATCAAAATCACCTCTTCACCTCTTACCCCAACTGAGGTTCGAGAGAAACCTGGTCACTTCAAGTCACTGATGCTTGCCTTCAGAGTGACTTCTGTGTCTTCACCCGTCTCATTCAGCCTTATTCTCAACCATTGTGTTCCTCCTAAGAATGTCGTCTGGCATTTCCGTCCGTGCACACAAACCCGTACATGCCTAACTATCATTTACTATGCTCTTTCAGTGCATTTCTTTACCTGATCTCCTTGCACTTATTGGATAGATGTAGTACTCACACCAATGTCTCCTACTGCACTGAAGCTCTACTGTTGTCTCTCACTTGTAAGTCACTTTGGATAAAAGCGTCCGCTAAATGAGTAAATGTAATGTAATGTACTGTGATTACTAGTCCAACTTCTCTTCCTCTCTCTCTCTCTCTCTCTCTCTCTCTCTCTCTCTCTCTCTCTCACACAAACACACACACTGGAGGATGCATGTCCTCTTATAACCCGGTTGTCAATAACCTGCATTATCGAACTATTAAGTTTTTCCTTCCCGCCTTAATTTGTAAAGCAGAAAATAAACTTAACTAATGTATGAAGCGTAGCACTATGAATATGAAGGTACTTATTCCACACAGGAGGGTGGATTAGAAAAATGGTCTCTTTCTCTCTATCTATCAGCAATAAAGTGTAGTATTTATTACTGAAATAAACAGCGTCTCTCCTTGCCGCTCGCCACACCTCCATGGTGCTGAAAGACGCGCGGCGGCAACAGCGGCTCAGAGAGAAAAAGCTAAAAGTTGGCGGGATTGTGGGTCGGGTTCGAGCGGCTGATTAACGCATATTTTCAACACATAAGTCAGGCGTAGTGGCTTGGTGGATGCAGGTATTAAAAAAACCTGACCCACCAATCACTATGATGCAAGTTCTTGTCGCACTGATTTCCATCTTTCACAAAACACGGAAGTGACTAAATAACAGTTTATTCAATTCATAAACTGGTCATTTAATGGCATATGTTATCCCTACCTGTTGGTTAACTTGGAAGCTGCAAGTGGAGGCGTCCTTCATCTGACGCCCTCGGACTCTTTTTCAAATAGTGTGGGAAAGCTGTTCAGCCTGTCTTCCAGCTTATTCCATATCAAAGATCTCAAGGTGATTTATTTTGTTGCACTGAAGAAGAGTAATGAAGGCAAATGGATTCAAACAGAATATACTCCGCTGTGTGAATATATCAACAATCGCTGGTTGCTGGACTGACGATGGCCATTTGGAAAATTTTTACACATCACCCAAACCTACTCTCTACTCTAGTTTATCTCACTCTTCATTCTCCCTCCTCTTCAGAGGTCATGGGTACATACGTAACGTACCACACTCTACTTGTCATGCACAGCAGAAATAGATGCATACACAGTGTTTGCCTCAGTGGAGTCATTAGTGATAAACATGAGGTAATCATTACTAGTGGACATATTTTTAGACTCTAATTAAATGCTGGTCCTGCTGAGAGAGCACAGCATGTCACACACACCACTCGATGAGTGAGATACGTGACTCTTGTGCTCTATAATTATTTTGTTCTGTGCCTGTTTTTTCAGATTCACCTTTATTCTGCTGAATAAAGATGTATGGCATGCTATGAATGCCACAGATACAAATCAACCTTGTTCAGCTTTTGTTGGTATCAGAATTTCTGGAAATTCATGTTTTGTATGAGTGTGTCCATCGGGAAGCGAGCCCGAAATAGTGTTTGCTCTTCCGTCTTAAGCTGAGGATCATTTTATGGTAAAGTTCAAGTCTTTTTATAATGGCATTTCTAGAAGCAGAGTATTGAGAATGAAACTTGTTTTCTGACCGCAGAAAGATAAAAGAAGAACAGCATGAAAAGGATAAATGAAAAACAGTTAGACAAAAGAAATTGACAGAGAAAATGTTTAAAGACAGAAGAGAGAGAGTTAGAGGGAGAGTTTATCAGGTGGATTGTTATAGACTGTCTTGCTGTTGTTTCCAAGGAAACGGCTATGCTGTGTGTGGAGGTTGCTGTAACCCTTGAATTCTCAGGCATTACTTTTAGCTATGGGCTGAAATTGGCTGGGATATAACAGGATAACATCTAATCTCTTCAATTAGATCCACCAGGGGGCTTCCCACTGTGTATGTCTGTGTGCATTAGCTTGCGTGCTTTTGAGTGTGTCTGTGTATGTGTGTGTGCGCGCGCATATGTATTTGTGGGACATTCAGCAGTGGGATAAAGAACAGTGATGTATGTTGTGATGGAAAATGTGGTCTTTACATTAATGAGTCTCTCTCTATCCAGTATGTAAGCTTTTAATGTCCTTCTCTTCCACTCTTCAATAGCCATCTAAGAACATACTCAATACTCTTTACATTAGAATACATAATGTATAATTATCTATGCTCAGCACTCCTCAAAGTGCTACACTTCAACCGATTTTCAGGTATATTCTTCTCTATCCTCTTTCACATCTGTCCTTGGGGCACAAAATGTGTTCCTCTCATCTCTCGTGAGTCATAATTCTCTCTTTCACACTCTCCATCTCCCACTCTGTCTCCTGCACCCTTTTCCTGCAGCTCTTAGAACGTGTATTAAGAAAATGCTCCTTAACCACTGTATAACCTAAGTCCTCCGACCTAAATGGCTGCTTGTCCCTGCCAGTAGCAGGTGCATCATCGTTGTCATGGTAACAATAACAATCACGCTGTTAAGGTTGCAGAACGGTCACAGTTTGGTTAGGTTTAAGAAAAGGTCATGGTTTGGGTTAAAATAATAGGTTAGATGACCTTTGTCGTCGTGGTTACAATAATAAACATGCGGTTGAGGTTATGGAACAATCATGAGTAAAAGAAACAGTGCTGGTTATTAGTTTCACAAGGGAAACCTCGGACTTCCTGATTTGATCCCATCATAATCACTACGGCAGCTAGAGGTCACCTAAGAATACAACGTAACTGTGGGTCATAACAAACTGTTGCACAAACAACCAGCTGGTCCTTTTTTTTTTTTTTTTTTTTACAAGAGACAGGCGGGTATAAGAGAACAGAACAGAATAAACGTACATAAACATGTGTACACTTACAAACAATTAAGTTACTTAACTCGTAATTTCAACTGTTCTGAACTCTAGTATCTCCTGTAGTATGTACATTACATACCCACACTAATTATTAGCATTCTGTTAAACATACTTTGCTCAAAATATTGTCTTAAGAGTTATTCTCACCTGTGTTTAGGAGTACTAGTGTTTCTAATTGCCTGTGGAAGCTGTAGTAAGCAATTGAGAATGAAAACAAACGATATATCGATACGATAATCTGTTGCTTTGGCCTAATATGATCTTTGCCTGGTAAGGGTGGGACACTGTCTGTCTGTTAAACATGATATCATGTCACTTGACTGACTATAATGAGACTTGCGAGGATGATGGATTTAAACATCGTGCCATTTAAAGATGTTCAGTAATGGACCAGATGGAGGTTCACTTTTATGAGTTTGAGAATCCCTAATTATACCAGTGGTCTGATTGATACTTGCTGCAAACTGTACATAAGGCTATTCTCACAACTATCTTTCCCACTATGGTTGTGCCATTTCACTGACTGATCTCACAGAGGAGGGTAGATGTAAAGGTACATTCCAATTCCAATTCCAATGTTAAAAAAATCACTATGAAACTTTGTATCTGTTCAGAGGTCATAACACTGAATAGATTTCCTACCTCATAAAACATTTGAAAAACCTTTTGCCTGAATATCTTGAAATCTACATTGTTATCCTTAAATTGCTATTTCATTTTGTCACATAGTCTTATTAAAATGATTATTTCAGTAAGAATTCTACAACATATCTTTCTACAATATATTAAGATACTAAATAAGCCATTATGTAATGTAACTTACTGGTCCAGTATAAACTAGAGTCTCATATGTAGAGCACAAAACCTCACAGGTGTGGCCATTTTCATTTGGCTGAATGAACATTACTCCACTCTCACCACTCTTGGCTTACGCATTTTCATGCGCATGGTAGTGAAATAGATACAAACAAAATGGGCACCCACTCATGAAAACACTGCTTGCATGGTCAGTAAACGTCAAAAATGCCAGAGGGCACCATTAAGTGAAAATCAGTATGCTAATTTTCAGGAGAAGTCAGGATGAGGTTGAAGATTAAAAGCTGGAGAAGGGTAGAGAATGAAAAGGTGATTGAGCGGAGGGTCAGGGGAAGAGAATAGAGAGGGTAAATAATGTGAGAACATGTCCATTTCACACAGGTTGTGTCTTGTAACAGGCTCTGAAGGCTTTCCCGAGTCACCACTGTGGTCCAGTGTAATGAAAATTGCATATACACTATGCTGGACAGGAAGGACCTATAAATGCCTCCCTGAACTGGACGTAAGAAATGGCATTTAAACAGTAACTGGATTCTCTTTAACTGTAAGAAAGAGAATTTTGCCATGGACTAAGACCAGTAGCACCTCAGAATGGACACTGCTACCCCTTGCCCCATTCTGACTGTGGCAACAGATTCCCATTTTGTTTATTTTGTCTGCCTGAAAAAGGAGCAGAGATTCTGTTTTATGTTGAAAACTACAGGGAACCCATGAAACCTGGGCCTTGAAAGTGCTTTGCTCTCCAGCTTATAAAACCCACTCTGTTGCTGAAGTTTTGCCCAGAGGCAGGTCCGACCTGTTTCTCATTGCAAGAAGTGGAAAAAAAACATTTATTAGTCATTCAACGGAAAACATCACGACTGCACCTTCCAATGCAGGAGTAGTAGGCTACATCACCTGGTAATCTTTTT
>NW_019174704.1:4072400-4151560 GCF_002260705.1 Seriola dumerili
TGTTGTGTTGTTAAGTCTCCACCGCCTGTGAACTTGTTAGCTTTCTTGTATTGTTGCTATCCTCCTCCTCTCTTACATTCACCAGCTGATGTGAGGCAAGGCCGCCTTGTAGTGCCTGCTGTCTATTTACTCCCATTCAGGGGATTCACTTGAGAGGCCACAGCACAAATAAATTCACTCAACAGCCACTGCTCAGTAGGGACCGCTCTCTCTCTCTCTCTGTCTCTCTCTCCCATCCCCACTCGCTTGCTCATTCTCTCTCCGCCTCTCTCTCCCTCCCCTTGACTCCTCAACTCTTCTCTCTGCATCTTTTTCCGTCTTTGCTCATTTCTGTTTCTTTCCCCGTGTTCCTGTCTCCCTGACTTAGTGTCATTCCGTCTATGGCTCCATGGCTTTTTCTGTTTTTCTCTTCAAACTGATGCAGCAACACTGTGGTTGAACACCAGGGTCTGCTGAGTTGCTTAAAACAAGTGTTACTTAAAACCGTAACGTTTGTCGCAGATGACTGGGGTTGTACTGTGTCAAGGTGTTTGTGTGGCGCTGGTGGAGATGAGTGGCAGGGTTGCAAATGTTGCTAAGGGATACAGGAGGATAAACCTATTGCAGAATCCATGTTTTTTTTTTTTTCCTTCAAAGCTTTTGACTATTGATTATTCAGTACATTTTCAGAAGCAGGATGTATTCCTCTGGTGGTGCATGCAGGTTTTTTTTAAAAAAGGCACATGTGCGTGAACACACACATACCATATGCGCACATAGGCTCAAAAAAATATATACACACACCGCATGCACACACAGCCGCACCTGATCTTGTGTTTCTCCTTTCCAGAAGGAACATGAATAAAACAGGAGTGCAGAGACTCGATGAGAAGCAGAGAGAGACATGGGGCGTACTGGCAGATCTCTCTGCAGCAGTGGCAGTGTGTTCGTGCCACAATCTCCATGTCTGGACTTACAGGATTAGCTCTCTCTTGGACGCTGTCTGCTTGGAGAATACACTCTTTTGCTAACCTGTCTGTGCAAACATGCACACACACACACACACACACACACAAACACATATAGACAGACGCCTTCACATAAACTTACTGCACTCCACACTATCACTGCCACACAATACCATCCAAACTGCAAACATCAAGCTAATGAAGACATTTCATAAACCGCGCAGTAACTATGATTCATCATTTCTCTTTAAATCAAATGATGAAAAAGAAAATAAGATGTCGTATCTGTCATTTCCATCAGTGTGAAAAATATTTTCCTGTTTTCCTTTCATGTGCATTTTTTAATAATTGAAAATACTCACAGTTAAGGGTTTTCCACTACTATTAAGAATACTGACTTGGTGGATGACTTGTTTAACACACTGTCTGTTTGGTACCAGATGGTCTCGAAGATCACTTGATAGAAATATCCCTGCACAAAAAAATGAGCCCTTTGTTTTTTTTAATATTTAGTAGTTGCATCCCTGTGAAACTCAGGAATTTGTGACATAAATGGATAAACATTTGAAAATGAGACCAAGACCGCAATGCTAATGTCCAAGATCTCACATTGTGATCCTGCAAGATGGAACCGTGACCCCATAACTCATTTTTCATTTCATAATTAACACATACAAATCACAAAACGATTATTCTGTTAAAAGTTAGTGCAAGCTAACAAAAACAAAACAAGAAAATCGAGGTCTGAAGTGTGGATTTGGAAAATTGTTACAACCCTAATTGTCACAGTTAAGCGTTGGCCATATCAATTTTCAGATTTGTGTTTTATCCCACTTACCCTTCAGTTAAATGATATACGTATATTATTAAATACAGGAAATACACATTTAAAATGTAGATGTCAATCTTTTTTGTAAATGGCAACATAGGCTATTCTAGTGGCAGATATATCAGAAATTCAGTTATGTGTCATTCCTCCTCAAAAATATTGACATCAGTGGTGGACTAAATCCGTGTGTATGTGTTTGTGTGTGCGTGTGTCTATCTACTTCTCTCTTAGCTGGTCTCCAAATCAATACTTCAAAATCTCCAGGGTTTCTTTGCCCTGCTAGTGAAGCAGTTATGAATTCTGAAGACTCAGCTGACTGAACCTCTGACCCTGAAAAACACCCACTGAAAAGAAATGAATGCAGCCACTATGTTATTCCAGTCTCCGTAAACAAATGGAATGTGGAACGTGAAAAAATGCAGTGCCTTTCAGTGCTTTTAATATTTGATTCTCCTGAACGACCTCATTTCTCAGAAGGTCTGAAAAAAAAAAAAAAAAAAAGAGTCTCATTCCAAGATGAGATATCCACTCTTCTGAGTGACACCTATTCTGAAAGTGTGACTGATGGATAAAGGTTTTTTTTTTTTTTTTTGGGTTGGCTGAAGTCCTTATGGTTGAAGAACGCTTTTACAGATTCATTCTTACTGTGACTAAAAATGTTAACAAGGTAAAATCGAGTATTAAGTATAAATTGAGAATATTTCTTAATGGCTACTACTGCAAGAGCACCAACTGCGCACACCAGAAGGAAGGACAACCACGCATCTGTGGTGTCCGCAGCCGTCCGAGTGCGTGTTTGCAAGTGAGTATAATTGAGGCCTTATGCTTAAAAGGTGTTTCCAAAGCTGAAAGATCTGACATAAGACTCACAGTCCTGTAGGGAGGATAGGAGGCATTAGCAAATCTACAATCAGTTCTCAAAGTGTCCTAAATGACATCACTTTTTAGAAAGAAGCTGGCGTTCATTTGTTAGATGGATTTTCTCCATCATCTTAGTCTTCTGATGGTTTTAGGGAAGCCGTGTAATGTAATTCTTAAATCACAGATAAATCAGTTTTATTTCATTACTCTGGTATCTTCGCAGATTTGTGCATTTGTGAGTGCATTTGTATTAGTTAATACTGTACCTAGCTCTATCTAGGCTGTTAACTTGTACTGTTAGAAGAATCATAAAAATGTGCCTATATCCACGGTGTATGTACTGTATGTGTGCATGTGCATGTTTGTCTTGCATGTGTGTGCATGCAGCTTGGCTCGCTAGTTTGCCAGATAAGAGGAGCAGTGGGAAGCCTATGAAAGCTTAATGTGCAGCTTCATATTTAAAAGGAAGTGCATTAGGGGCTCTGTGCTCCCATCAGTCCTCTCACAGCATCCCTCTCCTGCCTGCAGCCCTGCTGAAATCCCTCTCAAAACCAGCGACCCCGGCTCACTCCACCTCTGTCGCGGCGATGGAATGCCTTCATGAATGAATGATTGCGCATTTAGTTGGAAATTTTCTCTCAATAGCTCAGTTCAAGTTAGCAAATGCAACACAAGTGAGCCAATATCTTGCTGACAGTGAACACGGGAATTGGAAGACAACCGTTTTTATTTGAAATTCATTTGATATAACTTTGGCAATTGGATTGAAAGATCGCAATCACAAACCCTCATCAAATTAAATCAAGTTAATAAAGCCGCTAAATGGGTGGGTGAGCATGTGCAGTCCTTTCCTTAAAGTGACTCTATGTATCTTTTGGAGAATAGTCATTACTGTGCATGAGTGGCAAGTACAGGGCAATAATAAATGGTAAAACATAATGTAAAAGTGGAAAAAACTGAAAAAAAAAAAAACCTAACTCAATTATGTCCTTTATACAGCAATATCTAGCTAAATAATCCTTGTTCCAACAAAAGGCTTCTATGAGGTGAGCCGGACCTGCGCAGAATCAACTGACAGCCAATTAGATTTCTGCCCAACTTGATCCCATCTTGCTCTAACGTCATTTAAACGTAGGCAACAACGACCTCACAAGATCAAGGCGGCTGCAGGTTCTGTAGCTGTACTTCACTGACTGCAAGATGTTAGAGCATGATGGGAAATGCCCAGCTCTCACCTGATCCAACAGCTGATTGGTTTAGTTTAGTTGATTTTTTATTGAAAAGTTGCATTGCGTTTTTTTTGTTTTTGTTTTTGTTTATTAGAGTTTTTGATTTTATTAGGCGGATGTGCAGATAGCCAATATGATTTACAGGGTTGGGGGTAACCTGAGTGATGACAACAAGATGACAAATACATTTTATGGCTATGTTAAAACATAATTGTCATCGCAAAATGACTGAGAAACCGAACTAAATGACTTGTTCTGTAGCATGGTTATATGTGGTTATATACGTGAAGCTGTGGAAGGGCAAATTCAATTTAATAATAATTCAATACAACAAATAATATATTACTACATTAATGGGAAATCAAGTCAAATATTGTCTTAACATTTGCAAAGCTTTGAGCTATTGTTCTAACGACCAACGATCACCGATATCGCCGTCCATCGACACAACCCTATGTGACAGATCGATAATGAAAACTATTGTCTTATATTTATTTCCTCTCAAAATGTATTTTGACTATTGATCTATATTTTTAACTCATTTATGTACTTTTGAGAGGGACAGCAATCAATTCTGGTCAGTTGATCTATACACTGCAGCAAACTGATGATGGTGTGCTTTCATGCAATATGTTGGTTACAGAATAAACAGATCACATATTGGATTTGAATAGTCTACCCTATCAGAAGAACATAATTAAAACAACTGCAGGCTGAGTACAAACTGAACAGAATGGTGTCATCTGATAACATTGAAATCCGCATTGGCTCTAACAGGATGTCAGTGTTCCTGTCGATACTGTCAACGCTGTTGGAAACTGTATGTCTTGATTGCAGCTTTTGTGACTACCTGATATACTGATATACATTGTACTGTTAGTGGAGAATAATGACATGTTTGGTAACTCGCTAACTGCCAGTAACCTTCCCTGTTGCTAGCCACTCCACTCAGTCAGTGTAAAGCTAGCTCCTAGCGACTACATCTTAGCACACAACCGCTGCGGGTTCAGATGTTTTCCATCTTTTTACCTCGCTTTAAGACATGTTTGCTTTCCTCTCCGTTTCCGGTACCCTTCACTGCTCGGACTCGGAGCGCAACAGAATTCAATGCACCAGTGTCGTGTAGTCAGCACTTGTGGCAGCAGAGGTAGCAAAAGTTACATAATCTACCTAAAAGGTCAAGCAGAGTTTTCATCTGGACTGAATCATTGATCTTGCGTCATCTTGTCAACAAGTTCAAAATTACCTACATTTCTACCCAGTTCTTGAGCTGGTCTCAATACCCTTACTTTAGTGCCGCCTTGGTCACAGAGATGTCTTATATTTCTCAGAAAAACCTTTGCTAATGCCCTCACATTTTACATGACTTTGTTGCATTCATCATAGATGGACAGAGCAACAATCAAGGTGATTGTGCAGTAATAACGGGAGACTATTTCTCTAGTAGAAGACCAGCAAGAGATCTTATGGCAGCATTTAATTATTGCAGAGGCTTTCAGCAGAGAAATCTCTGTCTCTGCCTCATCTGTGACAGATTTATCCCTATCTAAATGTTGAATCACAAAGTGACAAGTCTTTGGAAAGAGGCTCTTTTTTGAAGGATTGGCGTCAAAACTGGATGTTTGCTTATGCTGTTGAGATAGTTTAAGTACCTTTTCTCTCTTCTATGTGTTAGATTCGCAATCACAAAGCGCCATTACTGAAGTAAACATCCTATGTATCTGTTATATTGAGCAGACACATACTGTTTGAGTCTCTTCTCTTTCTTTAGTGAGTGCTCTTTGAGCTTAATGCACTGCGTCTGGCCTTCTTAACATCTCTCTTAAACCATCGACCATTTCTATCTTGTTCTTATTTCTATCTTATCCATCTTATCTTATTTTCAGAAGAGTTTTTAGTCCTGCAGATGCTGCTGAGTGTTGACTGAAGTGGCTCACTTTTCTATGCTGTGCAGACGAAGACATTGAAGGGGCTGTTAAGTGTCACTGATAAACAAAAAAAATGGTCTTGAAGGGGAAGCAGTGTACCAGGAATTTGATACATTTATAAATTGATTCTGATATACATTACTGCAGAATGCAGTAAGCATTGTAACATGTTCATCCTACAGTGGGGGTGCAATGGATGTCAACAGTCAATCATAACATCCTTGCTATACAGGATGACAAAATAGCCTCGTCTCATGTTGTGGTCCATTTCCCCTGTTGGTCCTCTGTTCGTTTTGGGTATTGTTGTTCTTTTCATAAAAGCCCCGTCAGGGTAACAGCGGGATTCCAAAGCCTGTTTGATGTGACTTTGCTCCCTGGTGTTTGGCCCTTTTTGTAGACACACTGTCCACCTTGAGGTGTAAGACCCGGATTACTCTCAGTTTTTGTTCCAATGGACAGTGCAATCCAAAAAGGTTTCACTAGTTTGTATTCGGTTAGGTTTCCTGTACAGCTCGACGTCAGGTTTACCTTGTTCCTTCAGGGAGTCTTCTGCACAGGTCAGAACGGTGTGAGAAAAATGCTCAGTCATTTCGCCAAACAGTCTCATGATAAAGCAGAGATGGAGTAACACAGTATTTTGTGAAGTATATTAAGGAGTGCAACAACTTGTATGTCGGTGTCAGTAGACAGCCCCTAAATACATGGTGCAGTATAGAAGAGTAAACACTGTGGGTCAAGAATGGGTAGTTTACACACTCTCAGGACTACAAACACATGTAATAGTTCTAAAGAAACCACATGCATCAAACTTGAGTAACACTTACTTTACAGAGGCATAGGCAGCTTCCACATCCCTTGATGGTAAACATTTTTATCTTGGCAGTTTTTGTACAGCTTAGTTCTATTCACACACCTGGAGGAAATAAAATTATGGTTCAAGTCACCAACAGAGGTCGAGCTGGGAAATTCCCCACTGCTCAGTATGACTGATGGCTGTCATAAGAGTGGTTGTCAAACATTTTTAATTCTAAACAGGAGTGCAGTCGATCTTATTTTAAGACAGGCTCAGTCTAACAACCTCCCCCTCCCACAGTGGTCCATCCAGTGGTATCCTGCTTGCATATCTGAATGTGCATGTTGTTTGTTTATTATTTATTTGTTTATTTATTTATTTATTCATAACAATGACATTAACAACCGAATATGCTGGGGTTAGCTCGACAGCTAATTTGCCCCCGTAGTCCCGACACTGCAAAAAAATTACAAATGATTAAAAGCATTTCCTTCACAATAAAGTTACAGTAAAAATAAGAGATAAGAAACTGGAGGAAATGTAACACACACGGATGCCTCGACAATATTAAACTAACAATACAATCAAACACTACAAACAAGTCAACCA
The DNA here is from genome assembly GCF_002260705.1 of Seriola dumerili. Taxonomy (NCBI): domain Eukaryota; kingdom Metazoa; phylum Chordata; class Actinopteri; order Carangiformes; family Carangidae; genus Seriola; species Seriola dumerili. Next base: position 4,079,597 of record NW_019174704.1, read on the forward strand.
ATAAAAACATCATTAATAAGTACATGTACTTGTAAGTAAATAAATCATCGGCCCACATTTTCATAACTAAGAAAAGTGTTTACAGTTTAGCCTGTATGTGGACTTCCTGGGATAAACTCTGAGAGGCGCTTTAAACAATATTGGTATTTAATTGATGTAACTGAATCCTTCATCAAAAATCAAGTTGAATCAAATCAAACCGTGTCTGTGAAACTTGGAGGGATTGTTTACCTGGTGGTTAAGGCCAAAAATGTAAATTCTCTCTCTCTCTTTTTCTCTCGCTCGTCTCTGTCCCACATGCACAGTATTAGCCTCACACTCATCACTTCCCTCGTCCTGCATCATAGTCTCCCAATTACTCAGAGTCAGTGTGGTTCAGTGCAGAACAAAGGCTAATTTGAGGCATGTCACTCGCTAATTTGTGACATGTGGCTAGCTCTTTGAAATCATATCACACATGGACTGTTGGGTGTCGTGAATGAATCAAGCTGGGAGGAAACCGCTCTCCACTTTGATCTCATTAGCAGCCTTTGCCTCACTTTGCATCCTGTTGCACATTTGGCGTCGGACTCTCTGTTTATCAGTGCTACAAAAGAGGTCATTTAAGAGGGGAGGATGCTAAGCCACGGATGACTCCGATTTTCCATGCTAGTGATAAGTATCTTAATGATTCCCACGTAGTGGTCATGACTGTTATTTACAAGAACCGAGGAGAAAACCAGGCCTTTAATTGAAAGGAGACCTGCCTTGTTTTCTAATTGTCCCTGCGTTGTAAGTGTGTTTTATCATATGTTCAAAGCTGAAACTTTTACATCAGCTAGTAAAATAGAAGTCGGCCTTTTGTTTGTGTCCACATAGTGCTGTAGGGATTACTGTACCTGTCTGAATTCCTCAACTGAATGCAATGTCAATATGTGATTTCACTATTACAGTAATACAAGAGCATGAGTTATTTACACACCATGGCACCAGCACAGCATGTTTGGTATTAACAGGTGGACATGCACAGTTTGACTCACTCCATTTACACTCCACCCTCACACCGACCCTGAGATCATCGCAAAGTGCAAACATACTCCAGTAAAATAACATTAGTTGATTTCTTGGTGAATGGACTTGAGTTACTACTCAACAAATAACATTGTGGGTCCCCCTGAAGTGCTCTGGGCTTCGCAAACTTTTCTAATCAGAGCTGAACTGCGTGCTTGCGTGGTGTGTTGAGCGTCGGTGGCTTATAAATGTATTTATCCAGACAGAGCAGGTTTTGTTCTTCCCTCTCGTTCAGCTCAATAGGCTCCGTAATTAGTTGGCGGAGTGTGTCTGGGCAGGGGAAGAGCACAAAGGCCTTGGTACCCAGACGTGACCATGAAAAGTATTTTTCTTGTTGGGCACTAAACAGTAATTGATGTCTTCTCCCTTCGTGGGCCAGGTGACCTGCCGCATCCTGTCTAAGGGGTCTTGCCCTGATTGACTCATGATGAAGCTTTGATTTTTCATAATTTCCCAGTGCAGAGAGGTAGGAGGGTCACCCAACAACCACAGCTATAAAAAGATCATTGCCAGCAGCAATGTAGAGTTACTGTTTAGTCTCTTTTTTTTTTTTACATTTTGAAAGCCTGTCAGTTCACTTTGAGATAGAGAAACAGTACGAGGAACACTTACAGATGCCATTATAATGTGAGGCAAATGTACATACAGTATTGTGGCCCTCGTTCATCACTAACTAGAATTAAATCAATTTCCGATCCTAAAGATTTGAATTGATCTTGTTTGCTTTTGTAAAATGGAAATATAATGACTGACATAATGACATAATGATTCTTATCATGGTCTGTGATGAATAATAATGTTTTGTTAAATTATACCCACTGTGGAGGATAATGCACGGTATGTATTTTTCATCGCTGCCACCAAGGGATTCATGTAGGCAGATTTTTTGCTTTTGAACACTGTGAAAACCAAAATGTTTGACTGTTCTTTTCTGTGATAGCCTGATACATGAGGGAAAATGTTTGTGATTCCCCAGCAGCAATGGCACACAATGAAATTAAATTTGCTTAGGTCAATTTTTTTGTTTCGGATACTGGATGGTAAGCTTGTTTGGTTACTTATTTGCATCACATACACTGTTAGATATTGAAATTAGTTCAAATTACATGAAATCAATAGGGAAAAAAATTTCAAGTTTTTCCAGGTATTTCAGTTGTGAAGCAAAGCTACAATTTACTTGCGAAACATTGAATGAAAGGCCACTTAAATACAGTAGATAGTCCCTAAGAAGGTTTTTTTCTTCCCTCTACTTGTCTCTAACTTTACAAAATAATCTGAGTCTGTCACAAAAGGTTTTCCCTCCTCCGGCCCCGCAGCCCTCCCAGTTCCTCTCCCCTCCTCGTACACAGGGTGAAAATGTGATCTATCACATTTGATCCGTTGCTTTCTTCATCGTTTTTGATAAACTTCGCGTCATCCTCTGCGTATTGCAAATCAGCCACTTTTGAAAGCCTCTGGGTTTAGTGTTCATTGTGCTGCTGTAACTATGGTAACAAATGTGGTGATTTCACAGAATAAAATAAAATCATTCTTCCTGTGTCTGAAAGGTGCCATTTACTGTAAATGCTGCCAATTACTGGAAATGTCTGTGTCTACCTGACCCTAAACATTTCCGCTGATAATTCCCAACCAGCAAATACTGTAGCTCCACGTTTGTGTTCAAATAATGAACTGATATTCCTCCACACTGGATACCAATTACCAATAACACAGTGGGAATTGAAACTATTGGAAGCTTCTGATTTTTTTTATTTTTGATAGGGGCGGAGTTTGTCGTTCACACACACACACACACACACACACACACACACACACACATCTGTAGTCTGTGTGATTGAGACAGCCTTCCCTGTTGGGCTAATTGTGATGTTGTTTTGCTTTGACCTCTGACTACTGTGACACAAACACATACTGTACACACAGCACCCCTGACGCCACAGTGGTTGTCTTTTCTCACTTTGGCTCTCCCTGCTGTGACCCCTTGACCTCTGCTCTCCAGCTACTGTATTGTGCAGTGCGTCTCTGTTGTGAGTGAGTCACCGCAGGTGTCCAAGGCACGGTAAATAAAACATCCTCCCACCAGTGGTGAAATATTGAACTGACAAGGCACTGAGGTGCTTGTCTTGTCTGAGATGGGGGAGGGGTGAGGGCCAGCGGGGCTGTGGATCCAGAAAATTGAGAGGAAAAAGCACTATGGTTAGGGTGAAACAGAGTGAAGATATGGGTGAAAGCACATCACCACAGAGAGTCCAGTTGGAAGAAATGGTACTAAAAGACAAGACTGATGGGAAGGAAATGGAAACTGATAATGGACCGCAGGCACGGCTGCTCCATCACCCTGTTTATTTTTCCCCTTTTTGTCTCTCACACTCAACAATTCGGACACAAACCGCACACAAAAACCGAGGCGAACGCAGGTCGCGTTGGCTTTTTCGGGCTTGAGATGTGTATGGGTTGCTTCTTTGTTCGTTCATTAAGAGCCTTGCTGAGTCATCCTCCAGAAGCCGCGCATGGCCTCACACTATCTCAGATCCATTGTCACATCAACACCACCACATGCCTGGGAGGCTGTAGCAGCAGCAAAGCACAGTGCACAGCTCTCTCTTTTGTGTCTGTCTGTCACACATGCAAAAGAAAAGCGAGGGGGCTGTTACTCGTGCTGTAAACACCGGGCGCTTCCAGTTACTTTCTGGTGCGGCCGTGTATTTCATCGTTCATAAAATGTGCCCCCCCACCTCCCCAACCCCCAATAGATCACGCAAGTTCTCACGATTCTGCAATAGGTCCCGGAAATTTTTGTCATTAATTCTTCTAGAAAGTGTAAAACTGCACATTCGGGTCTGATAAGATATGAGTGAATGAACACTGGATTGAACATTTACAGTAAATCTTGCATAATTCTATACTGTATGCATTTGGTTGCATGTTTACATAATGCGTCTTTAACCCTCCGAGGCCGATGGATGTTTCCATTAGTATCTTTGTGATAACACAGCGTAGAAATATGGTTCAAGTGTTGTTACAATCTGTAGACTCTCCACTTTCCGTTTCTTATTCTTGCGAGATTGTAGATGACTCAAAGCCCGAACTAGAAGGCCTTGAAGCAGGCGCCTTGGTTAAAGCAGAGTGAGAGACATCACTTTGACTCAATGATATTACAAAATCTCATTTTAGGCATTTATTATACATTTGTCTACTATTTCATACATATGTTGCACTATTTTGTATGAACTTAAGACTTTGGTAAGCCCCTTTTCAATTCATCCACATCAGTAATTTGGCAAATTAAAAAAGAAAAATGATGAAATATTATCTCTTTGTACAGAGGGTCAAAAAAGGGGCCTCATCACAGAAGGTAGTTCAGAAAGTTGTGGTATAAAAACTTGAGCATCATGTCGTATGCAACCTTTTAAAAGGTGAATTTAAGAAATAATTTAGAAATCAAGAAAATATCTTTAGACCTCAGAGGGTTAAGTGTGCACTTAAGGTGATGACAAACGATTTATCCCCAAGGTCCTTTGTGCCTCAGTGCCAGACACTCAACTGTGGCCTTTCACTGTTGTTTAAAACTTTTCAAAAACCAGCTAAACTTGGACTATAAATACTTCAGTGGCCGCAAGTCTGAAATGAAAGTATACCTGCTGCATGCACAATAACACAAACAAGGTCGCTTTACTTCAAGGAAAAAAAAAAGTAATGTGTTAGGATTCCCCGCTGCGTCTCAATATGTAATTTAGCCAACCCCTTCCTGTGTACCACGGCAGAAACACAGACACTAATTACTACTTTTCAGCTCGGAATCACAAAAGAAACTAGCACCTATAACAAACCTCAAATCAAATGCCTCCATTATTTTGATTGGCATTGGTATGGCGCAAATGGGTATGGTATAACATTTCCTCTCTGTGTGTTTGAGGTATTTTTAAGTTGTCAGTCAGAATTCTGTGCAGACCCAGTGGATGTGAAAGGAAGAAAAGAAGTCAAATTAAATGGGCTTGTACGTGTAGGCGTATGTGTCTGCATATGTAGCCTGTATATGTTGTACTGTATATCGCCGTGTGAAGGGGCATGTCAGTTCTATATTCAGAAGAAAGTGCACCTGAATGCTATGTGCCTGCTGAGATAACTACTGGTCATAGACTGGAAAAATCGACACAGATCCAACCTACAGGCAGGTGGGTGTGTGTGTGTGTGTGTGTGTGTGTGTGTGTGTGTGTGTGTGTGTGTGTGTGTGTGTGTGTGTGTGTGTGTGTGTGTGTGTGTGTGTGTGTCCGCTCGTATGAACTCTCGCGTGCATGCAACGCAACAACTCTTTTCGAAATCTTCTCCACCGATCATAGTGAAAGAGTCCATCCAAACCCAATTGCGAAACAAACACTTCTTGTTTGTTTATGTCCAGGGTGAACCATTGTTCCAGAGCCGTGGACAGTGTCCATCTGGTGAGAAGGGAAGCCATAACTACGGGCAATGAGGATGCATTCTCACATTTGTGGAACCAGTAAAAAATTTGGCACTTTTTGCTTGATAAATAAATCATTAGATGAGAAATAAAATAGTTAGCAGTTATCATTTCAGCACCAGGCATAACCTCTCTCCATCCCACAAGACCAGCAACAATCTGTTGCATTTTACATGTGTTTTCTCACATAGCAGTATTATTCTGTCTAACAATTCAACAACCAACAAACTGGAATGACAGCAATGTACAATACTGGAAAATGGGGATGTTAGTTTGAGATGAACATCTTAGATTGACATTGTTTTGTGTTGCTTTCATCTTATATCTAACATGCAGTGAAAGTAGCAAAGACACAGTAACTGGTAATAGGGCCTGAGATCAGAATAAAAGGGGAAAGGAGAACAAGTCTCGTGGGCAATATAACCCAAGTCAAAGAGCTACGGTAAAACATTTTCACGGATGGAAATCAATAATGACGACTCTTTAAAAAAGTTTTTCCTCACACAACTTAAAAAAAAAAACTAGTGAGTAGTCAGTTCTCACTGAGTCTGTAGCAAAACTTGCTGTATTATACGATTCTTCTCGAGCTTTGATTTATATCATGTGTCTAAAAGATTTTGTAGGAGGACGATCAGCATAGCAAGATGGAAAGTCCTGTAATACATGTACCCAAAACACCAACATTATATATATATATATATATAAATTACAAATATCACTTTTCTCTCTGTTTACCTTGAATGACTTTGAAAGTTCCAGCATGCATTTTTCATCTCTACAAATCATGTTTCCCCACACCTCTATTAGATCTAGTCTTTTAGGATTGTAATTACATAAACTCTTTATGTGATTAGATAGCTGCTGTACACCAGCTACTAATGTCAGCATTGGCTGTAATGGGAGGTAATGACGCTAGATTTGATGCTGCCCGACAGAAGGACATGAATCAGAGGATTAATGGACTCATTCGAGCCATTAACCATTAGGAGTAGTTAACTGAGGTGACTCAGTGGATGCAGCCACCAGCTGAACAAAAAGATGACGCTGATGATAAAGATCAGCGTTGAAACTGATTTTGAGATGTCAAAAATTTGCTGTGTGTATTTGTTGGTTTTTCAAAACTAGGTATTGAACGCAGACTTCCTTTCGAGAAAACTGGAATGTATAAGGACCCACTTGACTCACCACATTCCAAATGTAGAACAACAAATCTTCAATTTAATTGATTCCCTTTTGCTGGGCTCAGATATTGGCAGGTTACTCTCCTGAAAGTCACTGCAAGTGTGAATGAGAAATCCAACAGGCAGACCATCTGTACACCAAACTCAAATCCAAGAATGTAAAAGTGCTCATGAAATCTTTGTTGGTTCTGATTTTGTCTACTGATACAGCATCCCATAGAATGAGGTATCGCTTTATTCAGACACAAGAAATCAGTGGCTGTCTTCATGGCTCGCCGTGCCCGTGTTATGTAAAGACAGAAGACTGATTGGTTGATTTGTGGGTAAACACTTCCTGTCACTCTACCTTTGCGATGGTTTCAGAGACACGTAGCCCTGCCATGGTATTATTTATTAGTCCTGGCTGATTCCCAAACATTTGAATAGGGAGATTAAAGCTGCTGTCATCACTGACAATTTGACTCTCACTCACGAAACGGGTTTTATTTTGGAATACATAGAGAACAGCCTTTTTAATATAAATATAAGATAAAGATCCCCGGATGCAGCTTCACCTTTTCATGACCGTGTCACCACAGATCACTACCTTTCATATTTAATTGATTAATGAGGAAATAATTGCCACTGCGTTCAGTATTTTGTTTCAGCGTTTGCATATACCACTTCTGTTATTTGGGCTGATTTGGAAACTACTAACTGCTAACTGTGTGCGTGTGCTTCTATGACTGTCTGTCTAAACAAACACATTTATATCAAATTGCTGATTTGAGTGTAATTTAATCCAGCCGAGGCCTCTGGATATGAAGATTTTAATTTTTCTTTTTATTTCCTTTGTTGTCATTACATCTGTGTTGCACTTTTTTTTTAAAACACCTAGAAGAGTCATTGGGCGATCTGGCAGATTCTTTTTGTCGTGGTGGCCTGAAGGATAGCAACAAATACTTTGCTCCATTTTAAGTTAATGGCCAATATATTGCTTAACAATTGTGCACAGAGAGGCCGTTACATCCTGAATCAGACATGTACAATAAACAAAACTGCAAAAAAATAAAGAAGAAAAAAAAAAAAGGGGGACATGAGTCAGATAATCAAGACGGCAATTACCATTTGCATCTCTGCTGCGTTTATGTTCACACCGAGCACTGAGCACTTTCTATTTCTCTTTCATACCTTTAACCTTCCCCCCTAAGTGAATCAATAAAAATCACATGTAATCATGAAAGGATTTCTATCTTTCTCATGAGTGTGTGGTCACTGCATAGCTGACTGCACTGAATGTAAACAGAAAACCATTTGTGCCAATATTTACCTTACTTACAACATTTTTATTGTCCCACCTGCTAAACAACAAAACTTGAAAAACAACGAACCCGGGGCAGTGTTTGCCTCTGGAGTGTGCAGCCGGTTTATTACCTGTGATAATGTCTACCTGTAGTTTAGACTCTGGCTAAATTACTTCAAAACAACACACCAACGAACACGGGAAAAAAATGTACAGGCCTAATGTACACACAGATGCTCACACGAATGCGCGCACACACACACACACACAGTAAAGCATCTGGTGGTTATATTGTATTTGCCTTTTAAGTGACTAACAGCTGTCCCCTGGTTGATTTCTAATTAGAAAGCTATTGATTACGCTCAATACCAAACTTCCACTTTAGGCCTGATGAGCAAACACAACAGATGTTTCAAAACATCAATATGGGAGTCATTATTTAATGAATGTCATATTTTCACTTAGTTTTAGTACCCTGTTTCAAAACATAAGTACCAACACTTTCCATTATTAATGAGCTGCAGGCGCCACCACAATTCACAATTTGAGAGCGTTGCAGTTTTCAACCGGTAGCTTTGGATTATGTCCTTTTAAGCAAATGGAGAAAATGTGAACCTAAAATATGAAATCTTTTCAACTTTCAAATTATTTTTCAACTGTCTGCATAAAATCTGCGTTATAATCCGGTGGAAGTAAACTCATCAGCAAATGCTGCATTTGCTTGTAGCTGAAATGATTAATCAATCAATGATGCATTATCTACTATTTCCTGTATATTCTATAATATATTTCGTCTATAAAATGTATTTTTTTTATAAACAATTCATACATTAGTTAAATAAATAAAATAGATAAATAATTAATAAATCGTCAGTTGCTTATAAGCTAGTTTTCTTAGTGTACTATGAAGATGCACCTCAGTGCTCTCGCTCAGCTCTGCATGGTTAAATTTATCTCACTCACGAAAAACAAAGTGCCAATGGAGCAAAATGTGAGTTTAACACAAAAGGGTGTGTGAGTCCAAGTGTTATGTTTTTTGTTTTTTTTTCCAGGCTTTTACCAGGGGGACTGTGGTGTGGGCTGAAGTAAGATCTGGTGCAAGAGGCTTGCTTTTGATGTTAAATGTTGATTTACAAGTTTTGACGGCGATTAAACAGGCCTCAGGTTCAAAGGCACGTTTCAGCCAAGGCTGCTTGAGTCACGTCCCTGCCCGCGCGCTTCGTCCTCCAGAGGATCTCTAATGAGAGAGTTGGTTTTTTTTTATTTATTTATTTTTTTCTCCTGTGTCTGTGTGTCAGCTCCTCTTCTCCACTGTAGAAGCAGCAGACGTGTAGAGAGACAGACATGGCCAGAGAAGTGAAGTGCCAGGAAAGTTTTATGCCGCTGCTGTTGTTTTGGAAGCCATTTCCGGCCTCATTTGATTAGTCCGGCCTTGTCAATAGCCAGTCTTTCCTCTCTCCTGTCAGCTGATCGTGACAACCGGTGTATTGACTGACACGTACATATGCTGCGCACTCTTTCTCAAACACTCGCAAAGATGCCACCTTATGCCCTGACACTGGTTGTGAGCCACGCCGGTTTAAAAGCCACACGGTGCAAAGTTATTATAACAAGGAACACTGTGATCTCCTCACGAAATTGCCTGTGACCGCTCAGGCTTTCAATAGTCCTGCGAGACACAAGGAAATGACATTACCTGTTAAGTTGGAATATTTCTCACCAGAGGAAATAGAGTTGAGATGCGCTACCAAGAAGGTTGCTGATGGCAGTCCTCTGGAGTAATCAACATAGATACAATTACTTGTTAGTAGGAATTCTGTTGTTAATAAGAATTATACATAAAAATTTGTTTGTAAATTGGCTTCACCTGCAGTGAAACTTCCCGCAAAACCAAATTTTCATCAAACTCATGTGTTTCCTTTATTCTTTAATTATAATAACATTATCATTCATTCTCTTCAGCGAATGTGTGTGCATGTGTGTATCCACAAATTCACTGTGCCCATGCGTGTGTATGTGACATAACACACAGCAACCCATCACTAAACCCTCTTATCCTTCCTCTGGGGGCACAGCTTAGTGTAAACAAAGGGAGCGAGAGTGAAGAAAGGGAGAGGCGGAGTGGATTATCATCCCTCTCCTCTTGAATCCGGGGGAGATCAGCGAGTCATTTACACAACATAATTCATTTAAGATGTATTATTCCCCAAAAACTAATGGACTTAAACACAACAGCTGTTGCCAGCTTATGACACACTCCAGTCAGTTGAAGCAACCAATCAAGGCTAGTGTGTCGTGTCCCAGCATTTAAGCTTTCCCCCTTGGCACCCTGGGAAATATGTGTGTTTTTTTTTTCTTTCTTTTCTTCTCACTGGGTGCAGGTTCTGCGCTTCACTTAATGTCGCTCTAATGAGAGACGGTAGGGATTTGTACACTGTATACTTCTTACGTACGCAGTTCTTCTACACACACACACACACGCAGGTTTGTCCCTTAAGAGCCATGTCCCTCACTGAGTGCAGCATAGGTACATCCGCCGTTACCTTGGTGACTAATTCGTTGCAGAGCCAAGAAACACACAGACACATCTTAACTCAGCATTGCTCTGTAACAGCAAAGATAGCATTGTGCTCTTTAACAATACAGCATAAGTACAATGAATGAATTTTTATAAACATGGGTGCACTGTTGCAATGGTCTTTTAATTTTTGCAAAATATACAATTTCATTACTCTTGACATGTTTTGTGAACAATACGTACTCATCTCTTCTCTTTTTCTCATTTTGTCTTTCATTTCCTCTTCCTGCTGGCCCGACTATTACCTGACCGCTGTTGTTTCATCAACAGGTAAGCGCACAATTTCCTGTACTCTGAGACAAGTCTGTTATCTGACTTGGTTCCACCCCCTCGAACACATCCATTTGTCCCTGACTTGATCAAAGCATGTTTGCCTGACAAGTACTGAGGCATCAGTGATACTGCTAATGTTACATTCAGTCCCCAGGACTGAAAATTGTGGCCAAAATTATATTTTTCATCACTTTCTGCTTTATTCTATTCAGTTATTGAATATGTCTTAAGAATTTTTTTTATTATTATCAGTGATCCTGCCTTTAATATAAATATATTTTTTTTTACCACTTTTCAATGGTAAGAATCACCAGCAGAATATACATGGGATGTCATAGGTACCTAGTGTTCTCCCTAGAAATGCTAAGAACTTCACCTATTTTTTACTAATTTGCACTAAAGGTTCCTCATCAGTCCCCCATTTCCCCTCAGTTGGATTTCCATACAGTCGTGATGTCATGAGATGCATTCTCCAGAGCCAAGCAGCACATCATTGAATGGTGCAGTCCTGACATTTAGCATTTACGAAATACTATTTTCGAAGCAGAATAATTAGCTGCCAAACTTTGGCATTGCCTGTTGACCCTGTTATGGACAGAGCCTTGGACACAGCAAGCTGTGCAGGTGTAATGGAATTTACCTGACTTTTCCATAGAGTATTGTGTATGTTGAACATTTTGTCAGCTGAGTTAAACTTTCCTGAAGTTACTTCGACTTAACCTTTGTAGAGAGCGTCTCTTTAACCCCCTCCTCTGTAGACGTTTAAGTAAGGAACAACAGTGAGTCACTGATAACTTGGCAAAGATGAAATTAGAAAATTTGAACACAAACCGGTTGCTCATTATGTCTAGCCTATTTAAGCTATATAAAATGTGTGCAATTGCCAATAGGCGGCATCCACCGGCATGAAAGTGAGAAAGGAAACAAATCACTGTTGAATGTTTCTGTTAGAGCTGAAAAAAAACTAAGCCTGCGAGTGTGCTCAGAGTGTCAAACACAAGCAATTAAAACTGTAGACCTTTGAGCGAAAAGTGTCATTCTTCTTATTCTGAGTGACTGTTCTCGAAGGAAAAGTAGAAGCCCTGAGCAGCAGCAACCCGAGCATCTGTTTAACAGTGGTATCTTCAAAAGGGGTGTTCTGTGGAGACAGGGGGCCTTATTTAGTTAGGAGTTAGAGGTTAGCGGGAAGCTTTCAGGGGTCAAGCCACTGATGGTGGCTGCAGTAAATATCTGTAATGGCCAATAATAAACAGAGAACATATAAGGTCCCTGCTATTGTCAGCAGAAAGCTCGATACTACATCATTCTAATGGCATCCCAAATGGACAATGTCTGCCACTGTCTCTAAGCACCCAAGGCAGAAACAGCCACCACCCCTTTATCTCTTTAACTACCCAAGGCCTGGAGAAATACACCTTGTGGTACCTCATAAGATCTAACCATCCACCACTATAAAATTCAGTCCCATGAAAAGGTCTAATATTAGTTCTGTTCTGCCACTTTAACTGGCTTGCTGTAGTGTTGGATAACAGTAAATCTTTAATGCTCTGGGGCAGGTACCCACCTGCACTTATCCCACCTATGCAGGCAAGGATTGAAATCATTAAGGTAGTACTTTTACTTCTGTCACACACACTTAGATTTACCAGAATTTCCGAAAATTTTCTTACAAATGAAATATACAGTAACATACAGTAAACGTTTCAGATGTTCCAGTGTAAGTTCATACATTTTAACTTGCGCTGACCCTATGTTAGCATAACACAGATTGTGAAGTAATGCTGTCATTCGAGTGTAAGCGCTCGCACACACAGGCGTGCTCACACAGCATGAGTCACCGAGAACCATCATATTATACTGTAGAGCACAGACCCGCAGTCAATAATGTTAATATCCACTGTCTTCTCATATATGGTACGTACTGTGGCTCATGTAGACCAAAAAATCCTGGTGCACACACCACCAAATGGTGTTCTTTGTACTTGGCTCCTCTGTATCCCACTGTCCCACCGAGGAATACTGAACATCTTCAGTAGCAGTCAGCTAAAAGAGAATCCCTCATACCCACGAGTAATGTTTAAGCTTAAAAGGCTTTGTGTAGGTTTATTGTAACCCTGCGAATGCCTATCCCACCACCACTGAAGGTGCACATGTAAACCTGTAATATCCATTGGAATGATTCCAGTTGAACAGAAAATGTGAAATGGAGTGTCATGTTGATATTTTTGAAAATGAAAAGTTGAGCTCATGTGCAGCGACTATGTTGAAGAAGTTTACATAATCAACATAATGTAAAGCAAACAGAAACGGTAGTGGATATCAATCATGGACAGTGGCTTAAAAAAAACCCAAAAAAAACAAACTCTGGTCATTTTTTATTTTTGCGGGATTGACTGTGTAAAACTGTGTAAAATTGGGAGGATTAAACAGGTAACCTGTGCGGTGAGTACAATGTGAATTGCCTCCATAGCTGTACTGTCACAGCCATCGTACTTCAAAGTAATTCACACAGTCATAAGCATTGGACTTTGTTGTAGAGATTCAGTTTTGATTGGCATACCCCTCGCAGAATATTCTGCAAAGAAACAAACATTTCGTTTGAAGAGTGATGCTGATTAACCTTTCCCATAATACAGCAACGTGACGAGCGACAGATGATTTCTTTTTTTTTTTCTTTTTTTTCTTTTTTTTTTCTTTTTTGTGATGTTCCAGGTTTCACCGCATTGACATTTTCACATTAAGAGAATAGCATATTGAATGTATATCGTGCAGTTAACACACAGAAGATGCTGTTTAATTCAGCATCTAACCATCGGCTGCCAGCGACGGGTCCCTCATTACCCATCAGCCCATTTGCCAGCTGCCTCATCATTACCCATCTCCCCTGGCGGCCCCTGTCAGTCAAATGCCTGGGAAGGAGCTGGAAAGTCAATTAAAGTGTGTTGTATGCAAGCCTGTCTGCCCGCCTGCGAGTGTGTGCGTGAGACAGAGAGGTACAGCAAGAGGGCAGGTGTGTCTAGAGTAAACAGTGTCTTGCTGAGTTCTATGTATTCAGTTCTGAAGGTGAATGATTTCTGTCCTTTGAGTCATTTTCTGAAGCTACTTTGCGGCCCCCAGTTTATGAGCAAGAGCTGGATTATGTGCAGCAGGAGAGCGACATATTCCAGCACACTCACACTTTTTTTTTCTTTTTTTTTTTAATATGCATGATGCAGTAAGGGTTTGGGGAAGTGGAATGTATTTTATTATATCATTATCCTTTCAGCATCCTTTCATGTTACTACTACTCTTACCACTGTGTCAGTAGAAGAATCTGATTAAGCCATTAATGACTGATGGTTTCCCACAATATACTGTTTACATGACTTTACAGACTGATACTGATACAATGTGTGACCAAACCAGCTACATATTTGTGTTGCATCCTACTAATTAATGGAGGGACCTCTATGTGCCTCTATGATTTTCCCCCAGGAACCGCTCATCTGATCAACTTCAAACTTTGCGGGTTTAGTTCAGTGTTTATCCCAAAGTGTTTCCATCAATTTTCAAAGCAAGAGAAATCCATAATTTTAATCAAGTGAGCGGTCCATTTCATCTCAAAATTGACTTCTTTTTATCAACTTTGAAGCCACTTTTTTACGATACACTTTGTTGATCTGTGTCGCTTTTGACTGTATTTGGAATAAGAAACTGGAATATGGACTTTAGTCATCGGACATCTGGATCTTCAGGTATCAGGGAAAAAAGCTGAACAAACATTTTGCGGCAGCTTAGCTCCCAGCCCCTCCCAAATGTCCTGTGTCTGCCGAACAGCATCAGAAAAAGATTTTTTTAACATAAATCTGCTTTATTCATTGTTTTTACTTCTTTTATTCACCTGGTCCATTTGTTTTGGAGAGGAGGAGACCTCTGCTGATAATTGGTAAAAAATAAAACCTCCTGAGTGATTGACACTGGAGGAATTTTAACTGAGAGAAGATGACTGCAATGATGGCACTGGTAGTGAATACAACTCCCATGATCCCACGCTACTTCACAACATCGCCAAACTCCGTCTTTTATTATTGTTTTGATTGAGAGACACCTCGGAGCAGAAAATTACATGTTGCACATTTAACTGTGCGTCCACTGACTCCTATACTCCCTTTGTTTTTATATTTTATAAACTGGCAGAATCCTGAATTCTAACCAACAAGGCTTATTGAGCACAAAGTTTGTGCATTGCTTTCGAGATATTCTTGTTTCTTCTTGAATTTTGCCAGGAATATTCAGTACAGTGGCGTGAAAAGCAAATTCCCAAGCACAACACAACAACAGTACAGTACATTTCAACCGCACATATTTCATAACCAGATGTTTTTGCCAATTGGCTCCATTTGTAGGTAGCCGGTGTACCAATTTCAAATTCAGTGGGAGGTGTAGCTTGAATTTCTCAGGTCTAAAGTGTTGGGCTAGGATGAAGTGCGTGTGGGTAGTCAAGTGTTTACATCATCTGAAAATGTCAAAACGGATGATACCGAAGTAGAAGCAAATGAACAGATGATGAGAAGTGTAGCGGGTGAGAAAGGAAGGAGGGAAGAGAGAAAGAGAAAGTTTTCTCAATGCCAGATGGAAGAGCAGTTGGCACCTCTCTCATTACTGTGGGGATGGATTTTCCTGTATCGCACCAGCACACACACATACACTCGTACAATCACACAAACAAGCACACACATGCAGAGCTACCTCCTGTCACTCCACACCACCTGCCCAGCACCTGGTCATCAAAGCAAGACCAAGGAGGGCTCTCATCCTTAGAGGAGAGAGAATGAATTAGAGCAATAGACAGAGGAGTGGAAGGGCACTAATGCCATATGATTTTACCTTTGGTTGTTGCGGCTCTACACTGACGCTGTTTTCCCTCTCTGTGTTAATCATCACTTTACTTGAATCAGCTCTCTGTCATCCTCTGCCATACTACATCTTTGTCCTTCTCTGTGCTGCGCGTCTGTTTTTATGTGTGGGCAGACGTGGATCTGTGTTGCGCCCTCACAATCAAGGCAACCGAGGCATGTCATGCCTGCGATGAATTAAATGTGACACAGATGGGTGGAGTAGCTTCCCCCTTTGATCCAAGCGGTGCAACAGAAGGACAGACCCTCACCAACACATGTCAGACAAAACTGTTGGGCACCACCAAAGATAGCTTTATGGTCCCATTGGATGTGAGCCAGGGGGTGATACCAAAGAGGGAGATGAGCACACACACACACACACACACACACACACACACACACAGACACACACACATTCACAGGAAATGGGACAGTGGACAGAAACACGGCTGCAATTAGTGAATATCGCCGCTGTCCAATGAAAACCACGTATCTCCACTTTTGATGATTTTACTATAGACGGAACGTGCACATTCGCCTCTGTCTGCTGTTAGCGTTGGGTATCTAAATGATCAGTGAAAAGATGTTTTATTACATCATCTATTTAACAACCACCTCCATTGGATGCCAGAGTGTCCACCAAAACCACGTATCTCCAGCTAGGGCCCTGCCGCCCCTCCCTCCCTTTGTTTGGAAAAAAACGTTTCTGGAAGCTAGCAGTAATCACCCACCGTCATACCACCGTCAAGGTAAAGTGTCACCATAAGCTTATTGAAAACTGTTTACAAAGTTCTAGTAGTTGACATTTGTATGGACGAGCCAGCATACTCAGCAAATTTTTTAAAACTCAGTGTTGATTGCTAACGCATAGCTCTCGATAGCCTGCTAGCTAACTGGCTTTTTACTGTGATTAGTTGACACTGATATATTTGTTCAATCAAACATGGTTGGCTGCCATCAAGCTCAACTAGCATCACCTCAGACAGGATATGGACACTGCCATGTTGGTAAACATAACCTTTTTTATGCAATGGATTTCCTGGCAGACTTGAATATTTAATACAACCTCTAGGCTAATGTCCTTCCTACATTGAGCTTTGTCAACTCAAAAGCTTTGTTTAACATGATGACAGTGTTGTTTACTCATACATTAGATCAAGATCCAAGATGTATTTAGTAACATCTGATTTTTGCGTACCTTCAGTTATGTTGACTGTGTGCACTGTTTAGTCTTTTTCAGGATAGACATGTCTTTCTCCGCACAAGCTTCGTGTATCGGTCAATGTTAAATACAGTAGGGAACTTGAAGCAAGGGCGAGGGGTCAGCAGCGAGGAAGAAGGAGAAGTTTTTTTAGTCGGCTAGATCAAAGGAAGCAAACTTAGCAACACTGAGTTATGTCAGCATTGGATTCAGTGTAGGCTACTAAATGTTTTCCTCTATCTTTTCAAGAATCTCTTAAAACTGACAAGGTTGATTTTCCTGATTTTTATCTTCATATGAATCTGAAAAGCAAGGTAGGTATTCTTAGTATTACTATTATTATTATTATTATTTAGTTGTTGTTTATTATGTTTGTTACTATGAATCATAACAATATTTTGTATAGAACCCTTCATACCAATGCAAAAGAAATGCATCGCAAAGTGCTTCACAGACCACAATGGAGTGAGAAATACTAAAACAGCACTCTGATGTATTTTAATGTATTTAATGCAGTATTGTTCTGGAGGCGAGAATTGCAGCATGTTTGCTAGTTTGTTTGCCATTGTTTGTGTTTAGCCACACACACACACACACACACTCTATCTCTCACATGCCCAGACACACACATGCACACACACAGAGAAACAGTGTGAGAGCAACCATTTTTTCTTTTAATCAGAAGGAGAAGGAGTTGAGGACAACTCCTCAGGGGGGGAGGCTCGTCGGGGAAGGCTGAGGAAGAGGGCAAATCCAGACACCTGGAAGGTGAACATCCTGGAAGGGAGGAGAATGAGTGGCCAAACCTATTTCGGGATGAGTAATAAGGAGCCAGTGTTAAAAGAAACGAGACAAATGGGGAAGCCATGCCAGTCTGGGGCCTGCCAAAAGTCCAGTAAACTACACTGCAATGAAAGGGATGAAT
This sequence comes from Seriola dumerili, assembly GCF_002260705.1. Taxonomy (NCBI): domain Eukaryota; kingdom Metazoa; phylum Chordata; class Actinopteri; order Carangiformes; family Carangidae; genus Seriola; species Seriola dumerili. The sequence continues at coordinate 4,097,423 of NW_019174704.1, forward strand.
CAAAGAGGAAGGGGATCTTTAATAAGTACTTTTGGAGGAAATTGAGCTGGAAAGAGAGGAGAATGATTTTTTTTTGTTTTTTTTTGTGTGTGTAAAGCGATGGTGGAAAGCAGCAGATGAATCCAGGAGATGTTGTGCCTAATAGAAGAAGCAAAATTCCTGTTAACCCTGGGCATTAAGCAGTGGTGTTTTTCAAAGTGGGTAGGAAGAAGAGGGAAAACTTGTGACAAAACTGAGAGAGTGAGCATGAGAGCAGAAGCGCAAGACTTCCTTATGACCGTCGCCTTGGGTCTTTGAAAAGTTCCTTTGCACCTTGAGCCTGTGTTCAAGTCCGTCAGTCACCTCCACATACAGCGTTCTTGTCCAGAACATGGCATCCAGCCTCCTTTCAAGTGTCTTCTTTACCCAAAGAAAGACCAGTGCAAAACGTGCGGTGGATTCAAGGTTGGGAACATTGAAGCTGCCACATGGGAGAAGCACTGCACAAGCTGAGAAGCAAAACGAAAGAAGAAAAGGCAGATACAAAGACCTTGGCGGCATGCATGGATCTACAGGGGCTTTTGCTCTGCTCGAAGCTGTAAGCCTCTATTCTAAGACCAAGCTCAGTGTCTATAACTTAACCATCTTTAACATGGCATCACATGATGCGACAAATTACCTGTGGCATGAGGGTGAAGCTGCTCTCTCTGCCAACGAATTTGCTTCATGTATGGTGTTCTCTCGCAAAGCAAACCCCTATGAAGAAATACGTCCTGTGGAGTGATGGATGCGGCTACCAGAACCGAAACCTGCTTTTTTTGCCAGTGAACTTCTGAAGTTTGCTACTGAAAAGCAGAAGCCAGTGACACACAAGTATCTTGAAAGAGGTTATACTGAAATGGAGTGCAATTCTGTGCATAGTGGGATCGAGAGAAGACAGTTGAGGAAACTAGGAAGCCCAAACACACACACAAAAATACTGTGAAGAAAGGGGTAGACTGGTAATAAATACACACAGATTGATTGGTAGTTGTAGACAAACTGTTAATGTTCATTGTGTGGTTGTTATTGATAGTGCAACATCACTTAATTTTATGGTGGACTACCTGCTTTTTATGTAGTTTGTATTATTAATGTATTATTTTTTATTTATATGACATTCATTTATTGTTCTTGTGCCATTTTTAGATGCATAAAATAAAATATACATAAAGATTACGTCTGTCCAATGTATATCATCTAACAAGTACACACTACAGTATCTCTATTCACTGGTAGAAACCATATACGCTTGATTTGTGGTAAAATGTTGATAATATTAAGACACATGCAGGTATATGGCCAAGACACAATACCACCTTTGACAATGCGTTGTTCAATTATTTTAAAAACACAGGATTTTCTTCATTTACTGAAAAGTAATGGTTTTGGACATACGTGGTTTTCAGTGGACAGTGACCATATGTAGTCAGAAATTCTATGGTGTGAACAGAAATGTGTGATAAAGTGTGTGATAGTGGTACAATACACCGCTCTATTGAGTGCTATACTTACACGCTAAGTTTTGAATAAATCATTTCTACAAGTGTGAACTTCTGTCTCTGAACTCCTGTCAGGCTGGATCTCGTCTACAGCTGTAGCTGGAAGGTTGACAGTCTGAGTTAGAGCTGAACAATGTGTTCCAATCAAAATGCGCAGGGCCTCATTGTCTGGCAGATATGTCACTCAAACAAGAGCAGACAGCAGCATTACGTTGCTAAACATTCCGAATTATCTGATGTACAACAACATAGTGAACATGATTATTGATGCTCGAAACTGTGTGGCGGTTGCTCACTCATCATTTTTACTTCGGAAAGAGTCTAACGTATGTACATGAATTAATTTATTGCCCCTCTCAACATTAGCTGGGTATTTTGGTCCGAATTTTGGTAGTATGAGTTACATTTTTTCCGTTGCTCTCCTATGGTGGCCCATATGGGTCAATGCAATACAGGAGCCACAACACAAATGCAAAAGCAACAACACAAATGCAACAGCCACGCAAATGGCTTTTGTATTTGTGTTGTGTTTGTCTTGAGCCATCTGGGCCACTGTACTCTCCCATATTCACTATCTATGTCTTGTAAAGCCAGACACGATTTAGATGTTGACAAATTCAGTGAAAATCAGTTTCTGCTTCTGACTAGATATGGATTAATCAGTATTGGGATGTGCTATATTTAGACTTTAATTATGTGTAACAAATATAAGAAAGCTGAAAAAAGCAGTAAATCTTAATCTGAAATTGCAGTAATTTAGAAACACATTTGTGTCGATATTTATGGAGAAGTTTTAGGTTTAAAGGTGTTTTTTTTTTTGATTGGGTGTGAGAAGGGTTTATGTTGTGATGGGAAGCACTGTCAATGATCTGTCTCAACCAAACGCCTACTGAGTATTGTCAGACCATGATGACTAAAATGAATTTTAGACTGTTGGGTATGATGATTAGATTGTGGGTAGAAGGATATAGATTGATGCTTATGGACCTATAGTAATTCCACAATTGTGCATAGACCCTCCCATTTCCTCTATTTGAGTGCTCTATTCATATTTTAAGTGGAGATCAGCTGAATCTTATTCCTTAGTAAATACAGTAACCGTTTTTGGGAAACCAATCATCTTGGATCACAAGGTTTTGTAAAACAGGACTCAAATAGAAGTTTACTCTTTTAAACTTGCTTCGTGACACACAGTAAGCCCCTGATTCCTGTTGTGTTCGTTTTCATTTTTGCTTTGACAGAAAGAAAAAAAAAAACTGCTTATTATTCATTAGCTGTAAGATAGATGTGGTGTTGAATGGCATTATAATGCAACAAAATCATCTTACAGTTACATGCAATTGAAATGCACTGCATTAAGTTGCACAGGTGTTAATGATATTGTGTCCAGCGTCAGTATGCAGAGAAGCCACCAGCGGGGTGGTTATGGGAGAAAACCCTCAGGGGGTCCTTAGCAAAAGGTCTTTGGGCAGGTGAGGTGATATTTCACAAAACAGGACACATCAATGTAAAGGAGCCCTTTTTGTCAGAAGGCCCAGAATGTGTTACACCTGCTGTTATGTTAATATTAGGAACACATTGTCATTTAAATTCATATTGATAATTGCACCCATGTTATGAATTAATTCACACTTGCACTTATTAACACCATGACATTATGCAAACTTGTTTCCAGACAGACAGGAGACAGCTCATCTATGAACAGGGCTAAATCAGTCTATTGATATTAAAATGGCTGTTTTGACTGTAATGTAATACATGTATCTAAAATACATGTGTCCTAATGGCATACTCAGGGCTATTTTTAATGCTATAGACTTGAAATATAATAGTTACTATGAGATGTAATACCACGGCTGCTTCTAAATTGGGTGGAGGGTGAAGGAAAATCATTTTGCTCCCGCCCTAATGTCTTTGGATATAATAGCCTATTAGATTCCTGCTTTATAGCATGAGTACTGCAGTACTTACACCAAACTGTCTCCAACCAGCCTAGGTTATTCAGGCTTAGAAACCTAATGAGAACAATGACCTTGTATTCCATTTGGATGTGTGGATAGTCCGTCTATCTCTGCGCCCCTACCCCCCATCACCACCCATACCCTCTCCAGACATCCATCTTTAAGAATTTCCTCCTTTCTTCATTCTTTTATCTTCTTTTTCATTTCCCCGTCATGTTTAGTCATCCTCCGACTCTTCTTCTATCTCTCTTTGTCTCTCTCCCTCTCTCCGTGGTGTATTCCACTGGGCTCTGCACAGGCATCCTAAATACAATTACAGTCCACAGCTGAATGGAGAGGAAAGGTCCTCTGGGATCCCTAGAAACAGGAAATGGTCAGGAGGGTTGGACTGAGGAGGGAACGGCAAATCCCTAATTCAATTGGCTGAACCTTGGCAACAAGCCCCCGGCGACTCTTACTGTGGAATCAGTGGAATCAAACAATGCAGCTCAAACCGCAAGAGAGATTTTCATCCACACTAGCAAACACACACACAAATTGACTCAAATGCATCTCATTTTCTCTTTCCCTAGCATTAGGTTTCTCCCTGTTCTTTGTCTTTTCCCATACCCCTTCGTTTATAGGTTGCACAGTGCTTGATAGTGGCCACCAAGTGATTGCCTGCAATAATGATGCAGCTTAAGATTCTCGGCGAGTCTCCGTAGCCCTACATGTTGTTCTGAACTGTTAAGATAACTGGGAAGGCGATCAATAACTGCTCTATGTGTTAGCAATGATGACCTCCAACCCAGGGTTTATGGGTTACACTTGATTGCTGAGGAGCTGCATGGCACTTGTGTGCACTCACTCACACACACACACACACACACATACACACACACACACAGAGAGACACAGGAGTGTGTGCAGAAGGGGAATAAGAAAATCAATCCTTAACAACACTAAATCTTTTAATCCACACTGTGGGTGAGCAACCTAGAGGAAAGGTCAGTCAGCATGTGTACATGCTCATAAGCATTAACAACTAATGTCTTGTGGCAAGAGCATAAAAGTGATTTTCAGGAAATCTCAGTTGTGTTATTTTGTAATTAATGTTAGGCCTACTTGATGCAGGGTTCTGAGCACTGTAACCTCAAAACAAACACCTCGGCAAAACTTTAAAAGCCACCAATTACGACTCTTACTACAAAAGCTGCAATCATGCAATCATAACCCCAGCCCTTTGTTAATTTAACATTATGTAGCTGTAGCCAATGACCTGAGAATAATGAACTGAAGTCATCAGTCAGCTTCAAGGCCTTTACAAATGACTTGAAGCCTTTCTTTGCTCTGAGTCACTAATACATTGCTAGATTTTGTTGACTTATTTGGAAATCATTTTCTTTATTCCATTCCTCTGTATGGCTGATATCCAAACCATTTAAATTGTGCTTCAGATCTGAAGATATTTTTCAGGTAACTGATGCTTTGGACACAAAGGCCAAGGATCTTTCCTCCCATCTTAAAAAAAGGTGCAACAAAGTAAATAAAAGTAAAGTTTATTTATTGCATTCCAACACACCTCCCACCCCTCGCCCTCAGGTCTGCATCCTCTCTGCCTGTTCTCCCTCTCTCTTCCTCCCGCTCTCCCTAAATCTCCATTCTCAGATGCGGTTGCCTCTGTTGCTCTAATGTTTGTGTGAATAGCAGTATTAGGCCCCATACCCTTACTGATAATTGGAACAAAGTGGGGGATCAATACAAAGGGCACACACAAACACACACACACACACACGCAACAATGAAAACAATCACATTCCACACGGACACACACTGGTGCAGTCGTATGCGCACAGTGGACTGGAGCACTGGAATCGATACAACTCAGGGGCAGGATTTTCCTCTGCATTTACAATGCATTGCCAAGACAATCTGAGTATTGAACATTTTGTGCAGCAGATACAGAGAGACCGAACTGTTTGTACTTGTTTGCGTGGTTACTCTTTTTCTACATTACTCTCTATAGCAAATTTGTACATTCTCATATCAGCCACGCTCCTCGACTACAGGATATGTCAGGCAAAGCACTAACCACTGCAGCTTATAGAAACAGCACCAATCAAAAAAAAACAAGCTAAATACCGAATGCTGTTTGTTTCCATGTGGTTTCATGACTAAGATGCGTTGAGCATTTTACATGATTTTCCAGAATGATTTAATTCCAACATTATTCTCTTGTGATAGGGCTGCGACAATGTCTGGTTGTTCTAATTAATCTTAACCATCTGGATGACAAAGCTTTTTCTATCATTTCAATTTATGTCTCCCGTTTATGTTCAGTAGCACAGCATACTCAATTTACCTTTACACAATAAATAACATCAGTCTTTAACAACGCTGCTCTCACCCAGACAGAAATGGATTCAGGGGTCACGGGTCTCTGTCTCTCCACGTATAACTGTCCGTCTTCATTCATGTGCGTGTGTATGCATTCGGTATGCATGGACGCACATGCATGTGCGTATTCCTCTAAATAAATGGCTCGTGTTTTACGGAGTTTCTCCTCGGGGAGGAAAGAGCAGCCAAGTGAGACTAACAGGCGGGTCTAAGTGGAAGTGTGCTGATGGGTCTAAGTGGAAGTGTGCTGATGTAAGAGGTTACTACATCCCATTAAAACAGGAAAGATATTTGATCATGGCCTCCAGTTGTCCTCCTTTCAGGACAACAGCAGTATAAATGTCAGTGCAGACAGTCAGTGTTTGTCTCTCCACAGGTAGCCCATTTGTCTGTTCAGTGGTGGAGAACCACAAGAGTTCTGTTGACTTTTGTTCTCTCTGAAAGTCTGCAGAAGTTAAATTGCTTTAATGTCTTGAACTGAGTGCAGCCTAATGACATTTCAATTTTTTTGTATATCATTACCATTTCCAAAAGGTCAACTTTGCTAGTGCTTTTTTTTTTGCCATAGTTTAAAATGCATTTTTGGAGTATCTGCTGTTCATATGAAGTGTATGAGATTTTACTCGTCTTTTATCGCAGAACAACAAAGTGCATGTGCAGTTTACACTCTAAATATAATCTTAAATATTACTGTTAGTAGCATTTAGTGTTCATCTTTGATGACACGTCCAATTAACTGGTATGGACACTTGGGTTAAGGAAGCAGAACGAACTTGAGACCCATGCAGCTAGTTGTATTTTGATTGGATGTCAGACCTGTCCCATGGGGTGTAGGCGAAAGAAAAAGAGTCAGGAGGAAGAAAGACAAACAAAAGACATTAACTGTGTGTAATTGATTTTTCTGAAGTAGATTTTTTTTTCAAGTTGATACTCTGAGAGGGGGAATATTATCTTATCAATTAACGGATAAAACAAATTGTCGACTGCTGGCAAAATATAACTGAATTAACAGACTGTTACCGGCATGGAGATACTTCTTTTATTACTTATTGCATTTTCATATGTATAAGGTTTAAAAGATAAAACCAGAGCAGGAGCCAACTGAGAAATGGAGGTGTTATGTTTTAAACTTAGGCACTAATTCTTTTAGTTATGCAACATGAGAGATTGAATATTTTCCTTAAATTGTTGTGGCAGTTGAAGTTGTCTCAGATGCCATGCATATCAAATTCAATTAAATTTTAATTTGACAAGATTGTCAAAAACAAAAGAAATTAAAAAATCTGCAAAATATCAAAATACTTCTTTCCTTCTTGCTTACAAATGTAATTATGTCTGTGAACCATTATTTAATCACATCATTCAGGTTATTGTTTAACCACTTAAATAAATCAATATACATGTACACACAGTTAGTGAAGTATTTTACCATCCTGCAAAGATGCATCATCTTCTAAAATCAAACTGTTTTTGTGCATCATTATGTGTTGGAAACATGGTGACAGTGATTTCATTATCTCTAAACAGGGACACTACCTTTTTCTCCTTTGCAACATACAATGGGCAATTTAAGTGTTTTGCACCATGGAAAAAAAACAGTCAGAAACTGTTAGGGTTAGGGTGTGCCTGTATGAGGAAGAAGCTGTTGAGAAAATAATACCTGAGTAAGTAGTTAACAGCGTCTGTGTACGTATGCAATGCACATATGCATGTCATTCGTGTCAGCTCTCCATCACAAGTAATTGAAACAGACATCCATTATTTACCGCTGTAATTAAAATTTTCCTCCCTTTCGCACACAATTACTCTTTATTTTATACGACATCACAGGCATCCAAGATGTCAAAACTTATCTGCCAGATCTACATGTCTACACAAGGCTTTGTTCATTTCATCACACTCACACACACACACACACACACACACACACAAACCTTTGCATATTAACTTTGTCAATATAAGTCATTATCAGCCTCTTGGAGCCTTGAAATATAAGCAGGGATTGTTAAGACATAATGAATATAAAATAGATGATGTAATGTAAAAGAAATATTACATCAATCTTGCTTATGCAATGTTGATCATTATTCTTACCTTATACCTCAACTAAGCAATCCGAATGTTTCATATGGCTTTAAGTTCATATGTCTGCAAGAAGAAAGGCATTATTATCTGATAATGTTAGAGTTCAAAAAGACCTGAAAGTTCCACAAGTTAGAAGAAAAGCCTGCAAGGAATAATCATAGTTATTGACATGAAATAATGGGAACTTAAAGTAGAGAGCTAAAAAAAAAAGAAAGAGAGAGAGAGAGAACAAAATAGAGGGAAAATGAATAACTGGAGTAAGATTGCGTTAATGTACTTCGGCAGTCTTAACAGGATAGTCACATAATGCCAAGACTGTTGAAAGATAAAAGGCCATGCGACATCTCTCGATGATGTGTTGATTGCTATTGTGACTATATGTTATAAATGTCAAAAATATTTTCTTACAGGAAAATATTAGTAGCACATGTAAAAATTGCTAAGATTCTCCTTTATACCTTTCTAAATGCATCTGTATTTGTTGTATCAGTCGGTCACTGCTGCGTATTCATCTGTGATCTTCATAGACGTTCTGGATTTTCTGAATTCTCAATTAACTTTCTTCTGAGAAGCTAAAACTATGTCTTTTTGCAACCATAAAGTTCACCTGTCAGTCTTGACATTCATTTGAATTGTTATATGCACTGTGATTCCTTATTTGACAAAAGAGTTACAAGGACCGAATGGCTAAAATGGTGGATTTTAATCACAATGTGTCCATTTTCAAGCCATAATATACTATATGCAAAATATCTAGACTACACTACTACACTAAACTTGCTGTAAGCTCAACATGAACAAGTGCAGGCAAGTGCAGTTGTATACTGTAAATAAGTTTGCAATATCAGTTTACAATAACAAAATAAATGTGACAATGTATAAGAAAAGCATAAGAGAAATAACCATACAATAAAAACACATTAAGGAAGATATAAATGCATGACAAAACTTTGTAGGCTGGAGTAAATCAAGAAATATGAGGAAGAAGAGAACATGATTCATAGTCGACAGTGAGGCATATTTCTCAGAGACATTCATTTTATTTTACAATGAAAGACAGGAATTGCCTTGGAGGTCCTGTTGGAGCTGAACACATTACTGCAAGACCCTAGAATGAAAGAAGCTGCACTATTAGATGGAAGACAAATAAAGCTTGAACAGTACCAGGGCAGATAGTGTCCCCATTGTGAATGTGTGTCAGTGGACATTGTAAAGGGCACAACAAAAGTTGTTTGTGGAGTCGACGGGATTTATGGAGGTTTTGGTTGGAGTCAGTGCGACTGCATTGTAATTGCCAGTGAAAAAGTGCAGCTCAGTCTTGTTAAAGTTGAGCTTTAGGTGGAGGCCAGATATGTCAGCTCGAATTTAGTGCTGCTGGAATAACAGCGGAAGAAGTTCAGTTTCATGTGAAGGTAAGGTAAGATGGGGCCCAGGACAGAGACTTAGGGAACCTCACAGAGGATACAATTTTATACATATATCCAAACAGTCCCTCCTCCCTCTATGCAGGTAGACGAGCCCCCAGAGTGCAGATCTAGTGATCTCGAGGCCAGTGAAGTTAGTGAGAAACGGCTGTTCCTCGACAGCTTCAAAGACACTAACAAGAGGAGGGGAAGCTCCTGTGGAGAGAAGTGCTTTAGTGATTGTAGAGTCATGATGTTGTGGAATGATTTGAGCATTTTCTAGTGAGGGAAGCCAGTCAAGTCAACTAAGTGTAAAGGTTTTTCAGGCGCTAATTACTTCAAATTTAACCTACTAACAATATAATTTAAACTCCCTTAAAATCTCATTACCCAGTTTTAAAAGTGTGCTCTACTGTATAATGTGACCTTTTCCTTTTTCAAAGGGAAGCGAATTTCAGAGGTCATCTTGTTTGTGGTCTGCGGTGTCCTTGCCAGCATGGCCACATTAACTCAGTTTGTTTGTTTTCAGGTAATTGAAAGATTATAGAGATTATCCCACATACCAAACTGTTGGAAAAACAAACCACCTTTTCCTTTTTCTCCACTCTCTTTCCATCTTTGGTCAATCAAATCCATGCCATCTGTTTAAATGAAGCTTATATAGCCTTTTAAATGCCTTTTAAATGTTTCTGTTGTCAGATGACACCATTCACTACTTTTGTCCATTTAAAAAGGGTATTGAAGGTCTAATCTTGATTTTCCATAAATACTGAACAACTAAAGAAGCCAGTCCCCTAAAGCATTTGCGATAATGAGACGCATTGTTTGATAATGCAAAGAGGATTCGTGGGAGGTGTGTAAAATTTAGCTGGTAAGGTGTGAAGCTTCCTGGTTAAATTCTTTCAGCGATATAGCTGAAGTATAACTTTTATTAGATACTGCAAACGGTGGTGAGGTTTGACAGCCTCACACCTGACTGAGCAATCTGAATGTGTCTCTTGATGACCGCGGCGCTTCAGCGATAGCCCCCTCATTTCCATAAGTGCTGATTTGCCAGAGTTGACAGGTGTGATTGTACCAACTGAATACTTGCCTCACAGGACGAAAACATATTCATTCATTAAATCTCTGTGGACCGCTCCCCTTGAGCTTTATATATGCAGTGGCCTTTTTCCTGAGTTACCAGCTGACAATCACTGGTTACCACCCATCTGTGAGAGCATGGCTATGTGTCAGGTAACTGACATTTGAATGGCCTCCTCACTCACTCTGTGGTGTTGAGGTGTCAACACCTTTGTCTGGCCCTGACAGAAAGTCAGCTCTGATGGATATGACATTGCAGCTCCTTGACATTATTGCTCCCATTGAGAGGCCTGTGGAGAGTCCACACCTACAGGATACAGGATGTCTCTGTCTCTCTGGTTCACACACACACACACACACACACACACACACACACACACACACACACACACACACACGCACATGCACACACATTCGCACGAACACACACATCAAGTGAGCATAAAGGCATGAAGCCAAATGGCATAATCCTTCAATGATCCATCAAGTGTTTGAGGAGCCATTGTGTCCTGACCATTAACTGGGCGAGGAGAGCATCTTTGAGATGGTAATATTGCTGCTCTCATTTAGCACGTAGCCAAGACAAAATGCCAACTGCTAATCAGCTGTGTGTGTGTGTGTCTGTGTGTATGTCTGTGTGTTTGTGTGTGTGACAGAGAAAGAGACCATTAGGGCTTTTCAGAAATTCACATAGACAATCACCCTCATTATTTGTGTGGATAAGCCAGCCAATAATTGGGTTTTTGTTGGGAATCTTACGGAATGCAGTGCATGCTCAGTATTTATATAAAACTTCTATGAGGAGTGAACAATACCAGCCATTAGACAAGAAGTGGAGCACAATTAGTGGCTATGGTGACTGTTGTAGCAGGTTCCATCCAAAGATGCTACTACAAAGAAAGTTGGTTTGTATCTACAAAGGGTTCGACCATTGCCCAAAGTCTTAACATAGTATTTTTCTTTTCTCAATGTGTAGGTCAGTCGTAAGTACATTGATATTGTATTATTTTTATTATTTAATTGGTGCTCACGTTTCACTTCATTGAAATGAAAAGCATCATTTGTAGTAAAACTTAAGGCGATTAAATTTACTTTTCATGACTAAACTTTCATGAAAACTAAGTACGGTAGTGGCACCTACATAGTGCCACATAGAACTCACTTCTTTTGTTGTACTGTAGCACCTATTTGTGTGTGTGGGAGGTTTCCACCTCTTGGATATTTCGTTGTATACAAGTAATTTACTGTAATTTTGTGATATTACATGCTGCTACAAATCATCTAAGACTAATGTTGCTGGACATCCTGATTTACAAATTAAGTGCATCCTACACAGCCACAAGAATGGCTAGAATACATTTATGAAACTGAGCGCAGTTAGTGCACTCGGTGTATCCAGGGATTGGTGAAATGAAGGAAGAGTGGTCTAAACATAAACCCAAAGCAACACGTGCATTGTCCACACAAATATGCAGCATGGTGCATTGGGATGTTTGGGGACATTGTGTGGTGCACTGTGATGTTGGGGGCGGACATTTAACAGATGGCACCAGCTACCTCCCAGGATAGTAATGTTCAATTATCTGTGTCCAATTTACACCTTTTGCAACGGGTGAGAAAGACAGGGAGAGGGGAAAGTGAAAGAGAGTTGGTATAAACGAAAGCCAGTATAGACAGGTGACATTAACAATTGCAGGAATGTGAAGGCATTGTTTTTTTCATAGTAATGATAAGCAGGGTTATGTGCATTGTCTTCTGGAAGCTGCATCACAGTTTAGCACTGCTGTGTCCACCCCCCCACCCCCCTTTCCCTAACATAGCTCCCATGGGCTTGCGCCTGTGGATAGCGATAATAGGAGCATGTTGAGGTCAACTTTAATTTGATGGTGAAAAAAAAAGCAAACAAGTCGCAATTTTATTTATATATTTAGTTCAATTGTAACACTCGGAAGGAATTAGTTCCAGTTCAATTTGTTCAAAATGACCCAGATGGGTTCAAATTTGTCTTTGGTAATTGAACACAGTGTTTCTTTTGTTCTGTAAATATAAGATGGGGGCATGAAATGGGATTTATTCATGTTTCCCAGCCTCGGATGAAAAGTAAGGTACATCAGTACCTGGATATCATTTTTTTTAATTTAATCCGTTTTGTCAAGAAAAGTACATTGGTCTTTATTGTTCCTCCATACACATGTAATATTTCTTTCTAGAGCCTTGTTTCATTTCTCACATATGTTACATCTGCATGTTTCAGCATGCACTCAGCGATTGCAGTTTCTTCATTTTTGTCAGTGAAAACATTTTAGACGTTTTCCACCATCTAATATTTTTATTATACCTGGTGAAGTCTGCATCAGAAGATCTTAGGGGCAGGATTTGGAAAGAGGGTTAAATCAGAACACTGCTTTTTCCTAATACGGTATAAAATTTAATACATTTAAATATGCGCATGACTGATCGGTTGGTTGGGTGGTTGAAAACAAAAGCAACATTTAACCAGGCAGGTCATTTACAAACAAATTCTTATTACAAGGATGACCTGGCAGGACTCTTGCCAGGCCAGGCTGGTAGGAGGCAGGCACACCCACACACGATCACACAAAATATGATGGGGAAAACAGATGGACAGAATTTGGTGGGAGGGGAGGGCGAGAAGAAAACATCACAAAGCACCTCAGTTATGCAAATCAAAGGGCAATAGAGAAGCAATAGAATGAGCAAATATGCAGAAAGTATAAACAGTGATATAAATTTAGTTTACTGGGAGCAGCATTTCCTGCTTTCAGCCTGAATGAATCATAACTTATACTTAACGCTGTGCTTGTCCAGAAATTTGTGCAATTTTGGCTAAAATATGTCAATTTTAGGAGGGAGAATAGCTTCAGCAGAGATCAGCCTCATATTCAGTCATTGTTCTGTACATCACGACTCCACCCACTGCACAGGAAGAGAGTGAGCAACCACCTCGCAGGCTCCACAGCTGCTCTCCTATACATTAGCTGAATCACAAGTGAATATAATCACGGTTAAGTAACAGCTTCCCCTAGAGAACAACGCTTTTATATGCAATAGGAGTGAGGAATATCCTGTATGTAATATGGGTTCATTACCTCTCTTTTAGAGGTAATGTAGAGAAGGTAGGAGTGGAGAAAAAAAATGCAGCCCAATCTGAAAAAAAATATTTTAAGATAGTTTGATTATTATGAGGGATTTGTTTGCACTGGAGAAGCTGGAGCAGGAGACATCAGAGAAGAAGGTGCTTGCAGGAGGCCTGGCTGACCTGGTTAGCTGGAGTCGGTTTAACTCCCATGGGAAACCTGTGTGCGTTGCAGCACTACTCACTTCTCCACAGCGGCTTCATTAGAAACTCCACCGCACTTCTCTCCCCACTGTGTGCGTTAGTATATTTTGTGTATCAATTTACGTGAGTCCACATCACCCACACACTCTTGCAGAAAAAAAAATAAAATAAATAAAAACACTACAAAAGCCATTAAATTAGAAAGCTGTGGATGTAGGGATAAAAGGGAGGAGAATGCAAGACAAAAGAGCGAAAGCTATAGTCATGGACTTGAAAGGAGGATAAATCCATGCATGTCTTCGAGCCCTTTCTTCTTCTACTTATCCTTTATAGCTGTAGTCTCCAGTGAGCTGCTGCCCACTGAGACAGCCTGCAATCCTGATGCCCTAGAGATTGCCTATTGCCATCATTACAGAGGACCCCTTGCACTGCACACACACCACTGCATGTAAATGTGCAAGAGGGTGCACAAAACCTTAACACGCACGCACACACATACGCACGTACGCGTGCACATACATGCAACATTCATTAGGAGTGCACAGCCCAGGCTTTCAGTCGCTCCTGTTGGAAGTCTATTCTCCTCTCGACCTGCTGGAAAGCCACAAAAAACACAATGCCCTGAATAAAAAAAATAAAAAAATAAAAAAAGGGATATAAAGGTGATGGTTTGAAAATATGAGGTAACAGCCTGGCGATGAGTGAAGCAGTAACAATCACAGGGAGCTTGCACTGTTTGATGCCAAATGGTCCCCTGAGGGTGAGGCTCACTGGTCAGCTCCCCACAGAGACACAGTGAACACTTTGCCAATTTACCATCATTCTAGCCATTGTAATGCAACACAGCACAAACATGCCTTTGTTCACTGACCTTTGAATAATTCAACTCGAGCAAAATGCTATGACACATTTTTGATCAAAGTCTCACTATCAAGGGGAGGAGGCATTTTCCAGACGCTATGTGTTCCTCTCCACTGAGGATAAAAGCTTCTGCTCCTCAGCACGATCCCTGACTAACAGTAAGGATAAATAGAAAATCCCCCAGAAATATACGGCAATCCATATATTTGAATTAAAGAGAGCACCTGATGCTGAATAAAGCATTGCTGCCATATAACTCCTTATCCTGTAGGGATTTGACCTCTGCACGGGGTAAAAAATGAAGCCTGTATTATCTGAAAGTTTTCCTAGGAAATCTCCTGTCCCTTCACCCTGTGACAAATGGCTGGAGATTACAGGTTGGTGACCAGGCATACGCAACCACTTCAAAGCTTTGTCTGGAGGAAGCCATTTGTTACCCCCGAGGCATCTATCACAATATAACTTCACCTTCTAAACTATTCATTTGAAGAAGCAGAGGAAACAAAAAGCATCTGCTGAGTTATAGGCTGTACCTGGACTGTCCATCATGCAACGGCAGTACCTGTTTGACAGTGTGCAGTGCGTGCGTGTGTGTACGCAGTGTGCATGCATTGTGTGTATGCATTTGGGTGTGTCCATCATCCTATAGCAATTCCTGTTTGACTTTTCTTGTTGGAGAGATTCATGGTTTTGATATCCCTCGGGTGTTTTGTGGAAAATTGAAATGTGCTTCCTGAGCCCTGGGGGAATTTCTTTAAGGCTTTAAATGGCAAAATGGTATGAGCTGCGTGTGTGCATGTGTGTGTGCGTATTCATGTGCACATGCCTGTATTTGTTTTTTCATGGTTAAAGGGCAGTTTTTATAAGATGACCATAGTTCAAACCTACACTTGTCTTTTATCTTCTCTCCTCTAGTCTGATCCTCTTTCCTCTTCATCCCTCTCTTGTACACCATCCACTGGACTATGATGAATAGAAATGTTGCATACTATATTACCCACAGTAACATGATAAGAGCGGATTGAAGATGTCTGCGATAGGGCGCTACCATAGCTACAGTCCAGTGAGTGTCTCAGAGGGATTAATGGATTAATGGAGCTCCTGTCTTGTCAGTTTTTAGACAAGGACATACTCATCAAGAATTCATCCAGTGCCAACTGGATGTAAAATGATAAATATTAGCTGATAAGTTTGAACTCTTATGCGAAAATTCAGAATCCTAAACAGTCCCATGGGTCTCAATTAATGTCCGCTCTTCGTATTTATTCTGTGTGGAAAGGGTTTGGTTGTTTGTCGCGCTTGTGCCTGTGCCATGAGAAAATCGCATGGCTCTGTTTTTCTTCTACAGGGCGTCCCTGCTGCCCTAATAAAGAGCGCTCGTACTGCAGATATACTGTACCTGCCACTAGAAGGAAGTACGCGCTGCTAGACAGCAATCAAGCATCCCGGCTAACAACATAAGCTTATAGGTGCTAACATGATTGAACATGTAGCTCTCTGGCAGACAGAGCGTATGTAGAATGCAATCATAAACATGGAATTGTTCATTTCAGTCAAGAGGATAATTGCTCTGTAAACAATTACCATGCAAAGCGGGCAATCAGGTGGCTGGCTGCAAATTATGGTTATAAATAAGTCAAAATATGAGTGAGGCGGATTCACTTATAAAAGGCACTCGCAGCCCTCTGCATGAAAGTATGTCTTTTGAGACAAATCACATGTCTGTGTGAAAGGACAGATGAGGAGGAAATCATAGAGTAAGTCATTTCATAGCCACAGTAATAATGATTAGTCATTATTGACTGGCATCACAGTTATTACTGACATAGGGCAGAAAATACAACTTGTGGTTTAAGTTGTGCTTCAAAGCCTCCGGTTTGACAGCTGCACTTTTCGTGTTAAATATTTAAGAAATCTTTTTCTTTTTTTTTTCTTTTTTGCCATGTGGGATGTCAAATCTTTGATGTTTAATATCTCAGAACTGTGCGTGGTCCAGATAAAACCTGATAGTTCCAAGCTTACTATTTGTCTAGCTAGTGTCCCAGTTAATTAACAAGATATATGAAACTGCTCTAACCACGGGGGGGGGGGGGGGGATCAGGATCAGGATGGGATTCTGCGCTGTACATATCCGCCCAGTGTCACTCGTCTCTGATGAAGTCTGCTTGGCGTGCGTGGGACAGTGTGATATCATGGCAGCGTGGGTGTGTGTTGTGCGGGTAAAACCTGTGTGGTATGACCATGCATTTCGTAGAATTACAGGTTTTGGTATGTGTTGTGTCTGAGTTGTAGTGTGTTCAAAGCTGTAGCGGGCACATGTGTGTTTTTTGAAGCTGCTGTGACCTTTCTTACAGAACAGCTGTGAAGTCAAGTGACACAGGAGCTGTAAACCAAAATGTCCTGACATTAAAACCACCGGGCCACTGTCACTGAGCCCTTTTCCTAACACACCGCTGTAGCACATGTGCTGTTTCAGAACACACAACAGTTCTGTATTAACTGCATTTCTCTCATCTTGGGAACCAGAGCCAAGATTAATGTAAGAATTAAGTGGAATACAGATGCCTTTTGTTATATTTCTAATTAATCTCTAACTTTCAGGAGTTTTCATTTCTCTGCCAAAACTCGCAGTAAGTTAGTATTGGTTCACTAATGAATAAGAACATCTGTTATCACATGCCACAGAATAAACTTGCTTCTAATTGTGTGGCAGATGTCCACACAAAGTCTTTATCACAGCTTATACAAAGTTGTGGCCAACAGTTTAATCACCACTCCAAATAAACACTCATGCTTCGTTAGCATATGCTAGATTGCCAAATAACTATAGCAACAATGAGCTTAAGGCTATGAGTGGTTAAACTTTTCAGGTGGTTCAGCTGATTAATGGTCTTTGGGAAGTGTGTGATGTGTGATAATGCCTTTTTTCCATCGTTTTCAGACGTATGCTGGACACATCATCATTTATCACTGACTGGACATTTTCCATCACATCTACTTCAGAAACATTGAGATATTAGAAAAGTCATTATGTGCATTAACTGACTTGCAAGGAAATCACTTAAAGCTAATAGGTGTTTATTATGGGACACCAACATTGTGATGCTTCACTCAAATTGTAGTAAACACGCTCGCAAATAAGCTGGGTCAGCTGCGTTTCAGTTGATCTACACCAACATATAAACAAGTGCCCAAAGTAGCGGTGATCCATCAGGCGCCCCCTTTTTGTGTTCACCGCATGTTTGGCTGAAGGCCATCAGCAGTCGCCAGTAAACTGCGGATCCCTTGAGTCGCGATCTTTACATATTGCCTCCAGTCCATTCCCCGCACGGTCACCTCATCACAACGCAGGTGTTACAAAGCGGTGAGAATCATGATTATGTGGGATCATGTTAAACATTCCCAGACTTTCATCCAGTTTTCTCATAATTACTTTAAATATTCTCAGTTCTTGACCTCCATCGAAATAAAGCAACCTCTCAAAATCCCTAAATCCCTACCACATAACATTTAATTAACAACAGGTTGCTCTCTTACAATGCCTGCATGTTGTTAACAGTATGTAGTAGATTTTTTCTTCTTTTTTCTTTTTTAACTATTGATCGTGAACGTTCAAAAGTGCGCTGTGCTGTTGAACAGCCTCGGGGAGCCAGATTGCCTGGTGCCATTCACACACGGTCTGGTGATGGTGATTCATCAGATTTGGTTATCTTCAGCGTGACAGAGAAATCTGCAAGGCGTTCCCTATGAAACCATAAACACTGCTGTAGACCATCTTCAGGGGGTGGGTGGGGAGGTGAAACAAATGTTACCCAAGCGCGTGCATGTGTGATCAGCGCGTGTGCAATGCGAGCTCGTGTGTGTGCGCGTCCGCCTGTGCATGTTTTATGGGCGCTCAGGCGTTATGAGCAGATGATTCTACCATGGACAGGGTATGTACGTATAATTGCGTTAAGGAAGTGGAATCAAATATGCTAGATTAAATGACAACACCAACAGATGTGTGCCTCCCTGTAATGTGAGAAAACAAGGACGTGGTAGACAGATCTAATAAAGCAGGCAGTATGGTGGCAATAAGCTGAGTTAAGTAAGCTTGATTCCATCTATTAACACTGTTTACCATCTCCTTTATTACCCTGAGATGAATTGCGGCCCTTAGCAAAAGCTGTGCTAAATCAAATAAGATTTAAATACATTTGCTGCCAAATCAAATAAGATTTAAATACATTTGCTTGTGTTCATTGAGAGCTATTTTTATGCCGATGATTGTCTTGAAATCAAAAACGGTCACAAATGTGTGTTGGGATCGCAATGAGTATGTGTCACATTTCCGCTGAATGTTTTCATGCTCGTGAGTGTATGTGTGGATTGATGGCTCCATGTACAGCCAAGTCATAAGGTGACAAAGAGTGTGTTAAGGTTTTACAGCAATCTGCTCACCGGTGGAATATTGGTGGGATTCCAAAGGCCTGGAGTACATCTAACATACGGCAAAACAGCTGCTGCTGTACGAAAGATAAGCTAAACTCTCCATCATGCCGTGTGACAGCTCAGAGCGCCACGCTGCACACATCGATCTCCATAGGCTTTTCACTGCATGTCAGACGCTGAATATATCTGCCACTGTGAAAGAGACTAGCCCGAGGGGGCGAAGGAAATACAGAAGGGGGAGAGAGAAAGACGGAGGTAAGGAAAGGGTTAACGAGGCGGAGAAGAAAAGAAAAAAAGGCAGGTGAGACGAACTCCTCAATGAGCACAAGTTGAAGGGAGGAGAACGGAGGCGGAAATGAAGAGGCGAACAGGAAGGATGTTGCAACACACAACACATATCCTCTCAGGAGACTTATACCCCCCAAGGGAGTGTGTGTCACAGTAGGCAGTGTGTGTATGAACCATAACAGTTTATTTATGACGACTCCCCGCTGACGGTTACAGAGACGGAGAACAACCTGCTCGCAGCTCAGAGCTTTTCTTTTCAACCGCCGTACGGTCACGCGCTTTTTAGACCAACAGCTCCGGGCATCGTTTCAGATGAATACCTGGGCAAAAAAAAAAAGAAAAGTGGTTTACATGCTTCTTTATGTTCATGTCACAATTGTTTCTCTTCATGAAATAAAACGCAAAACTATGAATGTTTATCTAAAATGTAAGGTATTAATCACTAGGTATTGTGAGGATTAGTTCATTAATATAAAATGTATGCAGGAAGTTTCTGCAGGTGAGAGTCTTCCTAAGTTTCTTTGATGCAAACTGGGTCTATTTTCATCCCGCAGGACAGATCACACTTCATTCAGCTGCTGACACTCAGTTATCTCCTGTAAATGTCAGTGGGCTTTCACCTTCAGATCACAGGGTTTCTTTTTTTTTCTTCTTCTTTTTTTTTTTTTTTTTTTTTGGGGGTTGCGGTACCGTGCGGAGCGACGACAGATGGGTATTCTGGGTGGTCCTGGCGCAGCGGGGCGGGGGAGTGGGGTAGGGGGCGGGGTTAAATCCTGGTTAAGGGGTTAAGTCAAAGAACTATGTAACATTCTCTATCTGCACACTCAAGACACCATGAAATGAAGTTAAAGCTGCACGAAGTGGGTTTTTTTTTAACCACGAGGGGGCAGACAAATTCCGACGCACAGCAACTAATATTCGATTCTTTCAGACGACTGCCTGGTTACACAGCCGGCAGCAGCAGAACAGAGAGGGGGGAATCCCAGGAGCGAGTGTTGGGTTAAGATGTAGCACTGAATAAAAGAAACTGATTTGATCCCATTATTTTATTGTATTCTGTCCAATTAGGAGTATTGGCAAAGGTGGCCATTATGTAATTGATCGGATCATTCTCTCTCTCTCTCTCTCTGTAGCTGTAATATATAACATATGTTGCTGTAAAAACATATATGTTTTTTCTTCATCTTTTTGTCTCCAGGATCTGTCTTTCTTCTTGTTTTTTTTTTTTTTCTCTCCATGGGTTTTGACTGGGAGAGATCACAGAGTCACAGTTGTGACAGGAAACTCATACCTTGACAGCGGGGATGAAAGGCAGGAATAGAGCGGGGTCAGACTTTGCTTAGGGAATATTTCACAAAGCCATCAGTCTCATGCAGAAAGCAGTGTTGGCAGAGACGTGACACTCGCTGCCCTGGTTTTTTTTTGGGGGTGGGGTTTTCTGCCGGTCCTTCTCCCTCATATAACCAGTGACACAGCAGCAAGGTGTGAAATGTCCACCAGGCTGCCATGTATGAGTGCATTTGTGCACACGTGTAAGAGAGGAGTAGTGTAGTTTTTTTTTCTCACACGTGATCGTTCTTGCTTCTTGTCCTCGTGTGGTGTGCCGCTGAAGATACGACGACGTTGCGGACGAAGAAATGCGTGCAAATTGAGTTTAAAAGATTCACTACGGATCACAACAGATTACCAGTTTCTCTCTTTGGTATTCTCACTTCACTCTGTCTTTCTTGCACCTTGGCAAGCTGTGAAATTGTACTAAAGAAAACATAATCATCTCCATCAGCCAGTGAAAATTGCCTATCAGGATTTAATGGCACTCAAATGTATAAACAGACAATATGTACGTGAGAGTGGACGCAGTGGTCGTACTGTTTAGCTGCCGGTTTCTATCTCTACTCCTGTTTTCAGGTTAACTTAACCGGACAGTGACTTGAAATCCATTTTTCAGCATATGTTGATAGGCCACAATGGAAAAAATTCTGCATCCATTGTGCGGGCTACAGGGGGAATGATTGATAAATCTGTAATCGAAAGGAAAGCACAATATTTTTTTATAACCAGCAGACTCCGCACCTGCAGTTAGATTCTCTTTGTTCTTCTTCTCTCATTTCAGGCTCACTAGAGGCATTCCAATAGATCCATCAATTTGGCAAAGCAGTGTGTGTGAAGCATGGGAGTCATTCCCTCGGGATACACGCGCAAACACACAGACACACGCACACACTCGTAGACAATCTGTGTTGTTTATCCGGCTCGGCTGGTGATGCTCGCGTTGTTGCTGGTCAGGTCCTCTGTGTTGTGTGTTCCGCCTTTGCTTTTTAGATGTGGCTGTGTATATAAATACATATATATATATATATATATATATATATTACCCTGTATGGTTTTCAGCAAGCTGCTCACTGAACCCTCCCATATCGGGGCATATTCTCTGTTAGACGACACTCCTGTCTGTGCGTCTCCTCACTGATTACAGTGCTGTCATTCACAGCCTAATATGATAGTGCACCAGTGTGTGCATGCGTGACTGTAGGCTCTCACATACACACAAATCATTACTTCCTGTACGTCCACAAAAAAAAACAAAAAAAAACAGACTGCGTATAGGCACCAGCTACTGTAGTCTTGTCATTTCCGGCAAGAAATCAAATGAAGCGCAGCATTCACTAATCAACCACATGATATCTACAGTATGTCCATATCCTTACGGGTCTTGCGAGCTCATTAGAAAGCAACAAGCTCCCTTTGCCTGATCCAGATGATGTGACGCGACTAATTAAAAGGTGCGACGCCGTGAGGTCTCAATTTGCTGATGAGCCAAATCGGGACAATCTCTTTCAGGGTTGAACGATCGGGGTGTTTGAGCAACCAGTGATTGACATTCGAGATAAAGACTATGCTGTTTCTCCATACGTACGACAGACACAGGCACACTGTTCTTCCTACACTTATCTAATCGGCTGCTCTGTCTTCTGTCTTTGTCCTTTTCTCCTCTCTGTTTTTTTCTTCTTCTTTTTTTTTTTCTTTTTTTTTTTCTGGCGTCTGCCTCTCTTGCTGTCCATCCAACCCCTCTTGTCTACTTGGGGATTCCAGTGATGGCTTCAAAAGGCAAAGTTCGAGGTGAGTTGTGGCTGCGTTTGTACCCCGCTGTGCCTCAGCCTTGCAACATCCAACATCAGAGAAGTGACTCTGAATGTACTTTTTTTTTATTTAAAAAAAAAAAAGGTTTGGCTTATGCTTTAGCTTGTTTGCTTGTATGCGCTTGTTTTTTTTTGTTTGTTTTTTTGTCCTTTTTTTGCTGTCTGCTTCTCTCCAAAATTGTTATGTTGCAATAAAAAGTCAGGGGAGTGTTTTTTTTGTTTGTTTGTTTGGTTGTTTTTTTTTTTTTTTAAAGGTTTTTGTCATACAGGAATTTCACATTTAATTTCAGCTTTCAAATGTGCTGCCTTGTTTAAATTGCATTTTAGTGTGTTTTAGTAAACACACTAAACTGCACCTTGCACGGTTTATTTGTCATTACCCAAACAGTTGAAAACACCACTTTGCTTGGGATTTGCTCTCTGCTTCTAAAAATGGTAGCCCTCCTACAACATGAAGCTCATTTCAGTGTCAATATTCGTAGATACATATATATATATATATATATATTTTTCCACATTTGCTATTCAATTATTTTAGCTCATAAACACTGAAGGGGACAGTCCGGGTTCGTAGGATTAATAATCAAGTATTTAATTGTGTTATATTGCCCTTTACCATTGGCAGACACTGGCGAGATGGCAGTAAATTACAGTGATCACAATCTTCTCCATCACTCTCTGTGTCTGCAAGATGGCAGTATGTAACTGGAGGATGGATTATGGATCAGAGAGTGTCAGAGAGAAGAGGCAGAGTGTTTATTTGAGAGGAGATAACCTGATTATATTCAGCTGTGTGCTTCAGTAAATATGCCTCTCGAAAACTAAGAATTTAGTCAGCGACTATAATCTCCTTCTGTTTAGTTACCGTCTTTGGATAATGATTCCAGAGGCACAGGTCTCGAATACAGTCACTTCCTGAGCAGTGATGTGATAATAAGTCAGATGAGAGTATAGGCGTTAGCTCGGGGTGGGGGGGGCAGCACACGTAAGAAACCAGCTGTATGCGCAAATCAAATTGCATTAAGGAATATTTGGCAGATTGCAATTAAGTTCCAGTGTTTCTTTGATAAATCAACTCAAGAATGATAATGTCAGCCAAACTTGTAAATATAAACAGGCCAACATTAAAATATATACATGCTGAAATGCAAATGCAAATCAAGTGACCCATCTAGAAAAAAAACAAAAAAAAAGTAGTATAAATGGTCTTTCGAGTTAATTCTGTTCAGAAAACCTCACAGCACATGCACATTCAGTAGAGTCAGAAGACTCTCCACACTTCTCCGTGTGGTGCATCTTTTCCAGGGGACCGTATTTAAAAAATAGTGACATTTACCGGGGAGATTAGTGGGTAGCAATGGTCTGCTGTGATAAAACCATTCCTTTTGTACAAAACACACAACAGCAAACCAAACATGCTGTGTTTTCACATGCTTGACGCAAGGTTTGTCATTTCCGTAGTCTGCCTGTTGTAGAGTGATAGATTTGGTATGTTGCTCATGTCAAACCCCTGTATGCTCCTTACGATACTGTCTCCCTTCTCCTCCTCCTTCCCCCTCTTATTAAATCAGGTTATTATTAAATCAGGGTTATTTTTAGAAAATGTGACAATATAATGGCGTCACTGTCGGGGATGCAAATGAGCATGAAAAAGGACCTCGTTAAACACAACACACAGATGCACAGTGTGTGTGGATGGGTGTGTGTGTGTGTGTGCACACAGAGCACAGTTTCTAGGTATAGCTTACCTTTAACCTGTGTCTTTGAAATTGCTCTCGAGCTGAATCTGTCATAGTTATTTCAAATCAATGTTACTTGGAGTGTTGTGTTACACAATGGGTGTGTTATAGGTTACGTTTCTGATACCATCTGAAGGTTGTATATTAGAAATAACTCTTAAAATAAGCGGCTTTAATAGTCCAAGAGCGACTCGGAGCCCTTCAAAGTCAAGATCACATCATATGGGAAGGTTGGTAGAGACAGGATTTCTACAGCTGTCAATCGTCCCATGTGTCTGTGTTTAGTAACATTAATATTGTCATTTAAAGAAACTAGAATTACCGCCACGCAGTTGTATGCCTCCGCCACGCAGAGTAATTTCTGTTTATCCAGAGTCATATAAAATATTAAGCATTTGTGTAAAAATTTGTCATAATTTCTGTGTGAAGTCTTGAGTAATGGCTAAAAAGTGTTTTCCCAAGGTTACCTTGACCTTGAACTTTGAACTTTGAACTTTAGCCACCAAATTCTAATCAGTTTGTCCTTGAGCCCAGATGAATGTTTTGACCAAATTTGAAGAAAATCCCTCAAGGCGTTACAGAAATATTGCATTCACAAGGCCAAGACCGCGTTTGGTGAGGTCACGTGACCTTGACCTTGACCTTTGACCTTTGACCTCCAAAATCTAATCAGCTCATCCTCGAGTCCTAGTGAATGTTTGTGCCAATTTTTTGAAGAAGCTCCGTTAAGGTGTTTCTGAGATATTGTGTCCATGAGAATGGAACAGATGGACATATACGTACGGACGGACAACCTGAAAAACAGTAACGCAATATGCATAAAAAACTCAAGTGGGAATAGAGAGTGGGGAAAACTACAGTTATGGGCACTACAGTTCCCATAATGTTTTGTGGAACATAAACAGGAAGTATAATGGATTCTGTGAGTTATACTGTGGGATACCACTTGAGCCCAGTTTTTCTGCCTATATTTTTTTTAACATTTTAGCAGATTGGCATTATTGATTAGTGCAATGCCGAATGATCTGGTAGCAGTTCCTGTTTGCACCCTACCCATGAATGTACAGACAACTCATCACTCAATCACTTTGATACTGAAGACAACTTAAAAATTTGATGTTTCTCAGGCAAGTTCTGGAATCTTAAAGACCATCTTTTTTTCTGTTATTCTATCAAGAGAATTTATGGAAAGGTTTGTTTGCGGCGGACGTCGGAGATAGTGATATCTTCAGAAAGTCTAAAGATAGGTTTATTACATCTGAGAAATTTGACTGAGATATGAGTCAGAGAACTTTGTATTTTTGACGCAAAATGTAACAATTGGGTGCTGTGGTTTTTTTAAGTAGCTCAGTCGTCTCCATGAGCTCCGTGTCACAACCACTGCTGAAGCTCCAGCCGCTGACTGTGTAAGTGAGCGGCCCAAGTTACAAGAACCATCTTCTTGTACTTTGTAGTACATCAGCATGCACTTTTCACCTCATGCAGTATCTTTACCTCACATGCTATTCACAGTTTGAGAACCTTTGCTTCAAATGCATGGCATTACAGACATTAGCCTTTGTATTTTCCACGGACTAAGGCAAAGTCATTTATTTTTAACCGTAGTCTGGAACTGCGAGAGTAAAAGCAGTGTAAAGGGATAGCATGCCATTTAAAATACACAGTCCACACTCTCATGACTTTTGTCACGCAAGTTTTGCACTCAGATGTGCTGTTGCTGGGTTAGACCAGTCTGAGCTCAGCTTTGTGACGAGATCTTCAGTGTCAAACCTGCCACTGTGGGCCCTGACTGGAAGCTGTGGTAGAAGAGCATCGCAGCACAGTAAGTGTGACACACGAGCCAAATGATAAGAGCTGTGTTTTTTTTTTGGTTTTTTTCTTTAAACTAGTGCTTTCTGCTCACTGAATCTCGCAGATCCCCCTGGGGCAAGAAGCATTTCCCCACATCGCTCCTAAATAAACAGTTATCCGTCAACACATCACCACACATTAGAAAATCACACTGTGTCATGTTGATTTGGGGAATTTGGGAGTTTTAGGTGGCAGCAATGATTAGTCTGATTTCCCTCGTGAACGCCACCCTAGCCTGAGATCATCCCTCTCTCACCCCATATGAAAGGAAAAGAAATGAATAGATTTTCAGCGATAAAAGAAGAGGAAGAAGTCAAGCGCACTTCTCCTCCACATCAGTTTGACAAACTTTGAGGATTCAATAGCCACAATAAATCAGATTTCCCCGGCCTTATGCTTTTATGACATTTGCTTTACAAAACTTGCGAAGCCAGCAAGCGTGTGAATGACTGCTAATGCTGCTTTGCCGTTGCTTGGCTTCACATTTAAGGAAGGAGTAGAGCAGATTATTTAAAACTACATATACTTTATGTAGCCAAAGCTTTGCCTTCTGTGTCCTTGTAACACTCAAAATAGAGCAGATGAGACTGGGATTTTGCTATTTCTAAAAAGGACGAACTGAAAATAATGTAGTGTATATTGCACTTCCACTCGGTAACACACAACCCACACACACTATCTGCACTTACACAGAGCAGACGCGCAAGTGATTATGTACAAAGAAGTAAACACAAGCACACAGAGAAATGCTTACGTTTTATGCATAAATCAGGGCAGCATAATTCAAATGCCTGCTTCCCACATGTCTCCTCAACATCTGCAACCATGTGAGAAACAAGTCCTCTTTGGCGAGGAGGAAAGCATTTTGAGATGTTGTTCTTTTGTTTATGCACTTCCCACAGTTGTTTACTCCATTCCCTCTTTCCATGCTTTCACTTATCTGCAAAAATATGTACTTCTGTCCTTACCGAACTCACCTTTGCTCTCAGCTTCTTCTGCTCACTTTTGCCAGCTGGAAGAAAACAGTGCATGAAGTATTTATGAAGGCCAGGTTTACCTCTGTCATAAAACCATGAGATGTCTGCCCTTGGCTCAGAAAGGATGGTGAGATCCCTGGTCATTTTGGACCGGGCGAGCTTTAACTCGGACAGCTTACACACAGAGAATGGGCAGAGGTTTATATCTCTGCCCTTTAAATTGATGCGGCTGAATGAAGGGCAAGAATACTGCGCAAATGATAATGGTGTCTGGGAGCATGTTTTGTCACCAATTTGAAATTAGTGTGTGGGTGTGATGATATATGGAATTGGTTTCTGAAAAGTAACATTGAGCAAAAGTTCAGCTGTGGCAGTTTTTCCTCAGCAATAAAGAAAAAGGAGAAACTGCTATGTGCTCTGACATGTCTGTTTCCTGTAGTGCTTTGTAAACACAAGAAGGTGCTATCATAGGAGAATTTCTTTCCTGGATGTTTTGTCAGCACCTTAACATTGCCTTTCACACCCCAGATGCCACTGGAAACATCCTCCCCCATCTCAAAAACAAGCCAAAAAGACTTCACTGTCACCCTCTGACAGCTTGTGGTTCCAACCAAACTGCCCTTTGTCGGTCACTCCACACCATGCTTAAACAACACCTCATAGTACCCCGGAGAAAGTAGGTGATATTTTGTTGATCCGACTCCTGGGGTTGAGTTGGACGTCAAATTTGTGATGGCAGCACCAACAGCTGCCCAGTCTAATTACTGTATGTAAATGACAACAGCACTGCCATAGCCAGCTTCTCCGGTGCCGGTTAATTAATTTCATATCTCCAGATCAGAAATGACTGTCCTGAGGTGGTTGTACGCGCGCACTGAATACAAAGGTAGCTCCACCCTCTGCAGGGGTTGCATTCAATTTGCTCACAGCAGGAATCTTATCACTGTCAGAAGAGCGAGTTTAGATTGGAAATGTGCCTGCACACACGCACGCACGCATGCACACACACACTCACACACACAAACATGAAAATTAACATACAGTTCACTCACAAGCACAAATGGAACAAAGCAGACAAATAGAACATTTCATTACTTCTGTTATAAGAACCAGAACCGACTCACAAAGCATAACAGAGTTTATGACCATTTGCATAGTAATAATGTGATTTATATAAATATTTCT
Source organism: Seriola dumerili (assembly GCF_002260705.1). NCBI lineage: Eukaryota > Metazoa > Chordata > Actinopteri > Carangiformes > Carangidae > Seriola > Seriola dumerili. Next base: position 4,125,624 of record NW_019174704.1, read on the forward strand.
GACTCATAGAGTTCAGTTTTTTAAAGATTACTAAACTTAAAAAGTTCCATTACGCATTATTACCAATTGTGCCGGCATGATGTCTGTGAATAAATACATAATATATGCATTTATTCATTGTGCGTGTATACTTTGATTGCTAGCTATCAGTTAGTTGCTGCATTTTTATTTGACTATACCAGGTCTATTGCCCCTTTCCCTGCCAGGCAGCTCTCAAGATACCGTCTACCCTTGCTCTCAGTAAAGCTCCCCCTGCTGGCCTGTGCACAGAGGAGCTGGACTCAGTTGCCCCTCACAAAGTTGGAAAACCTAAAATCAAAGTCACAAACTGCGCTGACACAAAACCTGATACGTTTGAATATTAGAAATTATATAAATATGAATGAAGTTCCCATCAACTTTGAACCAATTCCGCTCTCCTCAGGACACATTGTTATTACACATATGAAATCTAGTACATGCCCCTTAGATATTATTCCCTCATATTTACTTAAGGAATAGCTGGACACCGTTGGGTCAAGTATTTTATCAGTATTTTATCAATAATTAATACTGATAATTAATACCCAATTGCTATGTCCCGTCTTGCTTTAAACATGCTGTGATACAAAGGGAAAAAGAAAAAAAAAAAACTAACCTAGATTCATCTGTCTCCAATAATAACCTCCAGGTCTAAAAGCTCTGCTTTTTATCCAGGATTCTTGACAAAGTCATTTTCTCTCAGCTCATCTCCTTCTTGAACAATTTCACCATCCTGGACAAATTTTCGTCCGGTTTCAGGATGCACCATCGGGCACAGTCTGCTCTCCTGAGGGTGATAACTGAATTGTTGGAAAATCGCAGGAAATCACACCAGTTTAATTATTTGAGATGTCTCTCCACTGCCTTCGACACAGTGGTTTGCCTCCTGCCTTCGAGACAGATCAGCCTCTGTTAGATTTGATAATGTGTCTTCGTCCTCTGCGTCCATCTCCTGTGGAGTACCATAAAGCTCCATATTAGGCCCTATTTTAATTTGCCTTTATATGTTCCCTTTATTTTTTTAGAAAATTCTATGTCTCCTACCATTTTTATGCAGATAACACTCAGCTTTACCTGGCTGTACCAGCTAAACCAGAATAAAACTGAGGTTTTATTTATCGGACCTGCAGATTACTCCACAACCACAATCACTGCTCTTGGGCCTCTGTCATCGAATGTTAACTCTCATGCAAGAAATCTCTGTGTTATCTCTGATTCTAGTTTGAAATGTCATAAACAAATCAGCTCATCCTAGATCACTCGCAGAATTGAAAATCATCCATGCGTATTAACGATTTGAGACTATAGCTCATCTTTTTATTTCTTCTTGTCTGGATTATTGCAATTCTCTCAAGGTAGGAATCAGCCGGTCGCCCTTATCTCGCCTGCAGCTGGTTCCAAATGCAGCAGTGAGACTCCTTCACTGGTACCAAGCAGAGACACCATATCTCCCTTGTAGTGGCCTCTCCTCAGTGGTTACCAGTGAAGTACAGAACTGATTTTAAGATTGTTTTATTTGTTTTTAAGCCCCCCCCCCCCAATGGACTGGCACCAGGTTACAACTCTGAACCAGTTAAAATCCAAAAGTGCTCAAGTATTGATGTTGTTTTTTGTGGAATAGTTTGGCCCTAAAGATCCATTTCTTTTTTTTAATCCTTCATCAGGACATGACTGGTTACACTCTGTTGTTTACTTGTTTGTTCTTACTCGTTCTCTGTGCAAGGCTGTTGCATTACTGAATTTAATCAGATTTTAGCAGATGCTTTTATTCATTTACTTATATCTTCCTCTCTCATGTCCGTGTTTCTAGTTGATTTTAATCATCGGTCAAATAATCCTGTAACGTCATATCTCTCTGTAAAACACTTCGGTCAGGGTTTGTTGTTTTCAGATATTATAAATAAATTGACTTGACTAATGAGAAAAGCAAAGGAGAATAACAATGCATGACACACAGAGGGTGACTCGATTACTTAATCCTGAATTTATCCTATAGGATGCGCTGTATGATGTTTGTGAAGTAGATTTCTCCTCACGGCTCCTGATGAGGGCATAAACCGAAACGTTGGGGCTTTGATTCAGCATCGTGCTGTTTGAATAAACAAGAAGATAAGATCAAGTCTGTCTCCGATTCTCCCTCCTTCGCAAGTTGCAAGGCCACCAGCACCAACCCTAATCCGATGGGATTGAGGTGCTTCTTCACTTGATGAGCATGCGCCGTCGAGAAATGTTCCCTTAAAAAACATCACGGAAAATAATTGATAGACGACCTTTTTAGGAAAAAAGAAAATGCGGCTAATTGGACCCACGTTACAGACTGATATTTAGATAGTATCAATAGTTTTTCATGGGCAAATGCATGTGTCCTTAGAGATATGGAAGATAAACTGAGAGTGTTTTCCTCTTCATTGTGGCCTCAGTGAAGGCAACATAAAAGTAACTGCGTCCAAACAAGACTGTGGTGAATGCATTTAATTACGTTTTTTATTCCATCACTACAATATGTTCTGGCTAACAGATGACTAACAGATATATGACAGCTGCAGATATGTGGGTATTGCTGTTGCCATGTGTCAAGCCAGACTTCACTTTCTCATCTGCTTTCAAGAGGTTTAAAAGATAAATTACATCCAGAGCTGTAACTCCCCTAGCGCTTTCTCGTTTAAAGAGACTGATATATAGTTTTGTCACACTGGCGATTACTATTTTTCACAGGAACATGCAATTTAATTTCAACGTGAATACCGGAGGCTCATTTTTCATGCCAGGTGTAATAGCGTTATGAAATGTTGATAAATCACATTTGAGATGCAACGTGGATTTGGGACGCATGTTGGTAGAAGGTGTGAAAAAGGTCGCTAGGAAAGAGTAAGAAACAAAACTGTGCGTGTGACATGTTCCTGAGAAAAAGGAAGGTGCTTGTGTGAAAATTGTCACAGTGGGAAGAAGAAGAGTCCCAGAGGGAGGGCAGGGAGTGATGATGCACTTGTCTGATATGTTAGCTTTTGTTCCAGGAAGTTACTAACAACATTTTGTCTTCCATATTATCAGATAAAATTGGTTCTTGCCCAGAAAAAAAAAAGAAAAAAGAAAAAAACGAAAGAAAATCCCCTGCACCTGGAAGTAACAATACATTTGTATTTTCAACAGCTGGCAGTGAGGAGGTCAAGGATATATTTCCTTGCTCAAGGACGTCGTGACAGGATTCATGGCTGGTTGATGAATTCATACCAGCTCTTGAGATGATCAAACTCTTGACCTTGTGTAGTCTCTCCAATCACTAGACCACCCTGAGAATCACTCAGTCTGAGAAGCTTGTGTACCCAGCTGTGTGGCCACCTGTGTGACCCAGTAGACACTAACTGGTCACAGCAAAGGCGTCATGTCCTATGCAATAATAAAGGAAGATGCTTTGTGAACAGTGGGCCGCATGAGGTCATGCTTTAAGTGCCAGTGAGTACCTAAGTCTTATGGGTGCCTACATGTGGTTTGAAATGCACATTTTTAACACATAATTATTATCATTAGGGCAGCACAATTAATCGAAATATAGTCGAAATCGCAATATGGCTGAGTGCAATATCCAAATTGCAGGAGCTGCAAAAAAAAAAGAAAAAAACAAAGCAGGAGCTGGTGAGGTAAAAGGTGTCAAAACATTGTTGTGCATTGTGAGCACCATAAGAATTGCGGTGGTAAAAGACCCAACAAAAATCACATCATAATTTTTATATATTTTCTTGATCTGAAAATGAAATGTATAAATGACCATTCCAACTGAAATAGCAATCGCATATCACAATCTTGATATCTGCCAAAATAACTGCAATATTGATTTATTCGCCCTAATTGTAATGAAAACAACAGCATGTTTTCACAATGTGTTTTTACCTTTAATTGGAAATAAATAATAATGAAATCTTTTTTAAGCAGTGTAGTTCTATAAATAGTGATTTTCACTAAGCTTGATTACTTAAAGGCTAATTGTGTTGTAATACAAATTGAGTTCTATGTTTGGTGGGTTTTTTTTGCCATCCTACCTATCAGTTATGGGATCAGTAAACAATCCCATTACAACTCATACTCTACCTGTGAAGTTCTAATCATTTTACCAATAGAACTCTGTCACTTAAAAGGAGTCATGTGGGCGAGAAAACAAAACAACCAAGGCTCAGACAATCAGACAGGTTTTAGCAAAAACCTGTGTGAGATCTGTCCCCTGCAAACATTCATCAAACTTTATAGACCAACTCTCCGGCTCAACTTCTGTGCTTGTAATGACAGATTATTACCATCAAAATGTGTTGGAAATAAATGTAGGTTTTATGTCCAGGTAAAAATTACCGGTGAGTATTTTCATAACAGATGAAAATGATGGTTGCTGCTGCAAAAACAAAGCCTGAGCTATAATAATAAAGTGGAATTATTGATTAAATGTAAATTTGCAGTCCCACCGTCCCATGTCTGCGTTTATCTGTTGATGTTCGGTCGGCTTAAAAGGTGACTCAGCTAATCAAAACCGTGGACTGCCCCTATCCATTTTGTAATCCTGTATTCCCAGCCATACATCATAAATCAGTTGAGCTCCAGTCCCGGTATAAAGGTCAGTAGCTCCAGGCTGTCCGTCTGTCTGCCTGCATCTCTCTCTATTCCTCTTCTTCTTGAATGCCTAAATAAGAAAGGTTAGTAGACTCAGCTGCTCTTGCTTGAAAGGTCATGTCAGAGAGCAGACAGGAAGCATTCAGGATACTCTTATCAGTATTATTTGTCCAGTAGTTTGCTCTGGCAACATGTACTGGTGTGTCTGAATGTGCCTTTGTGTCCCGTGAATATCTCTACTCCCCGCACAGGCATATGCTTCTGGGATAAGTAGCAGTTCAGGGAGTTGAGAACTATTGGATGCAGTGCTTTGTGCAGTTGGAAGGCACAAGTCCAAATGTGCGGAAGCTTTGCGGCCAGCCTTGATTAGTTGCCAGTGCTTATACTGAGGGAGGGAGGGTACTGAGTGGTGCCATTAAAACTTAAGATTCAGCTCATCTGGGGAGACAGCTGTGTGGAGGGTTAAAGCGTGAAAATGTGATCTGGTTTTGTGTCTCTAGAGGAAATAATGATTTGCTATTTGTTTAGAGGCAGCTGCAACCCGCATTGCAATAGTTGACTTGCATTACTCTATAGCATGTGCCATTCATGGCGACATATATTATCCTATTCATGCAAAATAAAGCAAAGCTAATTTCATTAAGCCATTACTTCATAATGTCATACAGATGAGGACGTTGTTGACCTGGCTTACCCCTGGCATGTCAGTCAAAGTGGAGGGCAATTAAACTGACCCCTCTCTCAATGAGAGATAGAGCACAACTGAGCACAAGAAAGGAGGTAGGATCAAGATAAATTTGAAAGACCGGGGAGCAGAAAGAGAGAGCGAGAGAATAAGAAAATGAGAGACAAAGAAAGTGGAAATGCCACCCTTCAGGGATCAACTAGGGGAGGAAACGTGACAGAGGGAGAGAGAGGAACAGAGAGAGGGGAATTGAGTGGAATGGATGTGAACTGGAAAAGATCGAGCAAGAAACCGAAAGTAGGAGAAAGAGTGGAGCTGGAGTGAGGGAAGGACCTAAAATTAGACATGGAAATCAGGAGAGAACAGCTGCCTCCTTCCCTCAGGAGATACATTTAAATCAGGTCTGGGTGGCCAGAGGGGGGAATGGAGGAACCTACTCCACTGGCCAATTAGGCGCACAGATCACTGCATTGTTCTAATATAACCATCATTGTGGCTCCTTTGGCCCTTTCAGTCCCACTGGACGTGTAGCACCAGACACTGACGCGGGTTCGGGCAGGGTTAGGGATCCCCAGACTATTGTAACTTTGTTTAGGCACTGGGAGCACTGGAGACGAGACGAGATGAGAAAAGGGAAAGAAGGGCAAAAAGAAACTTTAATGTTTCTACTTTCTACTTTCTTTCTTTTTTTTTGCTTTTCGTCCTTCTAACTTATAGCAACAAATGGATGCAGGGTCTCAGGTGTGCCACCTGTAGTGTATAGAGCTTAGACTGATCTTTACAGCAGCATCATAGATTTTCTCCAGAGCACTCATTCTGTCTGTTTTACCGGATCTTAAACTGTGCAGAAATATTGCTCCAAACCATATCAAATGCTCTTGTTAATGTGTTGTGTTCGTGTTCCATTGTCTTCAGTGCATTCTGAATAAATAAAACATATTTTTTGGAAGCAGCCATTTTGCCCAGAGGCATGTGCAGCACTTTGCTATAACCATTAAATCGCTCAAATGTTAAGTTTCCTTGTTTGTCAAAAGCAGATATTTTGGAGAACAAACCAGCAGATTCTTATTTGCAGGGATGAGCAAAGAGTTGACAATACAACAAGCGAGCAGATCCCCAGAGTGTCTCCATTCTCAATGACATTTTTGCAGTGACACATCCAACTGCAGTAATGAACTAAAATTATACATCACGTCATATGGTGCAGAAGCTCGCTCAGATATCCTCATTGCTACCATTCGGTGTGGTGGTAAACCATTAGCTTTCCTTTGTGGCCGGCACAAAAGAAATAAAATGTATCACACTGGGCTGTATGTCGCACAACTGTGTGAGTGAGAAAAATGAGAAAAAGTAAGTGATTTAAAGAGAGGAAGTAATAAAGAGAGCGAGGGCAGGCGCGGGAGAATGGTAAATCGTTGGCAGATCATGCCTCATGCAAAACTTTCATGAATAAAACATATTCCTAGCCTCCCATAGCGCAGATCCATTTTTCCTCCATTTCTCCTCCTCTTCCCTCTCTATCTCTCACATGCATGATTAACCTCGGGAGGCTTTAATCAACACTGGAAATGACCCGTGCTCCTTGACTTACCTCTCTCTGACTCTCCTTCCCTCCTTCACCTCATCTTCTCTCCTCTCAACATGTCCTTCACCTCGGGTCTCTCTGTGATGGGGTTTGCTTCAGCCGCTCACCCTGCAGACAAGCGCTATTTGTTGTGGGGGGTTGGGGGGCGTTATTTATCTTTCTTGTGCAATCGTTAACGCAAAAACAAGAAAACGCAAAAAGACAAACTTGGCTGATGATGATGATTACAGTGTTGCATTTGGTGGAATACATGAGCAGTGGTCGAACAGGTATCAGACTGAATCACACGGAAGTGGAAGTTGTAGCTTTTAAAAACTCCTCAATTCTGAATGTTTCTTATTTCATTTTTTTTCCCCCATATATGTTTTTCTTTCTTTTTTTTCAGTCTTTATGATCCTCTCCTGCGGGGTTGTTGGTTTAAGACGGGAGAGTTAGCTGGGGATGAATAATCTTTCTTACCTAAGACTTTATTCACACAGTCTTTAAAACCTGTCCTCTGGGGGATGAGGACAGAAATAGATTTATGGTTATTATTATTTACTTGCTTAGTTGCTCCCTCAGCCTCCCTCTCACACACTCGCACACACACACACACTAAAGCATATAAACACACCCTACCACCCACACACACACACACACACACACACACACACACGCAGATACAACAGTGGGAGCTGTCCAAAGTTCTGAAAACTGTCAGGCAGCTCTTGATGAACCAGTTGCAAAAGCGAACTGTCCGTGGTGCTGAAAAGTAGCTCTGCTCGGTTTCGAGGTCGCACAGAATCACAGTAGCGCTGTTTGTCCCTCTGTTTCTCTCATTCGATGCAGGGATTACACAAACCCAAAATCCACAAATGCACACGAGTCCGCGGAGAACAGTTTTTAATTGGTCCTTCCTGTGAAGCTGAGGTTTCAGGGTTGGTACTGAAGGCTAAATGCCCCCTGTTTCTTCTATGTTAGGGTCCAATTTAGCACACAGTAGTGACTGGCCATCCTGCATGAACATTGGCTTTGTAATTAGGGTGTTAAGCTTTTCTCAAAGACATAAACCAGATTCCTTCTCTCTGTCCTGCAGTGTGAGGAGTTGATTTAGTCCTCCAGTGACTGAAAAGTCTTTTCTTAATTTTATTGTACGTCTTCATGAACCAACTGGGCAAAAAAAATCCCATTGCTTTATAGTTTACCTTCACGGTCTTAATTCTATAGGATTGCTGTTGTTTATTACACACGTTTAATTAACAAAGCAACCTTACAAATCAAGCAATAAAAACGTACCATCTGTCTCACTCTGTATTTCTCCCTCTCGATGCATCCTCATCTCCTCTTACTCTTTTCTCTCATGGTGTCGTGTTGCAGGCATCAGCGGTCAGTACCCTCTGGTTCAGAATGTGACGGTGACAGAGGGTGGGACGGCAAACCTGACCTGCCGTGTGGAGTATAATGACAACACCTCCCTCCAGTGGTCAAACCCGGCACAGCAAACCCTCTTCTTCGGGGACAAGAAAGGTGAGTTGGGGATCGTCAGACAGCAGCAGGAACAGAACAGTTGCAGTCGTATAGAGCATTCCCTGGGTTAGGTTTGTGGTGGGTGAGAAATTCACAAAACACACAGAAACAGCATTTTATTTTATGTTATTTTTTAGGTTGGAGAGGAACCTGAAAAAAACTCCTCTGTATTCCTGTGTGTTTGTCACTTGAATAAGCAGTTATCTTTGTTGTGTCATAGCATCTGTTCCACATTTCATGTGTCTGCGTTTTCCTTCACAGCCAGTGTATTCACAGTACAGAAAAACAGACAAGAACACACACACACACACACACACACACACACACACACACATACACACACGCCAAAGCCTGTTTTCATGCAGTCTTTAAAACCTTTTGTCTGGGGATGAATAGTATGTGGCTATCATTATTTTTTTTATTTTATCTTTAAACCTTACACACACACACACACACACAAACCCTAGTGCTGAGGCGGTGAGATAGATATGGTCAGCTCTCTTTCCGACATGTTTTGTCTCAAACAGGATACACAGTGGAGAGCATCACTTGCAATGAGCAATTTGGACTGTAATGTCTCTCGTTTTGTGTTTGCGTGCTGTCCATTTTACCTTACTGTCAGAATTGTTTGTTGTGCATATTTGGATAGTTGGAAAGTGGAGATGGATGGATAAACACAGCTGTAATTCCATCAGATTTCAAGATCAGTAGTGGTGCAGGGAGCAGGCCAGCGTCGATAGCAGCGGTGGCTTGCTGTCATTGATTTATATTTCAAGTGCAAACATGATCAGTGCAAACCATGGAGCGGGTTGAATGTGACCCATGGAAAGGAAGTTGTGGCTGAAATCTTTTTTTTTTTTCCTGCACCTTTCTATCTGAATCAAAAGACACATACTCAAAAGTTTCAAATTGTTTTTCAAATCAAGTTAGAAACATCAGAAACAGCCCGCACACCCTCAAAGTCAACCCTGCACCCTGCTGTGCAAGTGCCCTTCACCGCGGTCCTCTTGTACTTAGCTGGAACTGCCTCTAGCACATCCAGTGCAGTACAAATTAAATTTCAGGTAAAAGAACAAACCCAGTCACCTGAGCCCTGGATGCTACAGCACCATGCCCTTGTGTCAGAGCATTACGTTGGTTAAAAATAACCAAATTCCCATTTTAACATTTTGTAGTATACAGCACAGTCATTAGCTATGGACTCGATCTTGTTTTGCACTTAGTTAGCTTTTCGGTGGTGTATTTTGACAAGGTAGCCTACTGTGAAAGGTTACAGACCAAAATGAAACAAATGAAACATGAAGGTTAGATTGTTTTTTTTTATAAAGCCACAAAAATGCCATAACAATACTGACTCCACTTGACATTATGTGAAACAAATGAATGGAGATTATGCAGTAGAGTACTGTAAACATGCCCAGTGGGAAGGATTTCACTAATGTTTTGGAAAGGAGAGCAACACAAAATTAGTCCACTTGTTAAAATGTGTTTACTCAAAAGCTATTAGCTCAAACGTGTGGATTTAGGTGCATTTTGCAATATTCAACAATGCAACATAAATCAAGCCAAAATTGTCTTTATTAAACTTAACTGAAGGACAAAAGTTTTGTTATGTAGAACTTTAACAACCTCATCAATCTCACGCCCGACTACCTGTGAGGAAAATAGTCTGAGAATAATGCAATCTGCAGAAAAAGACTGTATAATAAGCTCTGTATAATAAACACTTTATATAGTGGAGACTTGCATGGTCCCGCGGAGAAATCCCCTCCATTAATCGGATGCAAACCCCTTGTTATCTGTGCACACGTTCCCAGACAGAGTGATGCATATACACACACACACACACACACACACACAAACACACACACAAAAACACGCCAACAAATACACACATGGAAATAGGTGTGGCACCACCAGTGTTTAATGGCTAATAAGTACAAAGGGTTTATTCCTGACCTTTTGCACCCTCTTCAGAAAAGTCCTCGTAAATAGGATTCATGGGTGTCATTTCATTTATTTATTTATTTATTTATTTATTTATTTATTTATTTATTTATTTCAGTTCATGCCTGCTGAAATGATTGTGCCCTGTGCGTCTCTCAGCTGTATTAGTCGAGTGTAATAGAGTATGAATCACACTCTCTTGTAAGTGTCTGGATTAAGCACATATGGGATTTACACAGTCTTCCTCTATTATCCCTCTGCCCACTGGGCTGCCTTGTCCGTTTGTGTGTTCACACGCAATATTTGTGCTTGTATTTGTGTGTGTGTGTGTGTGTGTGTGTGTGTGTATGTTTCTATGTATTTTTTTTTTTATTTTTTGCATACACTAAGTGAATGCATGCATGTGCGAAGCATTCCAATTGTCAACCATTCACATTTCCACTTACCTACCTTTTTTCGGAAATAGTAGCAGTTAAAAGCTGCATTGAACATCAAATTCAGCAGCTGAGGTTCTCTGCAGGTTATTCCATATCACACCAGGGGTCGGGCTTGGGGGTCTATTTCATGGCATTTTCAGTGCAGAGCTCTGAGATTGGAAATGAAAAAGCAGCCAAGGACTCTCTTATTATCAGAAAAGCAAAGGGATACTACTAAGGCCCTGGAATTGCGTTGCTGTTTTGGGTTGGCTGTGTGTTTGTGTGCGTGTTTGTGTGTGCATGTGCGCCCGTGTGTGTGTGTGGGTGTCTGCTTTGGGAGTTGCCTTGCTGAATGTGGCGAATTCAGATGCACATGCTGATGGGAGCGCTGAGATGGTGAGTGTTTCCAAAGTGCCACTGGCAGTGTGAGAAAGGAAAGATGTCTCAGCTGCAAACGCCTTTGAGCACAGTAGGTTTCAGATTAATTTTCCTTGCTGCCTGTTGGGAAGAAGAAGATGAGGATTAGGGCAAAGCGCACAGTTGCTCACAAATACAACCCCGACTTGACAACTTTTTGCATACTTTTCTTCGTTAAAATTAGCTGAAAAAATATCTGGTTTTATGCTTCATGCCAATGTACAAGATTTGCAGTTCAACGCCTACCTTCTTTAAGGTTATTGGCTGTCTCCTTATAAGTACAGTATTTTTAAACACAATGACATTTTTAGGTCATTAAATGTGAAGGTTTTTCCTGTTTGGAAGTCAGTTCAGGAACTTGAAGGAGAAAATGGGCAGCAATCAAGATATAGCTCTTGTTCATTTTTTTTGATAATTTCTCATGTAATAAGTAATAATTATCATATTACATTAATATAATAGACTGTACGCAGGCACACCAGCTAAGCCTAGGAATGGTTGAAATAATGCTTGCGGTCTAATTCAACAGATTGTCTGTGCGCATGTGTCCCATCGCAAAGAGTGTCACTTACATCCTCTATTAAAGTCAGCCGCAGAGCATTAGCATAAACATATTGCTTACAAAGACAAATGCAGCCACTGACTCCATTACGGTCCTTTGAGTGGTGCCGGTTTCACGGCTGTTGTTGTTTAATGTCAAGGCTGAGGCTCACCTCGAAGGCGTTTAGTCGGATGAAAGAGACTCCTCTTGTCTCCCGTCCTCTCAAAGGTGCTACGATGGCTGTGAAGAGTTGTTTGAATTTCAAATAAGTCATTGTCCTGAAAATAGCCAATTTTGTCCTTTCCATCACTTACCACTGAGGGACCTACACTGTGCTTCGACAGCGAGCGAGAGATGAGCACTGAGCAAGAGGGATTCTCTCCTTTATAAGATTCAAAAGGGGCTAATATCTCTTTACAAATTGCTCTTTTGGTTTCATGTAATTCAAGACTTGATAATAGCTTTATTTCCTGGATGAAGAAATTTTGCAGTGAGGCATAATTACAATTTATTCGTTATTCCCATACTAGAAAGAATCTATGTATAATTACTTTCCAAGCTAAATTTGCAGGCCTATTTAGTGGACTCATCATGTGTGAGCACTGGCTAAGGTGTGACATTTAAATCATTTATTCAACACGCTTACTGTAATTTGCTAACCCCTTTTTCATCCCATCTCTTTTCCAACGCCCACATCTGTACTTTCATTTTCAACCTACAGCACTCCCTTGATCCCTTCCTCTCCTCTTTAATTATCTGCCTTCCGGAGTACTGCGATGGGATCGTGGTTTACCCGTTCTTGAGAGCATCATAAAGTCTTTGCCTCCAGCGCACATTTAATCGATCTGAATATTTTACAGCTTCGCCCCAAAATCTGACCAATGCAGCAGACGTAGGTATTGACAGCTGGGCTTATTTCTCAGGTTGGGTATCAGTAATTAGCAGTCTGGCATTAGGGTGCAGGGCGTTTTGTCTTGAGTCACTTTCAGACATGGCATGCGCATGTACTCTTCCCCATGAGCTAAGAATGATTTGTTGTTTTGTTTTTTTTGTCTTGTTTACTCGTCACTGGAGGAATCAAAAGGTTCATTTGAGGATTTGGAAGAAAAAAAATACAATATAATAATATTTCTTTGTGTACGACCATCATGAAAATTTGGCAAAACAATTATACAAACACAACGAATACAACGTCTGACATCCTTTGACCAAAATGCTCGGGTTAACATTTCCAAAATGTGGCCAGGTTGATGCAAACATGTATGGTCTTGAGACAGATTGGTCTTGGCTCACGTTATTGCAGTTTCATGGAAAAGAGACACTGACCCTGAAAAGGCCCCCGGTGACTCAGTCGGTCCCCCTCAGTTCGAGTCCGGTGAGTCACCACGCATAAGCACCGGTGGATTAGCACAAGACAGTTTCTCTATACGCAGCATTTTTTTTTTTTTTTTTTTTTTTGATGTGTGAGCGATTATGTTGTTGATGTTGTTTGCAGGATTACCAAAGTTGCTCCTGCACCTGTGGTGGACATCTCCGCCTACGCTGCACCGTCTGCGGATTGATTGAATCTGTTTAAGCATTAAGATTAGTGTTATGGGTGAACAGCTAAGGGCCAACTGCTCGTTTTGAGACCCCCGAGCTGCTGAATATGAAACCATTCAGGTCCTCAGATGTCAAATATTCAGCTGTCTGAATCAATTTGCTGGCTGTTTGTTGGTTGTGTGAGTTTGTGGTTTTGTGTGTGTGTGTGTTTGTGTGTGTGTGTGTGTGTGTGTGTGTGTGTGTGTGTGTGTGTGTGTGTGTGTGTGTAGGCTTGTAAGTGCACATATACGTGTGTGCCTGTGGAATGTCAAGCATTCCACCTCCCTAGTATGGAGCCATGAAAGCTTTGATGCATTCAGAGTATCTGTGCCTGAGCAATTTAGGGGATAGGCTTTTAAAAGTTTTCCAAAGTAAATAACAAAATAAGAAATGCCTGAAAGACTTTTTATTAAACAGATAGCAGAACTTTCTCTCAAAAACTTAATCTTAGCAGGAAAGTTAAACTTCGGAGACAGCTGTCTTTTTTTTTTTTTTTTTTTTTTTTTTTTTTTTATTTCCTGGAAGAGCGCCTCTATGAAACATCCTTTCATATCGGCCTGAAGATTGGTACGGTGTTCTCTCTGATAGAAAAAAACTTGACTGTAAATCTCCAAAGATCCCTAACAAGTCCCCTCTCTCCAAGACAAGGACCATAAAACATGAGAGGAAGAAAAAGAGGAAAAAGGAGACGAATGTAGGCCTTGGTGGGATAAAGGAGAGGAATTAAGGAGGCATTTTATGAGAGCTCTCAGACACAGTTATCACCTCTGAAAGACACAAGCAAACTTTTTCTTTGACCTTGAGCATTCGGCGTCTTCTTCCTTCGTCTACTTCTTTGCATGTGTTTGAGTGTAATATTCAGCCTTTCATTTAAAAGGCTTCTTCTTTTTTTTTTTTTTTTCTTCTCACTTGTGTTTGCATAGTATTTAGAGGTGCAGACGAGTATGGTATAATTAAAAGCACAGATCTGAATAGTTGTCATCGATTGTGTTCGCGTTGCCTGTGAATGAGAGAAACCGCTTCAGCTCCGTTTCTTCTGCTTTAAAGCAGGTTAGGGCGAGAGAGAGACTCCACTGTCAAATGAAGCAATAGATCCAGTTATTACTGCCTTTATTAGTAGAGCCATTTATCATTTGTGAGGTGCACGGAAAAATACCTCAGGCAAATGGGAATAATTAGCTCACACTTAGTGGCAGGCTTATTCTTTCTGTCTTCCGGGAAAAAAGTTCTCTAACACAGCTGGAAAAAGAAACCATATTTTATAAGGGAATCGGAAATTAAGAATAACCCTGTGAGAGATTTTTCTTTTTTTTTTTTTTTTTTTAAGCATGGTCACTGTGAAGATGCAGCTCCGCAAGCACTGTCCACTTTCTTTCCAAAGGCCTTTTCAAAGTCATTTTGAAGGATAAATGTAGAGGGCACCCTAGAAAAACCTGTACCTCCTTATAGACCAAGGTGCCTGTTCCTCTACTCTTATGCTTTAAGGGGGGTGGGGGGATGTATCCCTGTGCAAAATACAATAAGGTTTATATGCAACAGCTGTCTCCTCACTGACCCGCCTCGCACAAAAGATTTAATGAAGTAGAGCTGGTGGAGGTGTCCCACTGAACTCGGAATGGCAGGTAGTAACCGATGAAAGAAAATCATTTCTGTCACAGGAAAAAATCTCCACAAGCCAATTATTGGAGGAAGTATGGCACATTTTACATTTTAAGAAGCCGGTGAGTCTCGGAGAGGTATAACAGTTACCGGAGGTTGAGGAACGGCTGAGATACAGAATATACATGAAGCTATTCAATAAACATTGCATTCTGTTTGCTTTTCTCTCTCTCTCTCTTTCTGTCTCTCTCTTTCTCTCTCTTTATCGTCCCTCACACACACACACAGACACACAAACACACACACACACACACACACACACAGGCAAACTCAAGTCCCCAGATGGGTTGTTGACAAGGAAAAGAGAACAGTCACATCCAGACAGAGGGAGCTGAATGTATATTCTGAAATTTGCACTTTTCTCATTATAAAACTGTGTCACTTGAATGAGCAAACACCTGCCAAGGTTCTATACTAATACATACTGTCCCTGGGTGGATGAAGGGGTAGGAAGGGAGGGGAGGGCAGCTGAAAGGATGTGGGAGGGAAGGGCAGGAGGGAGAGAGGAGGGAAGGCAAATAAATGGACAAAGGCAAATGTGCAGACATGATAGGCCTAACGTGAGTGAGGTTAGAGTTATAAATTTCTAACCTATAACCTTAACACACACACGCATACATACATACATACATACATACTGTATATGCACATGAGCACAAACATCATGTTTACTCACCAGCTGCCTTTAATGATGGGGGAGCGCAGCCATGGAAAAACTGATAGATGTGCAGCCAAATAAGATATGAAGAGATATGTTCTCATAGTCCCGTTACACACAGCTTTCATATACATAAACCTGTGTATATAGCTGGTGTGCTGTGTTGCAATTTTTGTGAGGCTCTGGCGACATACAGATGAATCACAAGACCATCAGTTGTGTGTGACAGTAGGCTTCCTCACGTTGAGCTGGAGAAAGAATCTTTTTGGATTCTGGAGTCACTTTGACTCTGGTAGTTTTGTTCCCTCGGCCTGAAATGAATTAAAAAAAAAGAAAAAGAAAAAAAAAGAAAAAGATGAGCTGTTGGGTAATTGTGATCAAAATGAAACGGAGGCATTTACAGCAATCAATACTGAGTCACAGGCAGATTTGAATAGTCAATGAGTAATTGTGCTTGGAGGGGGAAAAACTGTGCTTGTGGTGCCTGTGTCAGATGTTAAACAGCTTTGAATTCGCAAGATTCAGGACTTTATGTTGTAAAACTCATAAAAAAAAAACATAATTAGTTACTATGGATGTCGTGAAAATAGTTCACGTGCAGCAGGAAGCATGTTGGGAAAAGCGGTTTGCTGCTGCTGAGCCTGAGGTTCAGCTAAAGTTCTGACAGCAACCTGAACGCAGCGCGGCACACCAGCCGTCATCAGCAAAACAGTCATAGTGCAGGGAGCGGCCCGCAGCTGGCTTTTCAAATCAAAAGCAGCTAAAGCAAATATGGGATGAAGCATGCAAATGCACCAATATCCCTTGTTTGATTTGCTTGTGTGTTTGTTTGTTTGTTTTGGAGTATGGATACAAACTGTGTCTGAACAAACGGAGGCAAGGCTGAAAAAGAGGAAACCACCAGTTCACCGCTCCGTGTAGCTCACTGCTTTTCACAAGGCAGATGCTGTAATTAAGTCGACGCACCATATTCACGTCTTCTCATGTCTTCGCTCTAGTTTTTTTTTTCTGAACGCTTATCAAGTGGAGTTTAAAGTAAAAACCACACATTAAACAAATATACTGTATATTATTATTATTATTATTATTGTAGTGATCTGTGGCGTTCTTCTGATGTTTATTTCATCTCTGCTGAGTTATATGCTTGCCTTTAGACGAGGTTTTACATTGTGGTATGTTCAGCCCACCTGCTGTGCACTGACTCACAGACTAGGTTATGTCAGCAATTAATTGGGTTAATTAATTGGAAGCGAACCATTTGGACAGTGTCTCTATTTGCCTTATAATGAACACTGAATCACATAGAATAATAAATTCTTTCTGGGAGACGTTTTGGAAAATTATTAGGAAATGATGGACCAATATAATAAAACCTTACTGCTCTGGACCCACACTTGTGCTTGCAGCATCAGCTGAATTCCTCTGACGCCACACAGAGGTTTCGGTGACTGCACGTGCTTTGTTTATATTGGACTGTAACTCATCCACGGGTCAAAGATTAACACGGAGCGTTAACGCCATGCAAAGCGTGTGTTTGTATCATTCACAGTCAGTTTCGAGAAGACGTTTTCACCATTTGGCTGAACGTCTTCCAGCGGAATAAAAATGTCACTTTTAATTTAAAAGTAACGAGACGTCTTTGACCTTTCTCTCTGTGCGGCGTCTCCCTGTCTCCGTTTTCCTTTTCAAAGTCGTGCCTTTCTTCCCACCCTCTAGAGATTTTATAGAAAGAGATGGCTGACCCTTTCCCTTTCTGTTCTGTCTCTTTCTGAATACACTGTTTGGGAACAGAGAATGTTGTGACTTTGGTGTTATAGCCATTTACTCTCTGTTATCTGATCAGTCTTGGCTGCATTCAAGGGAACCTCAGCACGGACGGCTCCTCTGAACCGACGCTCACCAGTACTTCTAATTAGATTTTTTTTTTAATTTATTTATTTTTAAATCTTCCCGCCCTCGCTGGGTTTCAAACTGCATCTGTTTGTGCGAAATAATAAAATAGTCATGTCTCAAGGTACTCCGTGTGCGTTCTGCTGAGATTAAGGCAATCAGATGTATAAAAGACATCTATCGCCCTGGCTCTCTCTCTCTCTCTCTCTCTCTCTGTCTCTCTCTCTCTCTCTCTCTCTCTGTCTCACACAAACGGTAAACAAACAAGAAGCAAAACAGACAGAGGTGTATTGCCCATTTGTTGCGAAAACAAATCAAACTTTGATACTGACAAGTGCAGTCTCGCTTTCCGTCTCTGTTTCCATATTCACAGAGAGATGCGGGCTAAGGCTAAATGAGCAAAAAAAAAAAAAAAATGGTTGCACAATCAGTAAGTAGTAGTAGTTACTGTGGAATACAAAATCGCTACCACCCTTTGATGTCGACAACAACGCCATCCTCTATGAACACATCCAGGACTGTCTGCACTAATGCTCCCTAATGGATGTCGGGCAGCTGCAGCACCTTTGCAGACAAATAGTGAAGGATACATTCCTCCTCTCTCCTCTCTGTCGATATCCAGCCTTTCACTGGGCACGGAGTGAGAGAATATAGGTTGCAGTGCCGGGGAGAAATAAAGATGGGGGAAAATTGGAGGTGGACTGTACTTTGTTGTACATTTAACAGAAAAATCTTTAAAAAAAAAAAAAAAAAAGATGTGTCACGTGCACTGTGTGTGTGCGTGCGTTCCGTTCCGTTTCTTAGTGTATTGTTGTGTTGTATTGTGTAGTGTCCACAAATTGCACAAATTGTGCACAAATTGCAAAGTAAAATTACACTAATAAGGTATTAAACTATCATAACTCGAAGAACTTTAAGGCAAAAGTCAGAGTCTGAATGGAGAAAATAATCAAAGACGAAACGATCCTGGCAACAGTCATTTGTCACCTCCCCGTCCAGTTGGTCTAACCATTGATGTGGGACTTTTGTTCATTTAAAGACGAATTTTTGTTCAGGATCCTTGACTGTATTATAGGATCCTTACCAGTTATATTCTGATTTCATGCTTATATATAACACCTTTCATGTTTCTAAATCCAGTCTGAATCCACCCTTCCAGGGGGATCAGGATGATCCTGCTTTTTGGCACCTAAACTATCCTGATATCCGCCTGTGAGCACTGAAAAAATGCAGAAACACTACTTGGAGCACGACTGTGTACTGAATCCAGATTCTAATCGGAATGAACACGAGCTTCAGATCCATTAAAACTGCACAATAAAGCCCAGTCCATCCATGACACTAAATTTTACTGTAAAGTCCACACAAATGTTAATATAACACACAAACTCATCCCCCATCAGCTCGACTCGATTGTTTTATGTGCAGTTAATATAGCCTAATTAGTTCAAGACCAATTAACAATACATGTTCTGTATGTTTGATAGTATTTCTTTGTTTATCTTAAAATCTTTGAGCAAAAATACAACAACACGACTTTAATGTTTAACGTTAAAATGGCATATGTTGTTAAAGGGATGGACGGCACGGTGGTACAGTGGTGAGCACTGTCACCTCACAGCGAGAAGGTTCTGGGTTCAGACCTTTCTGTGTGGAGTTTGCATGTTCTCCCCGTGTCTGCGTGGGTTCTCTCCGGGTCCAAAGACACACAGGTTTAGGTCAGTTGGCAACCCCCCCCCCTTCCCCCCCAGACCCTATAAGGATAAGCAGTATAGCTACTGGATGGATGGATGTCAAAGGGATAGTTCAGGTTTTTTGACGTGGGCTTGTGTGAGGTAGTCACATATAGTCGGTACATTACCTGCAGTAGATTCTAATCAGCGCGCTCCCAGTCAGGCAGAGCTCGTTATAAAAGTGAATACAATGTCATCCCGAGTTCAGTTAACTTGCTTACGTAAGAGCAACAAGTCAGATTGTTCCATATACTTCAATCTCTCCCTCAAAGTCCCTCAATGGGCTATTGACAAGAGGGGAAGAAGAAAGCAGAGTCGCATCACCACAGCTCGTGAGCCAGCAACATTAAATGTATTTTCCAACATTTGCCTCCTCATACTTCCTTGCCCAAAGCAAATAAGACAACAGCTGAAATTGAAGCATTGTTTGACTTGTACACTTTCACAGGTTAGTGTGGAGCTGCCTGAGTCGACAGAATGAGGTCTAGGTGGGAGGAAGGAGAGAAACTGAGAGACTGACAGAGAGAAAGAAAGAAAAAAAAACAGAACAATATACAGAGGCAAAAAAATAATCTTTTCTTTGTCTCGAATCATTCCAAATAGTCTCCTCTTTGTATTTTATTCTTTGGTGAGACGTTTGCGTTTATACATTCTGCATGAGACATAACAACTATCTTTTCAGGACAGGTCTCACCATTAGCTGAACTGGCAGTGCGTTAGACTAAAACTAATTTGGTGGTCTTGCATTGATGGCCATGTGTACTCATACGCGCACACGCACACGTAGAAACAGGAATGTTCTGTCACTGGTGCCAAGCTTAAAGATATGTCATGTGCTCATATCAACATGTCACGCCCGCTCAGGCTCAGTACACAGCATGAAGGGATAACCGGTGTTGTGAAGGACAGGAAGGGACAGAACAAATGCAATAATAAATGAGAGAGAGCAGCTGTCGTTTAGCCAAACTGATTACACCTCAACCGCCAGTTACTGTAGGTGTTTAGCCCGAAACCAGCAAAGCAAAGCGACCCATCCCTTTGGCAAACCAAATGACATGAGATAGTGTGCTCACTGACATTCTTCTCTACATTTGTCAGCTCTGTGATCATCGCAGCATATACAGAAGCTGTAAAGAGAACGCAGCCCATGCGCCTCCTTTCAGAGTCCCCTCCAGAACTATTGACGTTTACCAGTGACTGACAAATTACAGCCATAAGTGAGTAAAAACACAGCTAATAATGTAGCAGTTGGTATTGATTTCATCAGTCAAAAGACTCAGAATCTGGCAAAACAAGTTACATTTTAAAAGGTGATAATGTCTGTGCCATCCTCTGAAAAGCTCTTTCCAAAGTTAATTGACTGTTGCTGTGTATTACGTCCTCGGTAAATAACACATTTTATATTTTTTTGTCGCACTCTGTCAGGGAAGGTTGAGGTATTTGGGAAAGAAAACATGACTCTCTTTTTTCTTTTCTTTTTTAATGACGGCTTAAAGCTTTAGGCTGTTGAAACACAGTTTCAGTACTTTAGATACCTTGGGTATCATTTCTCACCAGCCAGCCACTCTTTAAAGTACTCTACAAACAGACTGTCTAATGGCCTTTACTCTTCAAATTTGTGAAGAGGTTACAAAAGCAGGGTGCTCTACTTTTTGTATGATTTGTCACAATTACCATAAGACAAGAATTTTTCTTTCATGTGCGGGCACATGAAAGAAAAAATATGAATACCTGTACACAAACAATCGTGCCTCTTCTCTGCTGAATCCCATCATGCACAGTCACATTTACACACACACGCACACACACACGCACACACATACACACACTGTACTCAAGCGAGGTTTGCTCCAAGTCACTTTGATGGAGAGTGAAAGCAAAGTAGCTTTGGCTGCTCATATTAAATAAGGTTTGTAGAAAGGTGTTGTACTTGCGAAAAGAAGGATTGAATAAATCTGTTGAGCAGCCAAGGCCACAGAAACAGAAAGAATTCAATTTTTTCTTTCTTTCTTTTTTTTTTTTTTTTTGCACACTCAACAATCCACATGTTCTGTTACCAACCAGCCTTTTGTGCTGTTTTGTATAGCGTCATGCACACCTTGGACAAAACAGGCATGAATCATGTCATTTTTAAAGGTGTCACCGCAGTCTGAAACCTCAGTGCCTGCTCCCACTGTATCATAGATATTAAGTACGAAGTGTAGTTTGAAGACTGTGTAGTGTCTTTCGACTGGCTGTCCAATTTCAGCAAATCCATTTCAAGTCTCGCATCTTGCCAAACTCTCATTAGGCCTCTTTCTCAGCCTGTTATTGCATTATTGATTTCCATTCCTGTTATGTCTTTTGGAAGATTACATTTTCATATAAGTAAAGTGTCTGCGAGGGCTTCCAGCTGAGGAGGCTGTATATGGTAAACTGTAGAGGTGCACTGTTGAATGCATTTTCAGATTCAGCTGAAAGTTCAGTTTTGAGGTCACTTTTTCATGTGATTTTTTGATTGCATTTAAATCTGTCCGTACGTACATTATTTACACTACACAGCTTGGTTTGCAGAGCACAGGGCAGTACTGTTTTTATTTGACAGTACAGAAAACAACAATAACACTGACACATTTACCACCAGCTTTAGCGTTTCAAACTTAATTAGGAATGTTGCATATCCTTGTGTACCAGTAGGTGTGGTTATAGCAGTTAAATTAGCACATTTGTAAATAATGCCAAAAGCTGAATTGGCTATTTTTGGAGGCAAGATTTCTGTTTTGTTTTTTTTTTCCTGGCATGCTTGTACTGATACTGTTGGATAAGAATATGTGTGTGGTTAAGGTGGCCACTCTGCTGCGGTTTTGTTAACAATATGCACATGTTTAACATCATATAATGGGGGGGGGGGGCTGATCTCTCTTTTACTTTGCCGTTTTTTATGCCGCTGTGATCTCGCATTTGTAAAACTCTCTCAGCATGCCTCTGCTACTCTGTCGCTCTTTCTTTCTCTCTGTTTACTTGACTGTCTGTTTGTGTATGTGTGTGTGTGTGTGTGTGTGTGTGTGTGTGTGTGTGTGTGTGTGTGTGTGTCTCCAATAGACATAACAGAATGGACTCCAAGCTCGACACAGTTTTCTGCTTTACCATTATGTAAAATACAGAGGATGAACTATTAATACAATACAGAAATATTATATGAACTAGTTTTATCAAGCACAGGAGGAAGAGTTCACCATGTTAAAACTGTGTATGAAAATATGATCGTGTGGCAGGAGCTGAAGTGTGTCTCCCAGCAACACTGCTGAAGAGGCCCCCGTCACTTTGGTTTGCTGATATTTTAACGATCTGTTTACTAACCCTCTGTCTGTCTCTGTTCAGCTTTAAGGGACAACAGGATCGAGCTGGTGCGCGCGTCGTGGTCGGAGCTGACCATCAGCATCAGTGATGTCTCGCTGTCTGATGAAGGCATGTACACCTGTTCTCTCTTCACCATGCCTGTGAGAACGGCCAAAGCCTACCTGACTGTTCTAGGTAAGTGCAGCGGATACACAGTTACATGACGTCGGTCTGTCTGCTCGACCATCGTTACTTTGAACAGCGTCCGGACAAAAAAACGTTTTTGTGGAGCTAGCAGAGGGTGGTCGAGGAAGCGCTGTACTCCTCGGACTGACTAGTGAACGCTCCAAGGAGAAGCTCTTCTTCTCTGTGTCTTAGGATATGACCAATGTTAAAATATATTCCATGTGGAAGTTTTAGATTTTAAAACAATAATACATCACCATTATCATTATGGACAGAAGAGCCCAAAAATAAATGGAGAACATTAGCGATGGCTGGAGGTCATTGGTCAAGGGAAAAGTTTGTAGTATTTTTCACATGGGTCAATTTCAAAATATTATTATCATAATAAGAACTCCATGCATTCGTGCTTTTCTGAATGGTATGGTTTTGTTGTGTTTTTTTTTTGCTTTTTTTTTGCCTTGAAGACAAACACATTTAGTTGTAGTTAGAAAAAGCCCGTTGCGCGTGTCTACATCTGCAGACAAATAAAAACCAGTTAGGCCCTTTCTCCCTCTCTTCCTAGTAATGTTTGTGTTGTGATCATAGCCCCACAGAAAACATTGTCTCATTTCCTGCCACAGGCCTTATTATCTTGCCAATTAGTTTTTGCTAATGTTAATAGATGTGCTCGTGCACTCCAGAACCATTAGCTGGCTCTCTGTGTTAACAAGCATTCTGAGAATTAGAGACATTAAAGGCTACTGCTCAATAAGGATATGGAGAAAATTATTTTTGCAATACTGAACAATAGTTAATGGTGCAAGCCAGGAAACGGAGGGAGATTTAATAAACACACAAAATAGCCGGGGAATGGCCTGTTTTAGGACACTGAGTGCTGGGAGTGAAAATATTGAAAATCATGTGGACAAAATACCAAACTCCAACCAAATGAACGTGCAAATAAACGAGCTTCACAATCAAATTCTCTCAAAAATATTCTTGGTGAATGAATATAAACATCTGCTTGTCTATTACCACAAATAGAATTTTTAAAACATAATAAATCCACTAATAAGTAAAGCATTATAAAGTAAAACATTATTCAAATATGAATCCTACATATATTTATGATGTTTATAAAATCAGAATCATCACCGCATTATAAACATCAACAAGAAAAAGAGCCTTTCGGCATGTTAGGTAGGTATTTGGTCATTAAACAAATTTTTGGAGAAATAAAAATTTTGACCCGATTTAAAAGTTCCTCGGTCACAAAAATGAATACAGTTCATCCTGAGGGGAACATGCATGTGTGTAACAAATTTCACGGGCAATTCATCCGTTAGTTGTCGAGAGCAAAGTGGTGGATCGACCGACAGACCGACATTGCCATCCCTTAGCCGCAAGCTCGGCTAAGAATGAACCGCACAAAAGTTCAGTTATTAGTAACTGACTTTGATATAAACTCTGAATAAATTCTCACAATGACTACAGGAATTATCAATCCTGAGATCTAGTTTTCTTCTTTTTTTTTTTTTTTTCATCACCAAGCATCAGAAATCTAGCTCTCATTTCTTTTTCATGTCTTGAAAGCGCTTTTGGTCATGCTTAAACAGTCAAGCACACACAAACACACCACAGCACACAGAAATCCATGTTGCACATCTTAGAAGAGAAACACACACACACACACACACACGCACGCACGCACGCACACATACACAATACTCTACACTCACACACACATACACACTCAGTCGCACACAAACAGAGAGACGGATTAAAGCTTTGCAGCCTCTAGCCACCCAAGAGGAACTTAACTGTATAAGATGAACATTGTATTTGATCTGCTCTCTTTCAGTCTGGGAGAAAAAAGCCTCATACACTTTTCCGAGTCAAGCCACATTCACTCATTCACATTCTTACACGCGCACCACAATACTTAGTTAGATATTGCGACACTTGCAATTTACACACTGGAAAACGATGGATTGAAAACTGAAAATGACACGTACAGCTTTTAGTTAGATGAGGAGGAATAGATCTGCACTGCACACTGCTGCTGTATGTACCGAGCAGCAGCTATTGTCATGGTGGTGTATGCAGTTTGTTTCTCACGAAAAGGACGGAAAACGGAAAACAGGAGGACCTTTAACTCTGGTAATAAACCTTTCAGGAGGTGGTGAGACCGACAAGGCCAGAGTCAGTCAATGGCATTGACTGACAGACCTTTCATTCACTCAGCCTGAGGCCGACTTACTGCTCAGTGACATTAGAAAGGCACACACTACACACTTAAAACAGTGGCCTGTCATATTTTTCTTTACAACCATGTGGCCCTCTCTGTGTCATAACCCCTTTATCCACATGTACACACACATGCACACAAGAAAAAACGCACACCTTTTCTTTTGACATAGGGACTATTTCTTTAGGAGCACTACCCAGAGAAACCACCACAAATGCAACTCGACTCACCCTCTTGTGTTTGAGTAGTAGTCACAGACATACTGTCCGTCTCACAGCCTGCATGGATAAATACCACCATGCGCTATGTGAGAAAACGTGGTTCTTTGTAATTCATGTGGACCGACCCTTAACGAAGGGGACGGCCCAGTGGTGTGAGAGACCATCCAAAAACGAGAAACCTCCCTGATGTGTTCTCGAGCAGGACACCGCTCGTTGATGCCGCTCTGCAGTCTGCTCTCTAATCTCTCTGCAGGAGGCCGAGCTGGAGGGGAAATTTCCAGTACGGCATGATAATATTATTGCTGCATAATGACAAACCGCTGTGTGTCAATTAGTTCCATCTCTGTGATTTTCACTCCATCCTATAGGCGTGCCAGAGAAGCCAGAGATCGATGGCTTGACGAAGCCTGCCTTGGAGGGCGACCAGATCACTCTGACCTGCATCACTCAGGGCAGCAAGCCCGCCGCTGACCTGCGCTGGTTCAGGAATGAAAAGGAGGTCAAAGGTATGCAACATCTGCATCTGCGTTTAGGCCTACATCTGTGTGATTATGTCATACAAGCATGTCAAGGGATTCAGAATGAGAGCCACGGTGAGGGATGGGAATCGAGGACCAGTTCCAGTTGAGAACCGGTTCCAACGGGTTTGATCCATCCACATCATTTGCCCTTATGTTTAACGATTCCCTTATCGATGCCTTCCACTTAGTTCCGCGTGCCTTGAAAAACAATGACTTTTTTTTTTTTTTT
>NW_019174704.1:4151571-4189858 GCF_002260705.1 Seriola dumerili
CCCGCCCCCTCCCCCCTTGATGGATTGAACAACAACAGAGCAGTTATCTATCTTGTTCAGTGTTATTGTTGACACTGAAAGCCTGTATAGGCCTACTTTTTTCCACACAGAAAATCCACAGGAATTGATAAGGGAACCGATAGAATCGATAAAGAATCGGATTGATAAGCAGAATCTATAATTGCACTGGTTTCAATAAAATCTTATCGACTCCCATCCCTAAAGGTGAAACTTTTGTAGAGGAAATTATGATAACAAGCGCAATTATTTTTTCCCATAACCAGGAGTGAGAGTTCTTGCTTTTCCTCTCGGGAAATGGGCTGATTGTTGGGTTTCTTTTTGACATTGTCAAGTTGTGCAGTTTTCATCCCTTGCATTTTATATTTGAAGACACAATGAATCTATTTTTAGAAACTAAATCAAAAAGCATCCTCGTGAATTGGACTAAACATTTCTTATTGTTTGCATTTTCGCAGTGAAGCTATTTAGTTATAGTTTTAAGCTTTAAGCTAAACCATATCATTCATGTTGTTACAGTACATCTACTGATTTAATGATATCTCTAATATCAAGCTATTTTCCATTTGTAACAAACAACTAAATTAGGCCCATCTCCATCTCCAAATTATTGTCCAATTGCCAAATCATATTGGATATCTCATTTCAGGGTGGCTCTAACCACCTCCCCATGCTTTGTAATCAAGCACAAATATGCCAGAAAATACAAATTAGTTTTTTTGAAATACTTTCAATATGCTCAGCAAGTCCTTTGTCATAAAAGTGGCGTGAACCTGTTCCGAACAAGTTGTTTCTAATAGAGCAGATTCGGCATGTGTCCTCTGGCCTGAGACCGATACATTAACCTCCCTTGTTATCAGAGGGCCGTTCTAAATCACACTGACTGGACTCCACACCTCATTTCCACCCTGCTCCTGCTCTGCTCTACTTGATGAGCCATCCACTTTGTAATTGTTTGAAAAGGAGAGGAAGAGAGAGAGCGACAGACAGAAAGGATGTGAGAGAATATTGAACAAAAGAGAGCTAGGGACACGAAATGATGAAATTATGTTTTTTTGAGGAAGAGAGAAACAGATGCGGTTCTGTATCAAATGAAATGCAGAACCCAGTGGGATAGGACTGTCACAGATCTTTAGCACAGTTGCAGAACTTTTACCAAGGTTTCTGTGTTGTTTCACAAAGCAGATTAAAGTCAAATAACAAAATGCAAATCACCCTTTTCTAATTTAAATGACTGCAAGTGTCTGAAAATCACAGGTTTACTTTTTTTTTCTTTTTTTTTTAACTGCCAAAGAAAAAAAACAATGCAAATGATTGGAAAGAAACTGTCAAAATCTCAAAATCTTTGTATAACCCAACAGATCACTGAAACTCAGTAATGAGAATAACAAGCAGCCAGGTGTTGCACATCCTAAATGCCCAATTAAATGTAGTAAAGAGGAGCGTTTGAGAAGCACAAAACACAGACACTTCACAGACTTCATTTCCCTGCTTATACAAAACATTAATAAAGCACAAAAATAATTTTTGCCAAAGCATGCGTGATTTTCGTTTTATATCTTTGCATATTAATGCTTTTCATTCTGCTGTCAGTTTTTCTTTTTTTTTTTTTTGGCTTCTCCGAACACTGACAACAGTCACTATTTATTCTTACATTCATGTACGATGTATTTTTACAAAATTTTTATGCACAGTATTTTAAATGACTGTTGTTATACTGTTTCAACTACAATGCAACTACCTTATCTATCACCTGGTAGCTGGGGGGGGGGGTTATTTTCACCAATCAGCACTGAACCAGCATGTTAACTGCAAGGAGTCTTCCTATCCTTATGTTCATTAACCCCGACAAAACCTCACCTTTTTCTGCTTGCGTTCATTAAAACGAAACACAACTCGTTACTCGTGTCAATCTCTATATCCATGATCTCATTTGGATTTCCTGTAAACAATAATCCTTTGACTCTCTCACTTATTAAATGCTAGGTTTGTTAGCATCTCCAAGTCACATATTGTTTTTGTACAACTAATCACCACATTTTTGTATTATAGTAGTTTGTCACTCCAGTTAATATTTCCTCCTGTTTCCCTTCTGAAGAACATGAAGCGCATAGAAACAGAATATACACTAATTAGCAGGGTATTTTTCCTTACAGGCTTACTGTGTTTCTACGGGTGATTACTGCGTCTCCCAGTGGCCCGCGACTGCGAGAAGAGCTTCCTGTAAGGCAAAATGGAAGCTTAGCCAGGACATTATGTTCTTTTAATTTACCACAGAGTGCGAACAGGTAGTCAGAGATATCCTTGGTGGCTTGAAGTGGAGGTAGTCTCAAGAGGATACGCTTTCTCATTAAGGTCAGATGCTATAATTCTCTCCTCAACTTGGCACGCGACTATCTTTAATTTGGGCCTTGTACAATTTTCTATCAGTATATTATTCACCGTGACAAGGTTGTAGTTCTTAACCCGGAAGCGACAGGAATTGTGTGTTCAGGCTTGCCCTTCTGTGAAACTGTATTCTGTACTGCATATGTCTTACAACACTTGACATTGTTGAAACTAACAATATAGGCGGCGAGTTTTTTATACAATGATCTATTCAAAGAAAGGAAAAGTATCAGTATTATTTAGCCATTTTCCTCTTTTTAAAAGAAAATCTTGGTAACATTGTCCCAGAACAGAAAGCCAAACCTGGAGACTTTATACAAATGTCAGATTAGAAGATTCTTGTCAGATCTGCTATTGGACTCGTCAAGAATGTCAATCGGAGCTGATGTTTCACGCCTCACTGAATTCACTGAAAAGCTCTCTTGGCGTCTGCCATTACTCTCCTCTCTATGCGATCTTAAGCCCAGACAGCTCAGCCTGCTATCTCACATTAGGGTTTTCCCAGGGTCCAGATAAGCAAGCAGATAAGCACCAAATCGGTGGTGGTTTTCCACACAGTTTTAAGCAGATATCATGGTTATCTTTTTATTTAATTAACGGTAGCTGGGAGATGATATTGAATCTATGTCATCATATTTATTCAGACTTCCCCAGAACATCCTATAGAGTAAAAAAAAAAAAAAAATGTTAATGTTAATCTCATGCGCTGACACTGGACAGAGTGAAGACATAGTCCAAATCTGATTTTTAACACCACATCTAATCAAACTGAATCCATTAACATATTTTTCCCTTGGTGGCAGTACGCTTCTCAGTGTGATTTTTGTGAGGCATTATTCATGTTGAGTTCAGGAACTCAGGAGATTATGATTGACACAAACAGTTTCACACTCTTAGTTCGACATTGTCGCACCATAAATGCATCTCTGCCACTAATTGTTCCACTTCTTTGTGGAAATAAGAAGGCGTGAAACATTGTCTGGATAGTCAGTCTGACTTGTTACATATGATACAGATAGAGAGAGTGTGTGTGTGTGTGTGTGTGTGTGTGTGTGTGTGTGTGTGTGTGTGTGTGTGTGTGTGTGTGTGTGTCGCATTTAAATGAGGAACAACAACAATCAACCCAGCAAGCCACTCACCGGCAGTCTGACTTTCTTTTCCACATTTAAAATTGACTAAATAAATAAACACGGACGCAAAAACGAACACAAAGGGCAACACATGTTAATACACAATGTATATATGCATGTGAAGGTGTACGTAAGCGCAGTTGAAGTGTTCATCATCCTGACAGGATCAGGGTGTGTTCAATGTGAAAAGCCATCTGATTGTGGGCAACCATGCTGGGAATAAATGACAATTGTGACATATTGGTGTGGGATCTCGGGGAATAGAGAAGATTATATTACCGGCAGAGCCACTGGAGCAGTCCATCACCCATGCGCATGCAGCTAACAGACACCCTATGCTAAGTGTGTGCATGTGTGTATCTGTGTATATGTTTGTGTGTGAGCAAAACAGACAGATGGAGCAGACAGCCTGCATGTAAGGACATAAGCTTGTGTGTGTGGAACGGAATCCAATATTCTTATTTCTCAGTCTCTTTGTCCCTCAGATCCCCTCAGTCCCCACCCAGTAATGATATATTTCTATCTCAGTTACACACCACAACCCAGAGAGACCTCTGCCAATATCACCACATGTAGCACTTGTTTACACACCACTGAACCAGAGGGAGCTGTGTGGAGACCAAGCAAGGCAGAGATGAAATGAATATTTATTTCAAATAAGGGTGGGGATGTTCGCTATCGGACTCGTATTATCATACTCTCTGACCTAAACTGTAGAGGTTATTGCTTCATCATGTTATACGATAGCTCTATTCCAAAGGGGCTTAAAGGAAAAAAAAAAATACACACACACACACACACACACATACACACACACACACGCACAGATATTTGATTCAGATTCGCTTGCGGTCACATCCCTGTCCTATTGTCAAACATGTTAGTCAAGGACAAGGAACTATTACTGCGAACGTACCTGGCACTATTTTAGGTCGCTGTCTGCTGACTTTTCAATATGCTATAACTCAAGTCTGCCCATTCACTGAAGAGTTTAACAGTGACTGAACAACCTTTTTGAAATAGTGCTGACTAATTCTTCATTCATGGGTAATTGTCCTTGACTGCTGCGAGTGAGAACGGAATAAGGTGGCCATCATTATTCCAAGGTTTTCTCCGGAAAGAGCAATTGAGGAAAGCGAAGAGGCAATAGCTCCTAGAGCTCATTTCAAAGAGGACGATGCTGACGGTGATGACACTGCTGGTGGCACTGTGGACACTAAAATAACGATTAAGTTCAGGAATGTAAAGCGGTTTTCTAGTTAAAAACGAAAAATACGTTCCCAGTCTTTTCAGTGGCGCGACACAACCTTGCACACTACTTAAAGTCTGTGTTGGGACCACAGTTATACTATCCACCTCCCTGGGATGGAGTGGATCAATGACCATTAAAGATGTAATTTCAAGATGGCTCCTGCAAGTCATAGTGGCATGAATAAAAGATGCTCAAGCACAATGCAGACACACACACACACACACACACACACACATACATGCATATTCACCCTCTCTATCCTGTAGGCCTAGACATGAGAAGCACAAATGCAAAAGTACTTGCATGCATGCACGTACATGTGCAAGCACTTGGCTGAAATGAGTGAAATGAGATCTGTGGGAATCTGTTGGATAGTACAGTATATGGTATGGTATGATATATGATATATGATGTGATGTGATATATTAATTAACATCATAGCACTGGGCGGCTCAGCACTGGTTTTACTTTGTTTTACATGTCCACGTAGCATCACAGTTTTAAGTTAAATCTCTCAGTTTTTGCTCGACTCTTCAACCACTGGATGGTTAGAATCAAAGGTAGAAATATCTTGAGCGCAAATATTTCACACTCCACCTTATACTTTCTGTCTTTCTTTCTTCCTTTAAAGTTCTATCCCCTTGGTTAGATATCCCCATATAGAAATGTATCTGACTCATCCTCAGCCTCTGATAGCTTAAGAGTGTGTGATCAGGTTAAAAGACTTAGACTTAGAGCAGTGTGGTGAAAAATAAAGAGGAGATCAGATTGCTACACCCACTGTCTATGCCCATTAAGAGCAACATCCTGGAGGTGGAGCACCTGTCCGGCTGTAAATGCCACGGCACCGAGACCAGACCAGACCTCTCCTTTTCGGAGCGGAAAACCTTCTTCGTGAATCCACAATAGACATTTTTCTTCTTCTTAGCCATGAATGCTCTGAGAGTTTCGTGTCAGAAAGGACATTATGATACAGGTCTGCCAGGCACTGATAGAAAGTCTCCTAACATTTAGAAGTTGTTCCCCCGGTCGTAGCCATGCGTCAGTCCAGTTGGTAAGACAGGTCAGACAAGTTAGGATGCCTACAGGCTGCCAACAGGCCCAGCTCCCTGAACACTGCACAGTAGCCAGAATAAGTGAAAAGTTAGCAGAGGGCACGATATATCATCTCCACACCTCACTGGAGCTGGAGCCTGCTGTGTATTAGTGTTCCTGTTTTAAAGTTTAGTCATACTTATTGCTATGCAGCTCATCTGACAGGCAAAAGAAAGCATGCAGATTAGGTACTCATCAGGCAACATATTCTTTTCTGTTTGCATCATGAATTTTATTGTATTTAAATGAGTGTTTTGTACTGCTATATATTTTGATTATCCTCACCCTAACCCACAGGCGAATTTGCATTGTTCTTGCCTGAGCAAATTGTTTTAAATCTCAGATGGGATGCAGTTCAGGGTGTGTTGAGTCAGCCCTCGGACCCCTGCTGCCAGGATTAGTCAGCTCTGTCGCTGTTGTTGATGCTTCCTTCCCCGCCCCAGCAGTCCTCCTCTGTGTCTCTTGTCGATCCCTCCATCTTTTCTCGGGTTGTCCCTCTCTCCTGTGAAATGGCATAAAAGGGTCAGATTCTCACATTTTTCACGCCTGTCATTTCCATTTCTAATCCTCCAAGGCACTGTCTTGGCTCGCACCAATGATGCAGAGCTCTGAGCACCCACCCACAGAACAGTGTACTGCAGTCGCAGCCAAATACTCGCAGGCTTTTTTGTTAAGGAGAAGCACCACAGGTGAATATGGCAGGATGGTGTCCATTTCTCCTATTTAAAAAAGAGATAAACATGCAGATGGTGTAAGAGAACTTTTTTGTACATGTTTTTTTTTTTTGTACAATTTTTAAGTAAATCATGTAGATAGTTTAAAAATGTACTGATTTATAACCTGGTAAATATGCAAACTGTCAGTTTATAGCTATTTGGCCATTTTTAAGTGAGTCAGTTGACTGATTCTGAGCTTGTAATTAAAACAAACCACACAAAATAAGTTGTTCCTGTTTGTGTGTCCCTGCTAGTTCTAACATCCAACGTGAGTGAGGACTTACGTATGCAACAAAGAAAAGCTCTGACTAGCTTTTTATATTTTCCTTCTCTTTCATTTGGCAGCTAGGTTTCCGATCAACTCAAAATCATCCCAGAAAATGCTGCATCGTAATGTAAAACATAAATTCTGACAATGAAGATTGATGCAGCAGTGAAACAGAAAAAAAAAAATCTCTGCAACAGAGCCAAGTGATGAATAACTGTATAATGTGAGATGCACACACATGGGGTTGCTGCTGGCTGCACTTCAAATTTAGATACTGTATAGTATAATGACAAGCCCCAGAGCTTAATGTTGAAGCATTTTTAGCTTGCTTACTAGCTCATCATAGAGGATCTATGCAGGTTTTTCGTACTTAAATATAGAAACTCAAATCAATATCGGATAGTTATGTATGTATGCATGTGCCACATGTGTGCCACAAGTAGTTGAATAATTAACGGTTGATATTTTATGACAGTGGTGTTAAGCTTCATAGAGAAGCTGAAAAGAGAATGTAAGTGTAATACTCACATACTTCTTTTTTGGTTGTTGTCTCTCAGGGCTTCCATAGAGTTTTGATGGAAATACTGTAGAATTATTCAATTCTTCTTCAGAGAACTTGTCAACAAAAGCTGAGCCTCCTCACCAACTTTGCTCATTCAAGCCAATGAAGAAAGCATTTAATTTACTCACAATCAAGTTAAAGGATTTCAAGGCTTCATGCAGTTCTTCATGCAATCATGTTGGTTATTTTTGCCCAACATGAAAACGCCACCATCATATGCAGTTACCAGTGTGTGTGTGTGTGTGTGTGTGTGTGTGTGTGTGTGTGTGTGTGCGTGCGTGCGTGCGTGCGTGCGTGCGTGCATGCATGTGTGGGCATGCACACATATGTATAGTATGAGATTGACCAGATGAGTTTTTTGATTGACAACAATGAGCTTTAATGGCAGCTCGATAACAGCCGTGCTTAAGATGTGATACGATATTTATAGACGAATTATACCCACTCTCACACACCAGCATGCACACACACACTTTCAACAGTGCAGAAGGCAGCAGAGTGGATGCATATTGACGCACTTTAACCATGAAGTATTACTAGCTGTTAGACAACTGTTATTATGTTCTCAAAGTGGATCTTTGAAGACTTTGGACCGAATCAAGATATTAATAAAGTCAAACTTTGTATGAGCACGCCAGCTACTGTAGTGCTCTTATCCTGAATCACACAAAGGCAATCAGAGTCCATTCAAATCACCATGAGGGAGGAATCTAAATCGACATTTAAATCACGCAGCAGAATTATATGGAAAGTGAGTTTCTTGTTCTCTCCACAGTTGTTTGAGTGAGGACCTCTGAGACAGAAATATGATGAACTCACTTTGAGAAGTAATCTTGTGTTGTTTTTTTTTTTTTGCTGAAAGCCAACCTTGGCAGGAGTTTCAGTGCAGACAGAACATTAGGTTTGTTAATAAAGGGGCTTCGCTGAGTGCCTATTACATTGGTGGATGTCTTTAAATTCTGGTCTAGAACCAACAGTATGAGTACAATCAAACTGCACAGTTCAGGATGATTCATTCAGTTTATTCAAACAGTATAATATTTTGAGTTAAACTTTTTTTTTTAGTTTTTTTTTAAAGAAAACACTTAAGTTGTAATCATCTTTTCAAACTTGAGCTATGACAAAAACATAAAAAAAATCAGAAACAGCTATCTGGTTAAAAAAAAAAAAAAGAACACTAATATGACTCATCTCAGTACAATCAAATCAAGTGTTTGATTAAGGCGTCATAAATCATAAATCTCCAAACTAACCTTAATAACAGAAGCATGAACAGGAGAAGAGAGAAAACTGAATAAAAGTGGGATTAAGAGGGAGAAGGCGAGGGTGACTGTTTGTCTGTACGGCTGCAGATAAAATGAGAACGTTTGACTGTTGAAGACACAAAGAGGCAGGGAGGGGCTGTGTATGAAGCACTGGCATAACCAATAGAGATGGTAGGTAGCAACTGCTAAAGCAAGCCAGAATATTAGAAATTCAATGTCCTCTCTCTCTCTCTCTCTCTCTCCGGCGCTCCACTCTTTTCCACTCTCCTTTGTCTCCTGCAATTTCTGTCTTTTTTTTTTTTTTTTTGTAAAGAAATCCAGCCATTTTCGCTCTCTGCTGTTGTGTGGATGGATGCTACTAACGCTGCAGACCTGTCACTCATTCACCTCTGTGGGGGGAGGCGGGCTCATTGCCTCAGTTGGGGGAAAGTGACTGAGCGGAATGGTTGATTGGCAGAATGGAGTGGGAGAGGAGGCAGTGGGGTGGGATGCTTAGAAAGTGGAGCAGATGAGCACAGAGGAGGGAAGGATATAGAGCGTAAACAGTCTCTTTAAAACATACAAACAAGGGGCGGCCAGCGTGATAGAGAGACAGTACATACTCTGATACTTCTTGAAATTTGCTGTGATGAGAATACAGGAAAAAGAGAGACATGGGTTTACAAAGCAGGGCGACACCTGAATACAGAGATAAGCCTGGACAGCTGAATACAGTGTACGAGTGATTTCTTTTCTCTTTTGAAAAAAAAAAAAAAACCTTGTGGGAGTGCGGATGAACAGGCTTGATGTGATTTTAAAATACTTGCTGCTGGCATGATGTTAGCCGACCAACCACCCCCAAAAGACCGGTTGAACAGATGTGATTGAAGAGAAGAATATGTTAAAAATACCTGCTTGGAGGCGGGTGTGTATAAACAGTTAAGTTGTAAAACAGCCAGTGGGTAAAAGCAAATCTGGCAGTGGTGAGTTGTGCAGGACCATTGGCTTAGATTTCTGCGTCTGGCCTGTAAGAGGATGGTCATTTGTAATGCATGGCGAATACATAACAGCCTTTGCAGAGTTTAGGAGAACATTTATGTCTCCTGTGTAGGTTGAGGTTTCATCAGAAATTGGCAAACGTGTCATCTGTTACCTCAACACAGCCGCAGTTCTTAAAGTATTTAGGAATGAATTTGTGAAGGACATTAAAGTTTCACAGATTAAGTCGTTCTTTCTTCCTCGACCACAAGGAACCTGAAGAAAAAGCGAGAATTTATAGTATGTCCGTTCTGAGGAATGCAGAGAGAATCTCAGTCTAGCCCTGGATTGTCATTCTGTATTGTGATGAAACTTTGGTCATCTGGGTGGTGCAGAGGGCGGCCCTGGCTTGGTCCAGTGTGTCAGGCTCAAGGACAGTTGGATGGGGACCGGAGAAGTCGGCGGTGCCCTCCCGGTTAGACGGGCCTCTCTCCCCTTCAAGACATCACCGCTCGCAGGGCTGATGATTTAATTCAAGCCCATAAGATTTCAAAGACACTAATGCAGTGTCGCGAGGGCTGCTCATGACACTTTTATGAAACACATTTGGCTTATCTGAGGCCTGTACCATTGGTGAGGCAAAGGAAGCCAAAAGCGAAATGATGTGATCGAGGAGTTTGCCAAATTTCAGGGGCATCGGGCAGATAATTTGAGAAAGCCTGGTTGCAGGAGTTCTCCGCTGCTTTGGCAGTGACTGGGGGTGTTGATGGGCACAGAGTGGCGGATCAGCTGTTTGGTTTGGATTAGAAGGCAGGTGTTCCAGGGATAGCCCTGAGAGCAGATTGTACAGATGGAGATGACTGTGCATAATGATACTTTGCTACAAGGCTGATTAAAGTTATTGCCAAATGTGTGATTGGCCCTTGTAATGTTTTTGTCCCAGCGAGATGGTTGTCAGATAGGAGGATCGGAGGGAGAACTGAAGTGCATGAAAGTGTTTGGTGGTATTTAGACGTTGTGTGAGAGCGGCGGCGAAGCCCGGGAAGCCACAGGCAGAGATGGTAGGTGGTTAGAAACGCCCACAGTGTAAATTACACGCATTACATCCAAAGAGTCCCAAAACATGGAGGTGAGCGAGCTGGCTTCTGTTAGAGCGCTGACCAGAGACGGCCGGGCAGATATACCAAAGCAGCACCCAGGGAGACGTGTGATGAAGACGCATGCTGAGGTACACAGACAACAGAGGAATTTCACAAAGCATTAATAGTGGGAGAGACACCGGCTGAAGACGGATGCCGATGGAAAAATATCCTCTTTAACAGTTGCAGTTCTCTGGTTTACTTCTTACCTGATGCATCCACGGTTGCGATTCACAACCGAATCAGCTGGTTTCTTGGTGGTTGGATTTGGCGACTATGACGTTAAAGTGCTTGTAATTTGAGGACAGTGAGTAAGAGTTGTGGGTGTGGTTTCAGTCTGTCTTCCACACGCAGTATTGGACTCTTTTTTTTTTTGAATCAATGCTCCTACATGTCTTGATGCTCAGTAAGAGCTGAGCATCAAGACTCAACTGTGGTATATTTCAGAATTGTGCATTATAATTAAGGCATAAACAGTATCAGTGTAAAGATACTGTGAAATTTCCATTTAGGTGCTTGTTGCGTTGCATTATAGGCCCTTGTCTATATGTATAGAAGACCCCAGTGGAGTCTGGCAGCTGCTGTAAAGTGGGGCTTAAGCGGTGCTGAACACAGGAGCATCATGTTGATGAGTTGTGGCCATCATACCTTGCTAGATAAATGTGCTGCATCTGTGACATTATGCGACTCTCTCCAAAGGTGCCAAAGAGGTGAATGCGAGCGGGAAGACATTTACTGTACGGAGCTCTCTGAACCTGCGAGTGGACAGAAATGATGATGGAGTGGCCTACACCTGCAGAGTGGACCATGTGGCACTCACACAGACAACACAGCAGGCCACCGAAGTGCTGGAGGTCCACTGTGAGTGTACACACAAAGACATGCACACACACACACACACACACACACACACACACACACACACGGAGTGCACACGTGGACACGCTGTAAGAGAAAAGGAAAGATACATGAAAGAGGAAGTATCCTGAGCGGTCTGCCGAAAGCCTGTTAGCTGCCAGTCAACCTAATAAGAGCCACATTAGTAGCAGTGGTTACCTTTTTTTACATGACATTTACCTGCATTTTCATCAGACAATATCAAGCTGATATTGGATGAAAATGTAATCATTTATCATCCATGAAGATCTCCATGTGCTGTGTATAATTTGTGATAATAATCTTGTAATTATATCATTAATCACAGTTCTTTTTCATTATATATTTTATCAAAATTTGTCACAGGGTGATTTCTTAAAAAATGATCTATATTTTGATTAATATAATATATATATTATATATATATATAGTCATATTTTTTTGTTTTTTTTTTTTTTTTTTTTTTTTTTTTCAAGAAAAACATCTAACTCAATGGGATGACAAGTTTTGCCTCATGGCTTTCTTTCCGTTCTCTTTTGAATATTAAGTAAATCATAACATCACGACACGTCAATATTGAGATAATCATGGGATCCTCTCTGTCCGTCCTAGATCCTCCTCGTGTGGAGATCATCCACTCCCTTGCAATTCCTCAGGAGGGTCAGTACTTAAAGCTGGAGTGTGTGTCCAAAGGAAACCCTTCGTAAGTCCTTTAAAATTTCGTATTACTCGACGTCAGCCTTTTATATAATGCTTCAGACAGGTAAATGTAGCACGCCTTGTTTCTCTTTCAAATCCTCTTACCTCCCAGGCCAGATCCTGTGATGTGGACAAAGGACGGGGGTGAACTTCCTGACCTGGACCGTATGATTGTAGAGGGGAGGGAGCTCACCTTTACTTCACTCAACAAGACAGACAATGGCACCTACCGCTGCGAAGCCACCAACCACCTAGGGACCAGCCAAGCTGAATATGTACTCTACGTCTACGGTGAGTTCAGAGGGAAGGTTGATATGTGGGCAGTCGTGTTTCACAAGTTAAAGAAACAGAGAGAACTCTTCATAGGTTATTTGACACCACAGAGAGATGAAGGATGTGTCAGAGAAAGAAAAGCTGCACGAGGATGCCTTGGACACAGTAATGCTACATAGAAATAGTGTGAATCGCAACAACTCCATTGCAAAAAGCAGGATTATAATACCTCCTGATCTGCATACTATATCAGTGCTAAGAGTGATTAGTGGTGCCATCTCTCTCTGGGAGAATAAGGGCCTCAGGTGACAAAAATGCCACCAACGCCTTTCCTTAAATAAACCTGCGTCCCAGATCCTCCTCACACACACACACACACACACACACACACACACACACACACACACACACTGGGAGGGAAATGTGTGAGGGAGGCAGAATTTAGTGCTGCGTTGTCAGGAATATCACGAGGAAGGATAAGTAATTCCTAGTAACGCCAGAGGAGGTGGAGGATAAAGGGACTCAGTGTCAGGGAAAACAGATAGCTCTTCCTCTCTTCCGTTTCTCCACTGCCATTTGTCTCTTGGCATTAAGTAATAATGCTCTAAAAAAAAAAAAAAAGGGCAGAGCAGTGGCACATCTCTTTTCCCTTTGTGTTTCGGAGCTCAGACGGTGTGTGATGAGGGACAAAAAGGCAGGTAGTTTTTGGCTGGAGAGACAATAAAACTGGAGGCAAAAGGGAGTTTCTCTGAGTGGATCAATAAAATATTACATTAGTATTATTATTACATGCACCCTCACGGGGGTGTTTCATTTGCTCTCTTATTTAAAAGCGGACCTAATCTAATGAAAAACATGAGAAAATAAACCTCTCAAGTGCCAACAGCTATGCTTTGCCACAGCCAGAGTGATTTCTAAATTGTTCATGAATTCTCCTTGATGAGATTACAGTAATAACAAGATGTGGAGCCAATGAAGGGTGTTACTATCAGGAGTTCGTGAAGTGGCTGTAACCAAGGCCACAGAAACGGGTGAAAACCTCTGGTGGAGGCAGGGATGTTAAAATATTAAATGCTAAACAACATAATAAACGGTAATCGTTGGCACAGTTTGGCCTGAGCAGACAGTCCACACATTCCTTCCTGGACGCGGGCAGATGATAAAATCTACTATGTGGACTGGAAATATTATCGAGAATTGCAAATCTTATCCAAATTGCAGGACCCGCAGTTTTTTTGTTTTGTTTTGTTTGTTTTTTTTTGTTTCGTTTTTTTTTAGTTTTTTGGTAAAGGTAAAATGTGTCACAACATACCACAAATGAAGCATTGTGGTGTTACAGAGATGCCCCGGCCGATGAATCGTATTATCCAGACGTAAGGGAACATGCGTGGTTAGTACAAAACCCAGGAAAAAAAATGACATCGTCATCATTTTTGTGTTTTTTTTTCTCCAGTGAAAATGAAATGCAAAAATTTCCATTCCCACAAAAATTGCGACTCGTATCAAAATCACAATATCTGCCAAAATAATCACGATATGATTTCTTTTTGCATATCGCTCAGTCCTAATGTGCGACCTTGCAGTCACGTGCATACAGAATGTATAACATAAGCTTGAACAGAACAATGTCAGCTCTCCACACCCCTTACGGTGGAGGCATAAGTTTGTACACTGACTAAGGTGGACTGTTGATTACAAAAGAAAAGTCTCCCAGATCTTGAGATCTTTAATTTTATTACTCATCACACAAAGTAGCTACTGTAGAGAGGCATATGTTAAAATACAAACTTCTTAGTTTTCCAAATACAGTTATATCAATGTTCACAGTTCTATTACTAATGCAATACTTAAATAAATTACTATGTTACAATTATTTGCATTCATAGCCACAGAACAGGTCAGCACTGAGGAATGATTTTTTTTAGGCTTATTTTTCCTTGAAATTCAAATCTGTGTGAAGCAGAATTCACATACAGTTGGCAGGGACGGGCAGGTTTAAGTGTTGCCTGCCCATGTCTGAATCTGATCTCCATGCTGGTTAAATTATCATAATTAAAAAAGGACACAGCAGCATATTGATTAGGATCACTTTAATCATTTATTGCTCCACTCAAATATGCCTCTTATTAATTAAACCTTAAAATTTTC
This sequence comes from Seriola dumerili, assembly GCF_002260705.1. Lineage (NCBI taxonomy): Eukaryota > Metazoa > Chordata > Actinopteri > Carangiformes > Carangidae > Seriola > Seriola dumerili. Next base: position 4,166,358 of record NW_019174704.1, read on the forward strand.
ATCACATGCTCTATCTCTGGGATTCTGCACTTCCTATCCAATTCCCCACTAACCCCTCACCTAATTGCAGTGCATAGTTTAGGAAGGTTTAATTTGTGTGCTTGTCCCACATGCCAAGGTGTCTGCATGCACCTAACAATTCCTTCAAATGCCAGCCCAGTGTAACAACAAGAATAACCAATGCACGTAGTGACAGTGATGTTATTAAACTGACGAATTCTACGCCACAAAAAAAAGGCAATTGGGTATGGGAGGGTCAAAGATTCCCATCCAGATTCATTACTTGTTCTTTTGAAATGGCACCCAGTCTGTTCCTACCCTTCATTAGTGATTAGCACACCTTTTAGCCTTTCACAATTGCTGCCATAATTCTTGGAAAATACCTTTTTAATGGTTCCCCTCCAAAGAGGAGACATTTTCCCTCTCTCCCCAAGACATGCACTTAGCTGCTTAGTGATTCACAGTGAGGCTGAAATGTCACCGAGACGCGCAGGACAGTCGGCCCTGAGAAGGAGTACCTCGGCCAATTAAAAGCCTCTAGCTCGCTATAAAAAGCAGAGTGACATAAACATAAAAGCCAAGGTGGTAGTGTAACCTCATTAACTTTGTCACACTACGTTTCAGTAAGAAACACTGCCTTGCTTAAAGCACTTTAACCATAATCCTGTAGTGGGGAGTCAAAAACAGAGTATGGCGATGAGGGCTTGGCTAACTTTTCCTGAAATCACCCTTGCAAACACTCACTGATAATTGGCACGAGATCATTTGTCAAATTACCGTCATAATTTGGTGTAATCCAACTTTCTCCCCTGAGAGGTTCCCCCGAGCAGGATCTGTCTTCACGGACATCAGCCAACATTACATTACACTTTAAGTACATATCTCATGATCTCATGACTAAAGATTTTGCACTTTTCCTACGACATGCCAACGGGCTACTCACACCCATGTGGAAAAAGTCAGATTATAGACATCATTATCCCTGTATTTTCCTTGATGGACATTTGTTATTTATCAATTCTCACCCTCACTTTCTATACAGTCTATACTATATACTCTGTGCAGCATATACAGTATTTATATATAACAATTATAAAACAGAACTATGATAATGACCCAACACATGGTGCCACTGACCGAAGAGAATCATTAGGTCAATCTTAATTTGAGGCTTAACTCAGCAGCTGCTCTGCAGGTCGTTTAAGGTTCATCCACTAACACAACAAAATATTTAGTTGCAAGATACATCGATTTATCAGAGTCCACAAAATTCTCCTGAATTAGTGAGAAATTTTGCTCTTTTTTTTGTTTCCTGTCACAATGTATTATTTTGCCTTTAACCAGTTTGTGTTGCTCTTTTAAAGTATCTAACTCCCCCCATGTGAATTCTTTTTTGTTGCTGTTGTTGTTGTTGTTGTTGTTGTTGTATTATTTTTGTGTACATGTGTCTGTCTATCCCTTCCGCCAGAAGCCCCCACCACCTTGCCTCCATCCACCACTCCCCCCCTACATCCCATCCCTCCAGATCCTACTGCACTATTAGGCACCCACGCCTCAGACCCCACAGTCACTGGCAACAGAGGTACAGTACTGCCCCTCGCGTCTCCACATCCTCCTCAGCATGCCACTGTATATTCCCGCTTCCCTCTCACTTTCATGTCTCTGTCTTATGACTTCTCTCTCAGCTACTTCACTGCCTCAAGCGTCGGCGTGCCTGTCTCATGTGGACGCACTAAGACATGTAGACACTGACAACTGGAAGAAAAAAAAAAAAAACGCCCAATACCAAACGTACTTCCTGGGACACAATTCTTTCCTCTCTTCTGATACTGTGTTCTTCTATCTTTTTGTTTCTCTTTTTAATCCTTCAGGACTGTAAACGGACTTTTCAGTGCATGATGACTTACATGTCTATTGAAATTCACTTGTTTTGTGTTATCACATCAAGGGGCGCTATTCATATTTGACTTTAAGACACACTCCAGGTCATTGTATTCAAAAGGAGTCTAGCTGTTCAAATGCCCCATCCACTGTCCCCTTGGTATTTCAAAGACTTCAGTACTTCTGTGGCCTGAAACCTCAAAGAAGCAAATGTCATGTCCAACTGAAAATGTCTGGCCACTGGAGATGTCTCATCATGACTCCTAATGCCGTGTTAAATCTTAGAGAATTCTGACTTAGAAGGAGAGTTGTCATAGTAGCTGCCGCATGGACATTTTACTGCTAAGACTGAGTATTCTGTGTTTTTTACAGAATGGGTTTCTGATTAGTGTGAATGCTGTTGTTATAATCCTTTCAGCATTATACTATAAAATATGAATAATGGGATGTCATCTATAATGAGGCTGAAAAAGAAGTGGGAGAGGCATAAAATGCTGAGGCTATCCCAAATTTCAAGCATCTCTTATCCCTGCAGAGCCTAATGAAATGCCAAGAGTTATGGTTATGGATTTAAGCTTGAAAATCCCTGATATGCAGTGTAAATTCAATTGCCATCATCGTCCTGCAGCGCTAATGCCAACCACACAAAGCATGTTTTCTGGACACCAAACCCCCACCCATAATAGTGATAATGTCTCACCAAATCAGCAACTGTCGAGACAGTGGAGGCAGAGCTGGAAGCGCGAGCCCTTACCCTTCCTTCTGATGTAGGTCACCGAGGTGGTCAAAACACCCTGCAGTCATAAGGTGCCAGATGGACGGGATTACTGAGATGGCGAAATTGTTGTTTGGTTATCTCGGTTGGCGTGCCTCTCTGGTGTTGCGTGGAGGTCGGGGGACAGCACCTACGGGCTTGCAGATGTGTGGGTGGTCTGAAGGTGTTTTACTGGGATATTACGCTGCTCATCCTTCCCAGTAAAGCTCATACCAGGGTTCTGCAAGGACGACTCAGATGGGACAATGTAGATTCCGTCTTGGTTGTTAAACAGTGGACTGGCACTTTGCTCTGGCAAGGATAGCCTTCTGCAGGGTTCATGGGAGTTTGCACCTCCACTCATGCATGGAAATGGGAGGACTTGAAAAAGGCTTGTGTCTGTGTCTCCTGTGGTGTCTTACTGGGTGCACTGTGGGATTACATGTACTAGGGTTGTTGTCATGAGCAATCCAAGCACACTGAAAGAGAGGCAGCATAAAAGTTGTAGCTTGTCACTAGTTCTGTTCGATTGAGTGCTCAGTGTCCATTTTGATGACCTCAGGATAACATATCAGCTTCATGCCAATAATGTATATTGTGTTGTCCTCTATCGCATGATGCTTTCGATTTACTAGTCTATCTTTGCAGCCAGCCATCCACCAAAAGTCACTAGCTCTGAGTAGTGACCGAAAGGTTGAGACTGTGCATTTTAATGGCTGACATCAATCCCCATTGTCAGTCAGTTGAGCTGGTTTAAGAATCTGATGGAGATGTCCTCCTCTGGAAGTATCTGGCTCTGCATTTAAAGGAGCTAGTTTCCATGAAAAAGAAGAAGAAGAGACCAAGATGTCAACATGATAAGCCTCTCTATGGAGGCTCTTCGGCACATCCAACTGGGAGGAGATCTTTGAGGTAGATCCAGACTGTGCTGGTTGGATTACATATTCCACCTGACATGTGAGAGCATCAGGATCCTTCAGGAGGAACTAGAGGACATAGCTGGGAAAAAGGATGCTTTTGCATCACTTTGACCTAAATATGCAGTCGTAAATACACCGAATGGATATCACGAACCTCTAGGGAGGTAAAGATGCTCTAGCTCCTGAGTCTTTATCTCCAAGGGATATCTGTATGTATGTAATTGTTATGTGATTTTACATCATTAATTTAAGATCTCCCTTAATAATCCAGAGTGAACAGTTGGTCTTCCTTTTTTTTTTAACGATTATTAGTTATATTAGCAGTTGGACAGGAATTGGTAAAATATCAATGTCACTTTCAGGACATTTCAAAAGCCTCTGTGTGACTAAGTTGCACACTTAATCACACAAAGGTATGAAGTGAAAATGATCATTGTTTGGTTGAATTTCAGTCGGCCGGTCTCTTTCCACGCAGCAACATTATGACAATAATGCTGACATGGCTCCATGTCTCCTACAGCAGAGTGATATGTCAATCAAAGTCTGCCAATGTGCTGCGTTCGGCTGTATGCAAAGGAGCTTGTTCACTCATGCATCATCTGGATCATGGTTTGACAAACAGCCTTTGACTCAACACCTCTAATTCAGCTTCAAATGCATTACATAGCCGAGCAGCCGAGAAGCATGTGTCCGTTCTCTCATCATATAGATGTAGTCGACTTTACCTTCTGTCTTGTCTCTGCTTTTTTGCTCCCTCTCTCCATTCCACTCAACTTCACGGTGCTCTGCGGTCCCATTCATTCAGAATAATTTCCTCTCATCACCGCTGCTTTCTCTAAATTACCATCTTTAAAGTCCTTCAGGAGCCTCAAATCCCCTTCTACCTTCCCTTAGTTTTACTTTAACTCTAAGCTTTTGTTTCAAATTTCCCTCACCCACTTTGTCTCTTCTAACCTCACATCTCTCTGAAGACCCTGTTTGATAACAGGCTTCCACACGTTGTTGGATATTCCTCATCAGTGTGTCTCAGTTCTTCTCTGATGCCTGTTTGTGTAGCGCAGAGACACAAGAGGAGCTGAGTCTCTCAGTGTATCTTCAGGGAATCTAAATATCAGACTCCTTCACTGCGTCCCCAGTCACAGGATACTACACTATCTTCTTTCATGTGTCTACTTGATTTATTACCAGGTCTTTTCACAGGCTCTGGATGAAAGCAAACAACTGTGGAGCTGCACCATCCCCGTGACGTTTTGTCTTTTTAATAAAGTTGTCTGGAAGAGGAAATACACACTGTAGGTTTAGCACTAGAGCCTGTATGCAGAATATTAGCATATTATATGCCTGATGATCTTTCACGTGCATCCTTCTCTGTTCTGCTGTGTTCTTGCATCTTACTATTCATAATGGATGTTTCCAAACAGCACAAGACTGTGACAACAAAGGCTTATGCATCTTTCAACAAGAAACAGTCTGGGGAGAAAATACATAATCACCAACCACTGTTTTGATAAAAACCAAGTGCTTTTGACTATTTTTAATCTAAGATCATGAGTGTCCGAAGTCTCCCAGGCCTTCACTGTTAACATATTAGTAATAATTGTGAGTCAAGAGTGAGGTCTACTTGGCTGTGATCTTAATAAGCCGTGTTAGCTATATTTGCTACAAATCTGGATCGAAACAAACGGGATGTTGTATTAATTCAGTCTTAAATAACCTTAATGTTTATTAGAATAAATTTAGATTTGGTTTCCTGTAATATTGAAAATAGGTTGGTTATAGTTGGTTATAGCTGCAAACCTAAGTGGTTATTTTACTAAGCTTTGGGCAGCTAAAAAATGTACTATTAATATTATTATTTTTATCATTTATTTTTTCTGGGTGGGAAAAATCTGAATGAGTTGAGAGAAGATTGAGGTCCGGATGCTGTAAGTGTTGGTTTTTGTGCTTTTCATTTGTTTTCTGATATGTTAAAAAGAAATAGCCTCGGGGCGCCTCAGTGGCTCATCCGGTAGAGCACGTACCATTTCGGCTTAGTCCTTACCGCAGCGGCCCGGATGGAAATCCCTCCCTCTCTCCCCAACTTTCCTATCTTTTTCTCACACTAACTATAATAAAGGGGGAAAAAAAGCCTCAAAAATAACTTTAAAAAAAGAAGAAAGAAATAGCCTTAAATTCACCAACAAGATACCGTCCCACGGAATCAAGACTGAGAAAAGATCAGTATTTTAATTACATGTGTAAATTGTCCAGGGAGCTGAAAACAACTGCTTCCACTTTCTGTAGGTAGCAATGAGTTGTTTTCTTCTCAGTACTTAAAGGATCTGATGTTCTGTATTTACCTAAATGTGTTTGTAAGATATGAAATGTGAAGATATTTTTCAGTATAATTTCACAATAAGAGTTTTTTATGATTTTGATTTTGCTGACATGGTGACAGTAAGTATACGTTAAGTGGCTAATACAATAAATGGAAGCATTTATTCACCCTTGTAGGGATAAATATATATATATCATATTGTAGACTCAGTGGTTCTAATGGGACATGTAAATTTGACAGTAACCCGTTCCTTTAATTCTAGCTGTTGCTGACCTTTGCAGTGTAGCTAGTGCCCAGTTATGCGCGAGATTCCTCTTGTTTTTCATCCGTACTGTATAATGGCAGGACTGATGTATAACCGCAGTCTGTGATTCACTTTATTAATGAAGTGCTGGCAGGTATGCCCAACACACACACTGCTTCAGTAGCCCAGCCAGCCTTAATGGCTATAATAACTCTTTCGCTAAGTATCAGAGGTCTATGCAATGTCATCAGACCCCCCCCCCCAACCCTTCAACGAGCACACGCACGCACATACACACATTCTCCTCCCCCCACCGCCTCTGATTTCTCTCAAATGTGCCAAATGCTTTTTCATGGCTTGCTGATTAGCTGTGACCTTGCGAAGCTGAAAGGTTGAATCATGAACAAGGGTTTCCTTTGGTGTTTAAAATATTTACTATTCACTTCTCATAATCAGCATTCGTACGGCCAACCCCAGCGCCTGTAGCCTGATATTGCCGCAGAAAAAGGGCTCACTGGCAAGAAGATAGCAATTATTCATGCCTACTGTCTCTGCCTGTGGAGAAGAGAGAAAAACTAAAAAAAAAAAAAAAAAAATATCCATCTATCCTGAAGATAAAAGTAAAGAAATGCAGCAACCTTCAGACTCTTAATCAAAGTGTACAGTATTGGAAGATATCGCAAAATTGTCTTAAATTGATACCAGATAGATGGTTGCTACCTGAGGCTTTAACTGTCAGTGGGGAACAGTGGTGGTTACCATGGTAACGCATAAACATAATGGTTTTTTCTGGTTAGTACACCAAAGGGAAAAATACAAAGGATCTTTCCTCTCCTCTTGAAGTTGATAGCAGTGATGACACACTTGAGGAGAATTCAAGAGTGGAGGCAAGGGATTGGTCAGGGTTCAAAAGTTGGGATTAGTCTAAGCTTTCTCCTTTTTCAAGTGAGTATTGGCCAAAAAAAGCTGCATATGAATAGTAACATTAAAACAGGACAGCTCTCAACCTGAGACTTGAGCCAGCTGAAACGTCGCACCGTCCTCACAAGCAACAGCCCACTATTTTTAAATTAGTAGCGACATACCTGAGGATTTCCTTTGCAAATCAAACTCCTGCTGTAAACAACAACATGCAAAACCTTTTTTTTTTTTTTCTTCACCTCTGAAGATAGTTTAAGATATCTGAGAGTTGAAAGCAGAACAGGGGGAAATCACATCCTTTCGGTAAAGTGTTGTTACTGTAAAAATCACAAGGGTTTAAGCTGTTCATTTGTCTCAATCAGAGTTGCAGCCTAATTGAGTTATCCAACAGGATGAAAGTGCTGGGAATTGTTTCATCTAGTATTCACTGTTTTTGGATAGTTTATATACTTGTTGGTTTTTAAGAATCAACGTTAGAAATAAATAGAAATAACAGAAAACTTGCAGCAGATAATAAATAAGTTAAAAGGTTGTATCAAAACTAGACACAATTGAGACAGGCCACTCAATCCTCTTCATTTTATGTTTTAAAAAATTTGGTAGCCTGTTGAAATTTCAACAAATCAGTCATAAATAACAGTTGCAAATGAAGGGCACACCACAGGTAATGTCTTATGTCTTTAACCCCGCATTCACCTATTCAAGCTGCTTTAGGCCATGGACAAACCTTTTGTGAAAACTCAATAAGCGAAGGGACAATTTTCATTCCTCGGAGGGATTCATAACTGCTTTATTCCATTGCTATTGATCTTGTTTTAAATGGAGGGTGGAGGTTAGGCCATGTGATGAGCGAAAGACATATTTTCTTGAGGGCAAGTGTACAGGGCAGCTGGTTGGTTGCTGTGTTTAAAGCAGAAAGGCTATGGTCGGGTTGCAGCATCCCCCTGGGGTGGGGGGGCTTAAATATTGAACAGTGCCGACCATCTTCTCTCCATTTTCCCATCCACTCTCCCCTCTTTATACCATAAAGCTGAGGAGCACAGGAGAAATTAAAACATAATGCAAAGGTCTTTCCACTTATTGCAGGCTAAGCTTATTGATGACCTGTCACATTAACTCGCTTTGGGGAAGAATTATAGCAACAATTTGGAATAAAGTGTAGAACAGAAAAAAAAGAAATCATTAGATCCTGGGGCTAGTGTTATGAATTACATGTAATAGCCCTTCTATTCATTAAATCTCAATGGCAGAGGATACTTTCAGCAATCTTCAAGAGGCACACACATACATGCACATGAACACACACACACACACACACAAACGCACAAATGCACAATGCAAGTCTAATTTTCACTTGTTGACATGAAGTTTTATTCAATCCTTTATTCATTTTTTCTCTGCTTGTCTCCCTCTGGGGATTGTTGTGGTGGCAACCTGCCTCCTCCAGCATCACTTGCTTCTGTGTGGGCTACTGTCTCTGCTGCTCTTGTTCTGCAGTTGGCTCACACAATGCAGTTCTCCCCAAGCTAACCAGCAGCATAATGTGGGTTATGACAGAAAAAAATATCTGAAAAGCCACAGCGACACAGTCTTGATTAAGTCACCACAGGTGTAGAAATGATGTTATCTCCCCGCTTCTTCCTTTGTTGTACTTTATTGCTGTTTTGAAGTGGTTGTGGATTTTGCAGAACATAGGGCCGCTTTGATAGAGTGATTCTTGCATGTGACTTAATGAATTCATATGATTAATTATCTTGCTTTGCTTATAACTTCATGCTGTTACCCTGCTGACCACAATTTCTTTTCATTCTGGGAAGAGGGAAGAGGTGGTTGAATATTCAAGATAGCGTCCAAGTCTACTTGTGGGCTTTATTGAATGATTAGCAGAAATAATTTGTTTTCAGAATCTAATTAATCCACTCTGACCCAGCAAGCAATAATGTGCAGGGACACACAGACACACACCCAAACACACACACATGTGCTTTGGTAACTTCTCTTTCTAACGCTCACATGCATCGGTGCATGTACTCGGAGGTGTATGCACATGTGTCTTTCAGCCCTCTGCTACAGCCTCCAGGGACTCTCTCATCTTGGCAGAGCTAGTATTAGATGCAGATTGGTGAGTTTCCAGTCTCAGCCAAAAAGCATAATTGACTCATCGAACAAGCAAAGTCTTCAGGCACGTCTCTCTCTCTTTAGAGGCACTTTTCTTTTGTGTCTCTGACTTTAACTTACCAACACTGCAGTGGAATTAATGCAGAGTCTTTATGCTTTGCATTTAATGATGTAATGTGAAGGGTTTTCAAATAAAAAAGCTATTGCTGGGCACATTGTTTTCATAAAAAAAATGAAAAAAGACAAACATAAAATTATAGAAACCCTTGCATGCAAGGTGTAAAGAGTTCATTTCTTTGTTGTCGGGAGAGGTTTTTATGGTTGTTTATGTTTTGTTTTGGTCGGATTCTTTGTCAGGTTACAAGGCTATATCTTATGTAGGAATAATAATCTGGTAATAAAGCAATAAATTTCATAATAGCTGCTAAAAAAAAGTCTGTAAAAGTCGCCCCTTAGTTTCCAGGGCTTCCAAAGATTTTCTCTGTGTTTCTCATGCATGTAAAAATCTGACTTCATATTAACTCAAACTAATATTGTCTATTGAAGAGTAATGATGTACTCTCACTCTCTCACTCACTCACACACACACACACACACACACATTCACTCAAAGATTCCCTGACCCACAGCACAGACACAAGGACACTGCAGTGCTATAAGCCCATGCTTAAGCTAGCTGCTGCTTTATTGATCTGAGCAACTGGAACCATTGCTTCACAGAGCAATATCTGAGATTGAGAGAGGAAAAGGGCATAATCCAAAAGAAGAAAAAGATGCCCGTAGGGCATGAATTTTAATATTAAAGAATGTAATACCAAGAGGGGAAGAGCAAGAGAGGCAGAAATGTATGTTAAGCTACAGTATGTAAATAGCATTTGACTAGCATGCTGATTTGATTCAAGGACACTGCGTCTGATCAGTTGAAATTGTCAATTTAAAAGATGGCTTTAGATGAAAGGCAGTACAGAGGGTGGTGTACAGTCAGGCCCAAGAATTGCTGTAACAATACTTCACAGGATGGGAAACTTCTCCTCTGAAGTTCTTCAGACACTTGAGAGAAAATATGGCGTTAGAAGAACGAAATAAGGGCACATGTTAAATACAGACATCCAATAAGTTGATTTCCCAAGCAGCTAAACAAGTCAGTTAATAGATTTCCCATTCACATTTATGCAAGAATGAACAAACTAGAGTTCACAGGTTCATGTATGATTTTGCAGGAATTAGGCTGTGTAGTTTCCAACTCTGTGTACCAACTTTTTCGGACCGATCGAGGACTAACGATTGTTTAGTTTAGTCACATTTCAGCCAGGAACAGTGAATCGTTGCAGAGCGGCCATCACACATACTTTTATTTTAATGTATAGTATACTTGGCATTCTTTGCAGAATGTCATTCAATCCATTCTTTTCATTTTCAGCCAGTAAGCATTCTTGAAAATCCACACCGTATTGCTGTCACATATCCTTTGACAGTTACTCCATATGGAGCCAGCTTCAGTGAAACGGATCAGATGAGGAGTTAGTGGGGCAGTTTGAGAGTAACACTTTTGGTCCAGACCGGTCAAGTAGTGGCTCACAGAAGCCCTGAACCCCTTTAACTTATTAAACAAGCCCAATTCGCAAGGCCAGGCGACAAGGAGAGTGTTATAAATATTAAAAGAGGAGTTTGCTCTGCGACGCTCTCATATTAAATCACACAGAGAAGAATGTATGTGCCCTTATTAAAAGATAATGTGTTCTAGAGCCATAAAAATGTATAACCCTCCACTCTATATCCCTCTCCTCTTTGTCGTCTTTCCTTTTCCGTCTTGCTCCAACTGAAGTTTCAGCCATTTCCTGTCCATTAATCTCTATTTTTTCATTTCCTTTCTCAGTGTGTCTTTGTACACCCTTGCTGTATTTTTTTTCCTTCCGCGAGTAGCAGTGGACTAGAACAGAATGCATATGAACACAATACATAAACCATGTTTTGCACCTCAAGGCGGAGGCTCTCATATTTTATTGTATTCACAGGTTGTAAATTATGACGACCTTATGTCACAGGCTCCCATTGCTTCATGAGTGACATCCCTTGAGCCGATTTATCAGACTTGGAGCAGCTCTCTCTGTCGCTGTAAAAGGCTTTAGACAACTTTTTTTTTAACCTATGCAGTATATGCAGTCCCTTACGTGGGTAAGATCGATGCAGTTCCCCATTAAATTGTTAAGACAACTTGCGACTTGAGTTGTCAGCTTGGTAGCAGCTACAAAACAACAATGCATCAAAACATCTCAAACCACTACTGAAGCATAATCAGCTTCCCTGCCATTGATCTGTATGCTGAGTTTGTGGAAGAAAATTGCTACTTTTCCAGTAAATCATTAAATATATGGTGGAGCTTTGGAGCTATGAGGAATTAATAGCATATATTGGGTTTTTTTTTAGCAAAGTTGGTGGCAGTCTATGAGTGTTTGAAACATACTGAACATACAATCAACAGTGAACAAGACTAGGTCAAAACCTAGTATATGGCTGGACCACCTAAGGTCAAATCCTGATTTTATAACTGCAATGTCGTCTGACAAAGACCACCAAACACATAAATTAAAGAAAAAGACTGAGCTGCAGCTTATGAAATTATCACTCAGAGAGAAAGTTAGAGGAGACAGACTATCCTACTAAGTTATTTTTTTAAGGCTAATTAATGCCTTTATTACAGTCATAGTGAGAGAAAGGGGATGACACGCAGCAAATTGCCACAGTCCGGACTCGAACCCAGGCCCCCAGGGCAAGGACTAGTCTGAAATGGACTTTATTTTTTATTTTGCCTCTCAAACAGAGCACAGCCTCCATCTGAGATCCACAATAGTTTAGCCTTCATTTATAACTCCAGAACATAACAGACTTTTATTAGGGGCAGGTCTTTATGTCTAACTCCCTCTGTTTGATATACAGAACTGGTCATAGTATGAAGCCTCATAACCAATGACTTCTCTCTCTCCCTCTCTTTCTCCTGCTCTCTCTGCTCAGTGCGTCTTATGTTTAGTTATTCCTCTGCCTCCTTTAGTAATAATATTACATGTAATGAATGTAGTTTATTTGCTTTAATGAAGGTGAGGCTCAGTGTATTGGAAGTGCTCCTCCTCCTCTTCCCTGCAGTTCCCCATCAGCCGGGAAAACAAGAGTGGCTTGGAGGACTGCGGCTCGGCAGACCAGTGGTGGAAATATAATCATTCAGTCAGTCAGTCAGTCAGTCGGTCAGCCAGTCAGCGACATTTGCGATTATAGGGCTGGCCCTGCGGTTGTGGTCCGGCCAAAAGGAGGATTATCCTGCAGGATGCATTGATACTTTTGACATATTTTTTGCCATAACTTGAGGTCACCGCTGTAAACTATACAAACTGCCATCAGTGGTTATCCTCACCTCACCATTAAGGCACAAGCTATAATCCTCTCAATTCTACTCAGAAGAGAGATTTTCAGCGGAGTGTTCCTTTAAGGTCAACGGCGATGCAGTAGCAGTGCGATCAGACAGCATGTTCTAGAAGCGTCTAGGGATTTGGCTCACAGCCTGACCACTTGGACATGACACCAGCATATTGCATGGCCAAAGTGTATAGTCCTCAACAGGCAGACATATGACTGTATGGTCATGGCTTGTTTGTGCCTGCACTGGGTTGTAACAGCTGAAGTGAAGTGCAGCAGTCCGACAGCGAGTGTGTATGATAGTGAAAACCACTCACTATACTGACAGACAGAGGTGAAGAGACACAGCCATGTGTGTAACTAAACGCCTGAGTCCTCGCCCTGCTGGGCCGCGCCGGGGGAACATTCCTCTACTCTCTGCTCCACTGACCAAGCAGAACTGCAGCGCAGTGAAACCACGCTCCGCATGTCTGTGTCTGTCTGTGTGTGTGTGTGTGTGTGTGTGTGTGTGTGTGTGTGTGTGTGTGAGCGCATGTGTCGGCATGAGTGTGTATTTGTCCACTTGGAAGCGGTGAAGTGTGACGGCCTGGTCACTCAGACCGTGGAGCGTTATGGGGCGAGAGCAAGCCAGCTGTTCAATTTGGCCACATGGGCGGACTCTGAAAGAAAAGGAGAATACTGAAGAGAAAACACGTCAATATGCGACGTGTGCTGTATGTCTAAACCGCCCTTCTATCACCGCTCACCCTGCTCTGACATTGCCATATTTAAGCTATCATGAGCCCACATACACACACAAAGTGACAGGGTTGTATATGGCATGCCCTGGCACTCAGAGGAGGATAATGAGATGAGTGCTAATTTCTCAGGTGTCATGGACTGATATGAATAATACAGGCTATTCCGTTACCCATCTCCCCCATTGCTGTCGCTGTCAACTTTTTTTAGATTCACCTACAGCGGGTCGGTACACTGTCATTGTCACATCCTTACTCTTACCTTGAGGAGCCTAAAAGTCAGACTTTGTTGGAAAAAAAAAGGAAGTGACTAATGTGAATAAAGGAAATAAGGTATTGTTGAAAGAAATGGTAACCTCGTATGGGTTTTTGCATGAGGCGTGAACAAGCTAATCATGCAGTGTCTTCCCTGTCTTTTCTACTGCTTTTCCAACAGTTACGGACCTGTAGCAACTCTCTAACACCTAATTCATTTTCCTAACAACAAATGTTTCCTCGCCAAGAAACAGAAAAAGATTGATCTTTGCTTTTTTTACTTTTTTTTTTTTTGGTGTGATGATTTATTTACTGTGTACTACCCTTTCTCTGCTGCCCTGGTTTGCATGTTGGGGACTCCTGCGGCACAGTGGGGGAAGAGGGATGGGGGGTGCAGTAGAGGGGGGGGGGGGGGGTCCTGAATTATTCAATTTTTTTTGAGTCCTTCTTTCATTTTCTCTTTTCCTTCATTTTGCAGGGTGAATGTGTCTCTGCCTGTAGCTGCTCTTTGTTTCAGTGTGGTATCTGTCTCTCTTCCTCTCTCTTTCTCCCTCTTATTATTCTAAGAGAGCCAGGCAGCTCTGCTCTGACTGCATGATGTGAGAGGAGGGAGGAATGACAGCAGCTCAGAACAATCATTAGATCAGGAACGAGCTGGGAATAATCTTCCCTTTCCTTCTCGCTGTTTTGTATTGTCTGCCTCTCGCTGTGACTCTGCCCTCGAACCAGGCGACGCCATCATCTGCTCTCTTTGTTTCTCTCTCTGTCTTCCCTCAGATCCCAACGCTCTGGGGCAGCACGGCACTGACCATGCCTTGATCGGAGGAGTGGTGGCTGTAGTGGTCTTTGTCACCTTGTGTTTAATCATTGTTCTGGGAAGATACCTGGCCAGGCATAAAGGTAAAACCACAGTGGACCAGACCTGAGTCTCTCATGGCTCATGGAACTAGCAGAGCATGTCATACTTGTCCCATTAGACATCAGAGTCCTTCCCCAATTCCCATGTTGCCAAGTATGACACACCTGCAGTGGAGAAGAAGGCCTAAGTCCTGCACACATAAGAGGCATTGATGGACATGTGCATCTGATGTATGACACACAGTGTGATGCCACTAGTGTATACACAGCATTCATTGAGTTATTATTTCTACTTTTTTTCAATGATTGTTGCATTTTGGGTCAAATTTTGCTTATTCATAGAGTCATAACTCAGTCAAATCTGAACATGCAGACATGATACATATTTTTTTCAGATTCAGTGGAACCTGAACTTTCTGAAGATGTTATTATTTTATCCATCGCAAAAATAAATGTCCACAAATCCACATAGAAGTCAGAGAAATGCCCCTTTTGTTGCTCTGGAGCTCACCTGAGAATCACTAAGTTGTCTGTACATCCATGGGTACATTCAGCAAACTGAAACTGATAATAGCTAATTTTGGTTATTACTTTTAATGGTGTCAGTTTTCCAAAAATATAAACAAATATAGGCCAAAGGAAAATTAGAGCAGGTTGTGGCTCTCATCTTCTCATGTTCTTCTCAACTCACTGAATCCATGGTTGTGTTCGAAATCACTCACTCATTCTCCCTACTCACTATCCAGGGACGTCTAAGTAGATGATTATACAGTGAGCTGATCCATGAAATGGAAAAACACTTTCGGACACTGTCGGGTCAGTTTCTCTGTCTATCAGCAAGAGTGCAATGCATGATGGTGTATATTACTTGGTTAGTGACCATCGGTTGTACAATACTTTACATGATGTATTGTGGGATCCTATGAGTCCACCATATAGGGTTTAATAATTGTCATTATATATTTGGACAACACTATAAAATGGCGAACTCACTATATAGTGGACTATATAGTGAGTAGTGAGTGATTTCAGACACAGCCTATGGTGATAAACTTCCTCTTTACATCCCCCAAAGTACTAAGGAAAGTGAAATGTAGGGCATTTTCATCCACCCAAAAGATATATTAACTTTGTTCATGTAGAAGTATTCATGTGTTTTTTGACATTTCTAAGGCCCAGAGAGTCCCAGCAGCATAGTATAGTACGACTCACATGCATATTGATTTGATTTGATGGCATTTCTGAGCAGCCAAACTTATTCTCAAAGTAACACTTGACTTAAACATTTATCAGCTCTGCTAAAAAAAAGAGAGAAAAGAGAGACAGCAATGAGCAAAAAGAGCCTGGGGTTCAACGTTAATGGTCAGTTTCCAACACTGATGCTACAAAATTGATTTCTTATACTGAGAGAACTGCATCATGTTATTTGGAGACACAATTTGAAGCCTTTACTGCTACTACTGAGAACACCAAAGGTGTTTGTTGATGCAGGGTTTTACACACCTACTCTTTCCTGTATTTACATATCCCGCACTATCCTGGCTTCTCATCACTGTGTATATGAATAATGTAGCATTGCTGATGTTGTCTTCAGATGTGTTTTGCGCCTAAGGCAGCAACAGTCACGCAGGGCTGCTCAGTATTTGTTTTCCTTGATATAGATTTGTTTTTGCGTTTCCTCAGGAACATACTTGACAAACGAAGCCAAAGGAGCGGACGATGCGCCCGACGCCGACACAGCCATCATCAATGCTGAGGGCAACCATGCACACGCAGAAGAAAAGAAAGAATACTTCATTTAGACTGCAGGGGGAGCTATGCAGCCCCCCCCCCCCCTTCCTCTTTCAGTCTCTGTATCTCTTTTTCTCTCTTGCTGTCTCCCTCTTTTTCTTCTCCACCTCTGACCACTGCCCCCATCGTGACCACGAGGAACCCGCAGGCAGTCCACAGACAGAGAAGTTCCCCAAGTGTTTTCCTGTTATTGCCTTTTTGTTGAGCCCATTTCTATCATTTACATTTTGTCCTTTCTTACTTTCTTTCTTTTTTTCTTTTTTTCTTCTTCTTTTTGGCAGCCAGTTTTCACAGGCAGCTTGCTGCTGAAGTGGTTCTCTTTTGTCATACTTTTCCTCATCTTTGACATGAATTCCTGGAAATCTGTGTATCTACCATGACTGCTTCTTACATGACACCCCTTGTCCATCTTCTCTCCTGTTTCCCCTCAAAGCAGACACCCAAACACATACTATATCCCCTTTGTTCAAACACGTCCACAAACACATATCATAACTCACATCAACACGGTGCCTAAAAATACAGACGCCATTGAACTTCTGTCAATGCCTTCATGTATCGTCTGTCAGTAGCAATGTAAATGCTTTGTAGATGGTTACCTGGACCATCATTTCATTGCTTAGCTCACAGCTTTTGATTATGCATTGCGTCTTTCTTTTTTTTAATTATTATTATTTGAACGAAGATCTTTGCTGTTTACGCCTTATACATGTCTATCACACTGAATACGGTACTTTTAGATGCTCCACCTCCCCCAACTCCGTCCCCTCTAAATAGACTTGTAATTAAACAGTTGACCCTTGTAAGATAAGATGAAGGTTTTGTGTAACACTGTAGCAAGATTTGTCAGATAAGTGTATAATATGATTTTCATTATTAGGGTAGGGGTAATAAAGGGTAATGTGGTATTGTTTAGAACAGAGAACACACACCAAAAATATATGAAAGATGCTAGATGAAGCATTCCATCAAATGAACTCAATCAGTTATATAAAACCATTTGCTAAATCTGCTGTCCCTATGTACTTTTCGTCTGTATATTCCTGCACTGTCCAGGCTGCAGTTTAGCAAAACGCCAACACCTTCAATGTCCTCTTGACAGCTTACAGTAGTTTGTTCTTCACATAAAGGGTTCAGGTGTACAGAAAGAGTCGATCTCCTCTCTCTAAAAGCTGTATAAATTGTATTGAAGTGAGTTTAGCTTTTTCTCTTTGAAGAATTTTGTTTATGTTTATGTCATGTTGAAATCATTTTAAGGCTGAAAGACCCTGTGAAATGTAAAATAAACCATTAGGAGTTAATACGGGCTGAAAAAAAAAGAAGAAGAAGTACACAGTTCTGGTATGTACAGGAATTTTAGTGTCAAATAAATTTTCCTTTCCTTTCAGTAATGTCATTTTGATTGATACCTCTTGTAAACTTGAGGTCCAGGCAGCTTTCCATAGTGGTTTGTATACAAATTTCTGTTCATTTACTGGCTCTTGGATAAGCAACCAATCATATTATAGCTCAATACAAATAGTGAAACATCAGTTTGACTATATCCATTTTTTTTTTTTCCTTTGTATCGTCACTTTTAAATTTCTGTTGAACTAGTTTCTAACAATTTAGTTAAAGTGCAGAAATCACCAACACATCATCCACGGCCACCTCTCAAACTGCAGAACTGCTTTTCTTATTTCACTTTTGTCAGAGTCGTTCTCCATGAACTGTATTTTGATTTTCATTTCATGGGGTCTTCAAGCAAAAAGAAAAAAAGGAAAAAAAAAAGATTAAAAAAGGGAAATAGTGTATGAGCGCTGGGTCATAGATCTGCAGGGGCCTCCTTTCTAAAACTTCTAACTTAAGACAAAAGAGAAGCACAAAAATGTCTAAATGAGTAACTGTGTTCCTTTGCCAACAACTAGTTCACCCTGGGAATGGTTCTTCTATTCAAATGGGTAGTGGGAAGAAGACAAGGCTGTCTTTGAGTCAATTCTAGAAGAAAAATACAGTGCATCTTTTTGAAAATGTAAACTGAATCATGTTTTTTTATTGAAAAAAAAAATGTTTCTAATATTTTTTGGTTTAAATGGTTCTAAGCTCCCTGCTGTATATTGTGTCTGCTAAAATGTGGTTAATTGTGAAAATTGCTGTTAAATTCTGGATTCCCGTTACTCCTTCAAATTTGTATATTAGCCACCTTATCTATTTACTTTTTATCATTTTTCATTGCATAATCCTTATTGGAAATCTTTTAAACAAATGTATTTTGTTTTGGCACAAGGCATGTATATAATGTGTGAGAACTAAACTTTGGTAATACACATTAGCATGTTTTTGTTTGGTTCTTTATCATGATTAATTCATTTGAACTGAAGTTATTTAAGAGAGAACCACAATGAAAGTATATTTGTTACTTTGGAGAACAGTGGCTTCTTGTGTTTGTGGCATGCTCTTCGGTGCTACACATCTAAAGGATTTGGTGTTGTAGAAAATATGATTGACAAAAAAGAAAAAAACTGAAAAAATTCAGTGAAACAAATGTGGGAAAAAAAAAAAAAAGAAAAAGGGTGTCCTGTCCAGTGGCCTTTTGTCCACAGAAACAGGAGAAAATGTGCATCTGTATTCGCCAAATCCTTAAAATGCAAATTGGAATTGAAATGTCTTGAAAGAAACATCACGTTTATGTAGGAGGCAAAGAAAGTTTCATACACCGAGACAGACGTAACATATCCCAGTAAACAACTTCTTTTCATATGTCCCAGCCATTCGTCTTTCATCAGTTTGCAGGAATTTGTGCTGATTTACTCTCCTGTGAAAGAGTAATAAGCGCCGTGGCCTCTGAAATGAAAGACTTAAAGGCAAGGCACTAATCTGCTAAATGGGAGCAAAATATTACCAAGGGCAATAAAATAGTGGGCCCAGCTGTCTCCAATTCAGTGGCCAATTTACAACATTATGCAAATGAGGTCAGCAAGTAAGGTCTTTCTCCATGTGTTATAACTCAAGCAGTGCTGGAGTGAATCACAAGTTGGGAATCATTTGATTGATGCCTGTCACCACTGATGTAAAATTTTGGAGTTTTTTTAATGCAGTTTTGCCACAGTTTTTTTTATTTATTTTATTTTAACAATTTTAGTGCACTTCAATCAATACACCATTTACAGGTGTAACTTCAGCCTCACCACAAACCTTCAGTAGATCCTGACTAAAGTGTTCTGGACTGGTTCTTGTCTTAACAAACCGATCTATTAATCACAATGATGTAATGTATTTTTTTTTTTTTTTTCTATCTACTTCTTTTCACTGTGTCTTAAATTCACATTTTCAGTTGCTTTACATCTGTGTGTGCATCTCGGAAATAAGAGAGTGGTCCAGTGGATTTGTTGATTCTGAAGACAGAGAAACAGGCTGTTTTATATTTAATCGACACTCATAAATAACCAGGTCTGCAGTGATGAGTTGGTGTTTGCATTAGAAATGAAACAGGTGCCATTTACTGAATTATGCACTCTGACTAATTTGATGGGTATTTTTTAGTAAGTGGTGAAATGTGTTTATTTTTTTTTGGTTTTTTTTGTTTGTTCTGAAAACCACATGTAAATATTTGTTTTGGACATGACAGTAATGAGCTAATTTGTCCCAAATGGCTTTTTATAATAGTTAGACCAAACCTGAATCTTTTTTAATTTGTTATTTTAACAGCCTGGCACATACCATCATGCACTATTTTACTGTGATAGAATCAACTGTAGCTGTGTTACATCTTGGGGTCAGTTACAAGTCGTCTTTCTTTGTTGTTGTTGGTTGAAACTAAGCTTTAAACTTGTTGCCTCCTTGCTCTCCTATATGTATATCGGTTCAGTTAATATCCACAACATCATGGGCCTCTAATTTCATCCTGGCGGCAAGACAGTGATGGCACTGACGTCGTCACAGTGGCATTCTTGTTGTTCTTTAGACTCGTCTCTGTTTGGTCATTTCCTGGCTCCAAATGAAGCCACTTTCTTTGACTGAAGGAGGGAGTGATGCAGCTGAGGTTATGTGTTCCTGCAGATTAAGCAGTGCATACTGGTCGTAATTTTGGCATAAAATTGCATACAATTTTATGAACATTTTTCATGTTGTTGAAGGCACATACAGACCTGTACAAAATCACAAAAAAAAAAAAAAACCCTCTATGTGTGTTGACTTTTTGCCTCTTTCTCTGTTAACTACCTTTTTTAATCTAATGCAGATTTAATCTAAAACAGATTTAAATACATATAAAATACATCTTTTAATGTGATTCAAGCAGCAGATTCTAGGATCATTGTGTTTCAGCTGAAGGGATCATATGTGTGTGCTCCAGGCAAAAGACAATAAAAATAAAAAAAACAAACTTTATTATACTTCAAGCTACTGTCAGTGTTGACTAAGTGCACTGACATCATTATCATATAAAATAATATAGATTCAGATTAAAAAAAGGGACATCAGAACATCCTCGGATGCATACGTGGGGGGCTGTTTATTTGTGCCTTGCACCTCCAGCTTGCTCCTGCCTGTCTGCTGCTTTCAAAGAGGGATGAGACGAGCTCGTGTGATTGGTGATTATTGAAGCTTGTCCAAACTCCACTTGGCTGATGCCGCATTGTGTATTCATCCTGCTGCAGACTTTTCACCACAGTGCACTCCCCCTGGAGCACATCTGGTCACAAAACACTGCAGTCAGTCAGGGCACACGCACTTCACCGTGCGTTCCGCCCCAAGTCTGCGCTATAGCGTTTTTAGCGCTTGTCCCAAGTCTCAGGAAATTAGAGGCCCATACCAACTAAAAATATCAACTCTGAATCCCCTAATTGTAAAGGGATGAATATGAAAGTAATGGCCACTTTGAGTCATAATATATATCTAAAATTCTTCCTTTTTTTTCTTTTTTTTTTTACCTGGTGTTGGTTTACATTTTGTTTTAAGTCATGGTTTTGTTTACCACAGCAGTGATGATAGCATGACATGGCCCAGTCCAGTCCTGTCTCCTCTGACCCTTCATATGTCTTTGCTGTACAGTTTGGCTTTAGCGCACTACTGTGTTCCTCTGCAATATTGACACTAGAATCAAACAGCCCAATCTCAATGCTGTCACAGTGATGACAACAACATGTGACACAATCTCATATAGTAATGTTTTTTTATTTTTGTTCTGTTTTGTTTTGTTTTTTCATTATATCTCTTTCTTTTGTTTTGCATCTCAGGAATATTTTTCATTCAGAGATTTTTTTTTTTAAGTTTGTTTGTTTTTCTGTCTTAAAAGGGGGACTTGTGAGCACTTCTCACTCTGCTAGCCCCTATATGCTGTCACCATGTATTTGTTGAGTTTAAGACTATCACGATGTTAATAAAATTATCCAGTGATTCTTCAGTAATTCTGTCAACTCGCTGTCATTGGGATATTAGACTTAAGAAGCTGTTTTTTGATATGATCACTGACTTGAAATACTGAGATTTAGAAATATGCTGCAAATAATCATGAGTTTCAATAATGATAGTTGTGTTTCTACACAATGTTGTCTAATTTTAGCTTATGGTATGTAAGCAGTTCAATGCTTTTGTCTTCTTGTTTTTCTTGTAGCAACACACATCTTTATGTATATCAGTCTTTAGATTGAAGGAGTTGTGACGCACTATCACTCACTGAATACAAGATATCCACAGTAAAGATCAGGATTAGAGCTAGACACGTTAGTTCAGCTTCTGATGTACCTTGGTGACATAAGGGGTTTCATATCAAGCTGTACTGAGAGGGCTTGATTCGATATATAGCACCATAATGGAGGTGTTTTTCTCCCATTATCTGTGGGGTTTATTATATTTAATTTAGAGGTTCGTTCTCATGTATGAAATGGAAATTGTTGAATAAATAGTTGCCAAAACATCTGTATAAGCCTGATTCTATTCTATTATTAATTTTTTTTTTTTTTTGGTCATCAATTTCTCTTCTGGAAGCCTCCTACTGAGAGATAAGCATTGATAATACACTATGAATACTGCGGCTGCACGCACACAGAACACACTCATAAAAGCACAAGCAAACACATGCACAGACACATGTTCATGAATTTTTATTAACAAGAATAATTCATGTTGTGTCTCAGCTCCCCTATCTGCGCTCTGTGTGGTGGAGGCGGCGGTGTACCGATGTCATTCAATTTATCACATGGGGTCTTTCGGGTGTCTGAGCGTAGTTTTTCTGTATTAGCTGACGGTCCGTACGAGGCTGTTATACTCCCGCATAAACAGCAGAACTTACAAGTAGTCTCAGTAAATCAGGACAGAGTGATTGAAGTCATTGATGTCATTGAAAGAGGAAAAACAGTAAAGTATATGTTGCTCAAGGGGGAAAAAAGTTGGAGGAAATGACTTCTTAAAGTTTGTGTCCAGGGTCACTTCATGAATGAACCCTCACTCACATCCACACTGATCCACTCAAACCAAGGAAAATGTAAGCCGCAATAATAAAATCCTATAATAAGTATAGTATATAAGTAGTAATCTTTTCTTACCGCTTTAGTTTTCGACATAGATCACAGTAAATCCCTAAAACTGAAACACTTGAGCATGCATTGTATTATAGTGCAATAATAAGATCTGTATGTATTCACTTGTAAAAGCCTCTAGTTCTTGTGGTTAGATTTAGGGTATTGGCTCAGGCTGGTGGTGGTAAAGTGAAAATCCTTTAAATCTTGACTGTGTGACTTCCATCATTTCTGTTCCGACAGCATCAGGAGAGAGAAGAATGTGCATAAATTTAAGAAAAGATGGAGCACATAAAGAAGGATATGAGAATGTGAAAAGGGAGCGAGACTGAGAGAAGGTGTGTGTGTGTGTGTGTGTGTGTGTGTGTGTGTGTGTGTGTGGATGCAGCTGAGTCTGATAGACAGGAGGGAGAGGTATCCGCCCTTTTCAGTGAGTCAGAGGATGATGACTGAGGAGGGGGTGGAGGGGTGGGTTGGGGGTTTGGGGGGGGATTAAGTAATGGCAATAAGACGTCATGTTAGACTGAAAAAAGCAGCTGCAATCAGCCCACCTGTCAGGAATAAACACAGCCTGGAGAGAGCTGAATTTCTGCAGCTGAGGTGTGATTCTTCTCCTGATGAAAAGTGAGGGGTCAGTGAAAAAACTCAATTACCACTGAATCAATCAGAGCAGTTTTGTGAACTGGTACAGGGAGGTCGAGGAAGACCAAACAGAAAATTCTTTTCGTGCGAAATGCTGTTTTGCATTGTGTGTGTGTGTGTGTGTGTGTGTGTGTGTGTGTGTGTGTGTGTGTGTGTGT